>NC_092741.1:90816891-91120641 GCF_047496795.1 Chiloscyllium punctatum | reverse complement strand
GGTCATGATTTGGAGATGCCGGTGTTGGACTGGGGTGTACAAAGTTAAAAATCACACAACACCAGGTTATAGTCCAACAGGTTTAATTGGAAGCACACTAGCTTTCGGAGCGACGCTCCTTCATCAGGTGATTGTGGAAGGCTCGATCGTAACACAGAATTTATAGCAAAAATTTACAGTGTGATGTAACTGAAATTATACATTGAAGAATTGATTGTCTGTTAAGCCTTTCATCTGTTAGAATACAGTGATAGTTTCACTTCTTTCATGTGCAAGTCACAAAACCCTTTTTTTTACATGAAAGAAGTGAAACTATCACTGTATTCTAGCAGATGAAAGGTTTAACAGACAATCAATTTTTCAATGTATAATTTCAGTTACATCACACTGCAAATTTTTGCTATAAATTCTGTGTTACGATCGAGCCCTCCACAATCACCTGATGAAGGAGCGTCGCTCCGAAAGCTAGTGTGCTTCCAATTAAACCTGTTGGACTATAACCTGGTGTTGTGTGATTTTTAACATTTGTGGTGAGTAAGTTAATTGAGAAGATTCTGAGGGATAAGATATACATGCGTTTGGAAAGACAGGATTTGATCAGGAGCAGTCAGCATGGCTTTGTGAGTGGGAGATCATGCCTCACAAATTTGTTAGAGTTCTTTGATGAAGTGACCAGAAAGGTTGACGAGGGCATGGTGGTGGACGTAGTCTGTATGGATTTCAGCAAGGCCTTTGATAAGAATCCACTTGGTAGGCTGCTCTGGAAGGTTAGATTGCATGGAATCTGGGGGAACTGGCAAATTGGATACACAGGTGACTTGATGGTAGGAAGCAAAGGGTATTAGTGGAAGGATGCTTGTTGGACTGGAGGCCTGTGAATATTGGAGTGCCTCAGGGGTCAGTGCTGGTCCTGCTGCTGCTTGTTATCTATATCAATGATTTCAATGAGAATGTCCAAGGCATGAGTAGTAAATTTGCACATGACATTAAAATTGATGGTATCGTGGTCAGTGATTGAAGGTTATCAGAAATCACAGTAGGACCTTGATCAGCTGGGGAAGTGGGCTGTGAAATGGCAAATGGAGTTTAATATAGATAAGTGTGAGTTTTTGCATTTTGGAAAGTCAAATCAAGTTAAGAGTTTCATGGTGAATGGTAGGGCCTTAAGGAGTGTAGTGGAACAGAGCAATCTTGGAGTTAGGTGCATGGTTCTCTGAAAGTAGAGTCACAGGTAGACGGGGCAATGAAGATAATTTTTGGCACACTGGCCTTCATCAGCCAGGGCATTGAGTGTAGAAATTGAGAAGTTATGTTGCGGTTATACAGGAAGTTGATGAGGCCGCACTTGGGGTATTATGTTCAGTTTTGGTCACCTTGCTGTAGGAAGGATGTTATTAAACTGGAAAGAGTGCAGAAGAAATTTACAAGGATGTTGCCTGGACTCAATGGTCTGCGTTACATGGAGACATTGGACAAGTTTGGACATTTTTCTTTCGAGCATAGGAGACCGGGGTGGGGGTGGATTGCATATAGAGGTGTATAAGATCACGAGATGCATGTATAGAGTGAATGCACTCAATCTTTTTCCCAGGGTTGGGGAATTTGAGGACTGGAGGGCATCAGTTTAAGGTTATAAGGGAAAGAATAAAAGGGAACCTAAGGGGTAACCTTTTCACCAGAGGGTGGTATGCATATGGAATGAGCTGCCAGTTGAAGTGGTAAAGTGGGTACATTAACAGCATTTAAAAGGCATTTGTACAAATACATGAATAGGAAAGGATTAGAAGGATAAGGACTTGGTGAAGGGAAATGGGGTTCGCGTGCATGTACATTTTGTTCGGCATGGACCTGTTTGGGCGAAAGAGCCTACTTCCATGCTGTAGGACTCTATGACCTGCAAAATCATCAAGGCAGCAGACTCTGAAGAAGTTACCCTGTAAAATAATTCCAGTGGGAAACTCCTTTTTGCCTGAAGCCTTCTGAAAGTATCCATACAAATCAGAGAATTTAGAGTGTTCCTCTGCAGTTACATTCATTGTTACTCAAGCTAGTCTAACTGCTGAATAACAATTACACTGACCCTCCTACATACTTCTCAACCTCCCTAAAACCCTTACACTTCCTAGATCCTAACCCACAGTTCCTTCTCTCCCCAACTATTCTTAGGACCATAAGACATTACAGCAGATTTATGCCATTCGACCCATGAAGTCTGCTCCTCCATTTGATTGTGGCTGATATGTTTCTCAACTTCATTTTCCTGCATTTTCTCAATTACATTTGATGATCCCTTACTAATCAAGAACCTGTCTATCTCTGTCTCAAATGAAATGAATGATATGTCCTCCATAGAAATGAGTTTCACAGATTAACGACCCTGTGGCTGAAGAAATTCTTCCTGATCTCAGTTCTATAAAGGGTTGTCCCTTCACTCTGAGGCTGTACCCTTAGGTCCTGGTCTCTCCTAATTGTGGAAACATCTTCTCCACATTCACTCAATCCAGGCTTCTCAGTATTCTGTAAGTTTCAGTTGAATCTCCCCCTCATCTTTTGAAACTCCACAGATAGAGTCATCAATTGCTCCTCAAGCTCTTCATCCCTGGCACCATTTTTGTAAACCTCCTCTGGTCCCCTTCCAACACCAGCACATCCTTCCTTAGATACAGGGCCAAAAACTGCTCACAATATTCCAAGTACAGCCTGATCAGAGCCTTATAAATTCCTGTTCTTGCATTCTAACCTTCTTGAAATGAATGCTAACACGGCATTTAACTTCCTAATTGCCAACTGAACCTGCATGTTAACCATAACAGATACCTGAACTAGGACTCCTAAGACTCTTTGTTCTTCAGATTTCCAAAGCCTTTCCCATTTAGAAATAATTTATGCCTCTGTTCTTCCTACCAACGTGTATAACCTCATACTTTCCCTATTGTATTCCATTTGCCATTTCCTTGCCTACCTGGTCTGCCCAAGTCCTTCTGCAGCCTCCCCACCTCCTCAACACTATCTATCCTCTACATATCTTTGTGTCATCTGAAAACTTAGAAACAATGCCCTCAGTTTCTTCATCCAGATTGTTAATGCAGATTGCAATTTTTTTAGTTCCAATACTGACCCCCTGCAGAACTCCACTAGCCACCAGCTGACATCCTGAAAAATACCCCTTTATCCCCACTCTACCTTCTGTCAGTCAGCTAATCCCCTATTCATTCTAGTATCCTGCTCTTAACAACATGGACTCACATTATTTAACAGCATCTTGTGAGGTGCCTTATCAAACGCCTTTTGCAAATCCAGCTAGATCACTGGCTCTTTGCCTAACTTGATCTTTACCTCTTCAAAGAATTTTTATAAATTTGACAGATATGACCTCCCCTTGATGAAGCTGTGCTGATTTGGCCCTAATTTACCACGCACTTCCCAGTATTTCACAATCTCATCCTTGCTAAATGACTCAAAAGTCTTACCCACGATCATGGTCAGGCTGAGAGGCCTATAATTTCCTGAGTTCTGGCTCCTTTCCTTCTTATACAGGGCTGTTACATTGGCTATTTTCTAGTCGTCTGGGACCCTCCCTGAATCCAATGATTCCTGAAAGATCATCACCAGTGCTGTACAATCTCCTCAGCTATCTCCTTCAGAACCCTGGGATGCGGTCCAACTGGTCCAAGAAATCTATCCACCCTCAGACCTTTCAACTTCCCTAGTACCTTTTCCTTAGTGACTACACGTACCTCTGCCCCCTGACTCTCTTGAACCTCTGGCGAGGTACTGGTGTGTTCCACTGTGAAAACTAATGCAAAGTATTTATTCAGTTCCTCCACAATTATTTTGTTCTTCATTACTACTTATAGAGTCATAGAGATGTACAGCATGGAAACAGACCCTTCGGTACAACTCATCCATGCCGACCAGATATCCCAACCCAATCTAGTCCCACCTGTCAGCACCCGGCCCATATCCCTCCAAACCTTTCCTATTCATATACCCATCCAAATGCCTCTTAAATGTTGCAATTGGACCAGCCTCCACCACTTCCTCTGGTAGCTCATTCCATACATGTACCACCTGTGTGAAAAAGTTGCTCCTTAGGTCTATTTTATATTTTGCCCCTCTCACCCTAAACCTGTGCCCTCTAGTTCTGGACTTCATGACCCCAGGGAAAAGGCTTTGCCTATTTACCCTATCCATGCCCCTCATAATTTTGTAAACCTCTATAAGGTCACCCCTCAGCCTCCTTCTCAAGCCTCATCTTCCAGCAGTCCAATATCCAAACTTGTTTCTCTCTTGCTTTTATATATCCAAAAAAAAACTCTTGCAATCTTTGTTTTCTCCTTAATCAACCTATTTAGAGATGTTATTGCACATTGCTGGAGCTGGTGGGACTTGAATCCAGACTTTGTGGTCTGGAGTAGGGACACTACAACTTCGCCACAAGAGGACATAAAAATACGGAATGTTTCACAAATTTGCATGTCATCCATGAGCAGGGTCCATGTTAATCTTCTTTAGGTCATTCCGATTTTGGTAAATGTGCCACCTAAGCGAGTACTACTAGCTTATCCTCATGTTGTAGCTTCTCCCCCCTCCATTGCATTTTGTTTATTGCCCTCCATTGGTTTTTAAAGATTTCCAATTCTCTGCCTTCCCAAAAACCTTCACCACATTGTGTGCTTTTTCTTTTGTTTTTATGCTATCTCTGACTTCCCATGTCAGATATGGCTACCTCATCCTCCCCTTATAATGGTTCTTTTTCCTTGTCATAGATTTCTGCTGTGCCTCCTAAATTACTCCCCGAACCTCCTACCATTGCTGCATGACAGTCTTCCTGCAAGGCTCCCCTTCCAATCAACTCTGGCCAGCTGCTCCTTCATGTCTTTGCCGTTATCTTTACTCAATTGTAATATTGTTACATCTGATTCTAGCTTCTCCCTCTCAAACTGCAGGATGAATTCTTGGAAATTATGGTCACCTCCCTCTGGGTTCCTTCACCTTAAACTCTGTAATGAAGTCTGCCTCCTACATATCACCAAATCCAGAAATGCCTTTTTCCTAGTGGGCTCTCCCACAAGTTGCTGCAAAAAGCCATAGACATTCCATAGTTTCCTTTTCTTGGGATTTGCTACCAATCTGATTTTCCCAGTCCACCTGCATATTGAAGTCCTGTTATGTTTATTTCAATCGTGCCCTTCTTACCTGTCTTTTCCATTTCCTGATGTATTTTCTGCCCCACATCCTGACAATTGCTTGGAGACCTGTACATAATTCCCATCCATAGTATTTTTCACTTGACTCTACACACACAGATTGTACTCCTTCCAACCCCATATTACTTCTTGCTATTGATTTAATTTTATTTCTTACTTAGTGGGCGGCACGGTGGCACAGTGGTGTGGGCGGCACGGTGGCACAGTGGTTAGCACTGCTGCCTCACAGCGCCAGAGACCCGGGTTCAATTCCCGCCTCAGGCGACTGACTGTGTGGAGTTTGCACGTTCTCCCCGTGTCTGCATGGGTTTCCTCCGGGTGCTCCGGTTTCCTCCCACAGTCCAAAGATGTGCGGGTCAGGTGAATTGACCATGCTAAATTGCCCGTAGTGTTAGGTAAGGGGTAGATGTAGGGGGTATGGGTGGGTTGCGCTTCGGCGGGGCGGTGTGGACTTGTTGGGCCGAAGGGCCTGTTTCCACACTGTAAGTAATCTAATCTTACAAGGCAACAGTCCCCCTCTGTCTGTCGCCTATCCTTTAAACAGAACGTGTATCCTTGGATATTAAGTTCCCAACCTTGATCCCCTTGCAGCCATGTCTCTGTGATACTCACATCTTACCTGCCAGTTTCAACCTGAGCTGCAAGTATATCTTCTTTCATATACTGTGCCCATTTAAATAGAACACCCTCAGTCCTATGTTGACTGCTCCTTATCTCTTTGTTGTTCCCTTCTCTGCTATGCCTGAAGTTAGATTCCTGAGCCTTTCCATACTCTCCGTCCTTTTGCTTGTTCACAGTTATTACTATGATTAATCTCTGTGGTTACTTGATCCAACAACCACACCCTTGCTGCCAGATCCAACAATCTCTGTCTCCCTTACCGGCATCTGAAAACCCTTTCCCTTAGAATAAAAAAAACCAGACGCAACAATTCCTTCCTCTACTCTTGCCTCACTCACTGCCAGAACCAACACACCTCCTCCCTTGGGTCCCTGGCCACGAGAAACAACACCCTCCCTTGCTGCCAAACCTAAGACTCCACCTCTCCCCAAGACCTGACACACTACATCCCTCACCGTGAGACTTGATAAACCTCCTTGCTGCAAAAATAAAAGCAAAAACAGAAATTGTTGAAAAACTCAGCATCTGTGGAGAGAAATCAGTGTTGACGTTTTGAATTCAGTGACCCTTATTCAGAACTACTTGCTACAAAACCTGACAATACCTCCCCCCTCTTTGACAGTACCAATGTCCCTGTTTACCCCAATTGACCTAAAAACTCCATCATGTATCTGCCACCCTACTCACCTGCCACCCGACCCACTTGGCTTGTTTACACACTTACCTCATATACTTAGCCTTTTACAGGAGCTGTTAAAGTTTCTATCTGTTCCGTTGGATATTTAAATCACAGAAAGTGACAACTATAGTTTGACTTCCCCTGAACTATCCTCCACCAAAAGGACACAGCTAGAATTGAGGAATGCTCTACATTTCCATAAGAATCGTGTTTGGAGTCTCCTGCAAGAAATGGGGAGGTGTCTTAACATAAAAATAAATTAGGAGTGGATTGACAATCTAACTGTGATTGCCAGTCCTCAGAAAATCTGACCCATGATTTAATATTTGCTTTCTATTAGATTAATTGCACAATCGAACTGAGTCTTCCTGCTGTTCTGGCTGACAGTTGTCCTGTAATGACTGATTCATCAGAATCAGTGAAATAACTTCCACTGCACGGTGTCTGGGTTGCAGAGGGTGGGTGACCAGTTCGGGTGGGGGGGAGGGCGGGGCCTGGTGTGGGATTGGATGGGGTTGGGCGGGGGAGTGCCGGATGGGGTGTGGGGCTGGGGGCAGATGGGGTCAGGGGCTTGCGTGCCGTGTGCTGCTATCTAGTCTCCTGAACGGGGATCAGATTTAGCAAGTGCTCACTGTGTCAATTCCATCGAACTGATGAGGCGGGGGGGGGGGGGGGGGGGGGGGTGGTTGGGAAGGTGGCGGAGGAGACTTCAGCAAAGCTGCAGGTCCCTTACACACAAGAGTGTGTCTGCTCAGAAACAAACCCTGAGACAGAGAGAAGGAGCAAGGCAGGCAGAGCAAGGAAAAAGGAAACTTCCGAAAACTCTGAGCCCCAGCGGAGAGGCATTGAATCAATTAACCGAATAATCAATTATCCAAACGAAATAGTGCCTGCCCATCTCATTCAGATAATCGAGGTTCCTTTGTATAATGATACCTCCCTGCATGGTCCTCCTCCAGGCTGTGAACAAGCTGCCGGAAGCTCACCAAACATGCTTTGATGGAAGTGACAAAGAAATCAATAACCATTTGGATTGCAAACATGAAGGTATGCTGCCTTCCTTCAGGTTGTGCAAGCAGACATCCTGCTGAAACAGGCAGGGGCAGAACCTGGAAGTGGTCCCAATCTCATCAATTTTATTATCTCAGAAAATTGCGGATGCTGAGGTGGCTAAAAGATCGGTATTGCCAACCATGCTGCAATAACACCCTGCAGCATCAGCTGTCTGTAAGCAGATGAGTTTAAATGGGTGAGATACATTCCATCATTTTAAAACAAGTCTGTGCTGTCTCATCTGAAACTTTTTTTTTGTTATTAGTGAGTTGGATGATATTCAATCCTAATTTTTACTATTGAGCAAAATGTTGGCCTACATAACCTAGCAAAATTTAAAACAGAACCAAACGGAATCCAGTTCAACAAGCTGACAAGTGGATGTTGTAGCAGATGTCTATAGACCTAGAGGTTAGGACTTAATGACAGGTAATTGCAGTTGAATTGCCCAAGCAGTTCAATACTGAATCACAGAATGGTTATAATGCAGCAAGTGACCAATTAGCCCATTGTACTTGCCCAGGATCTCCGAACATGCAGCACCAAATAATGCCATTCTCCCACACTTCCCCCATAACTCTGCATAGTGTTTCTGTTTAATTAAGCATCCGATCCCTTCTTGAATGCTTCAGTTTGAACCTGCTTTCACCACACGCCCAAACAGTACATTCCAAACCCAAACCACTTGCAGCGTGAAAATGTTTCTTCTCATATTACATTTACTACATTTTGCAAATCACTTTAAATTTGTGCCGTCTCATTTTTCGTCCATTTACAAGAAACAGCAATTTCTCCCTGTCCAGTCTCCTGTCATTTGGAAACCTTCAATCAAATCTCATCTCAGCTTTCTCCTTTCCAAGGAGAAACAATCCCAATTTCTCCAACCTTTCCTCATAACTTATGTTTCTCATCCCTGGAACCATTCTCATAAACCACATGTGCACTCTTGCCAATGCATTCACGTCATTTTTTATAGTGTGATGCCCAGAACTATACACAATTTTCCAGCTGATGTCTAACTAGTGTCTTATACAGTTTCAGTATAACCCCCTTGCTTTTGTATACTATACCCCCATTAATAAAGCCTAGGAGTATGCATTTAAAGCTCTCGCCATCTATTCTTTTAGATTTCTACAATGTCTTTCTCACAACTATAATAGTACGAAATTTTATATTGTAGACAGACGTAAACATTAAGGTTTTGCAAACTATTGTGCTGCTGAAACCTCATTTAGCATCCTCGTAAATAGAGCCCAAGCCATTTAGTTAACTTGTAAATTTGATGCTGGAAAAGGGTATATGAAAGCCACCTTGCAGTATAATGGTAATCCTATTTAACTCACTTATCTTTGTATATCATGCTGCACAGTCCTAAGACTCTCTATCCATAAATTTGCCCAGGCTACCTCATTACCCTGGAAGTGTAAGGTTTCTCAAAGGTTAGAGAAAGGTATGAAGTGAGCTGTTTCATCTTTCCACTATGGCAGTGTTCATCAGTAAAAGGATGCTGCCATCAAGCCAAAAAGGCATTCTGCTGATCACACCAATCTGTCATGAGGCATATGGATTTCGGTGCTGGAATGATGCCATGTATGTAGTCTGTATGTCCCAAAGACTGGCAGAATGTATGAAATATCCTTCCAAACAGACACAGAAATTACGGGAGAAACTCAGCAGGTATGGCAGCATCTGCGCAGAGAGGAACAGAGTTAATGTTTGGAATTCAATATGACTCTTCTCCAGAACTGCCATATTGAAAACATTTGATACAATGATTACTGTCCCCTAAATGCTCCACTATTGACATGTGTTCTGCTTGGTCCATCGCACTCCCAAAAACTCAGCCTAACGGTGATCACTTCAGAACAGCCCTTTCAGTTCTGAAGAAGTCATACTGGACTTGAAACATTAGCTCTGTTTCCATTTCCACAGATGCCGTTAGACTTTCTGAGTTTCTCCAGCACTTTCTGTATTTGTTCCAGATTTCCAGTATCCGCAGCATTTTATTTTATTTGAGCATAACCATTCAGCTTTCACAATAAGTAAGGTGATGACTGTACCTAAGCAGTTCATGCTTACAAACCTCACACCACAATGTCCAACATTAGATGTGATTTTGCAAGTGGATAACATTTACTGGATAATCCTGTGTGTGTGAAGAAATACATTGACCATGAATTTAGAACTGCCAAGCACACGATGTATTACACTTGTGTGTACTTGAAGCCACTTGTAGTAACACACAAGAACCACACTTTGCAGACAGAAAGAACAAGAAAACATACTACATCTGTTTCAACTTAACAAATAGGTCACAGCCGTTTTCTGGTTCATTCTCAGAGCAGTGCCTTGACCAGAGTCAATCTGTTTGATTTAAAATCTGAACAAAGTCTACTGTTAACTGTCAATAATAATTAATGTATGCATTCTTCATGGCAATGTCTCCACCAATCAGATTCTGCTTGCCAACCAATTAGACTGTCCTCTCGTGCATTGTAAATGTTGATTTCCCCCTAACTTATATCCGTGTGAATTGTCCTGATGTGTGCAAAACAGAAAACTTCGACAAAATGTGTCTTTTACCAGCAAATCTCAAGTTCTGTACCAAATGAGTATTTGTTCTCTGTAACTTTATTGCAGATTTATTCCTGTATATTTATCTTACTAGTTGGTTGCTTATGGACTATACTGAACAATGTAATTGCACCTTTGTGTTCCTTAGCTCCAGACAAAATGATTCTATCTTTGCATTGTCCAGGACATTCTCTTTCTCCAGAACTGTAATGCCCCTTATCTGATATTGTTCCCCTTCTGCTGTTGTTCCTTTCCTATGTTATCTGAACACGTATTGCATCCAGGAATATTTCATGTATAGTCCTGCTAAATACAATCTTGCTCTAATTCCACATGATAATCGTGCACCTGTAGCTCACCAATCTTATTTACTAAACTCCATACAGCTATGCTATATATAGTATAACCCTGACTTAGAAAAGTTTCAGTTCCTCCCTTACCCCAACTCCACTTATTAACTAAAACCCAAAATAACTGTGGATGCTGTAAATCAGAAACAAAAGTAGAAGTTGCTGGAAAAGCTCAGCAGGTCTGGCAGCATCTGTGGAGAGAAATCAGAGTTAATGTTTCGGGTCCCATCATCCTTCCTCAGAATGTCTTCACTTACAGACCAAATTCTGTTTCCAATCTGTCCTCATTACACTCCATATGCAGTTTATAAATGTTTGCATAACATGCATTTCATAATGTCAAATGAATGATGTCATATTCCCAACATAGGTGACTGTGTGGGATGCATGGGAATGGTGTAACTGATGGTAAATGCACTAGAAGTATAAAGGGAAAAGCTAATTTTATGAAGACGGTTATGCAAATATGAAACGCATATGAGGTTAACAATGCTAAACGAACATTTAAGAGGCTATAAAGTATGTGAAGAGGAAATATTAAGCAGCACAGAACAAAACCAGGGAAAAAGAATTAAATTAACTCCATTTTGGAGCTAGTGTTAGGTCTGATACTGCTACTGATGCTGAAATTGAAAACGGGCCTTGTATAGGACTATTGAGTATAGTGGTGAAAAACCTAAGGTAGCATTTGGAATTTACATAATGGTGACATGTTCTTATTTTGTCCAACCGAACCATGTATATTTAAATGAAACTTTTGCTGGCACTATCAAATATTTTAAAGATGAAACTTGTTTTGAAGTGTTTTTTTTAGAATATTTGACATTGTTTTCATAGCATGAATGCTCTTTGGGAGTCTGACGCATCAGTAGGTTATGAAGAACGTTGCTTACTGATATGAAATTAATTCACCTATGAACTGGAGGGCTCTCACTTGTCACTAAGATGGTATGTGGTCAGCATTTACTTGTCATGTCAGCTCTGACCTTTATCTGCTTTGTGGAGTGCAGACTGAGAAAGAGAAGTAAAACATGAGTCTTAATAATAAGTAGAATAGGGAACATTTTCATATGTAAGTGAAAAAAAATCACAATTTCCATTTATTCCATATTTAAATCATATTTTCATACTTAAGCATTATAAACAACATTTGCATTCTAGGCAAACAAAGAAGTGCATTTCCATTTGGTTAGGTGAGAACTGAGCTTTGTGCTCTCAGCTCATTCTAAAGTGCACAGCTAATGAAATATAGGCACATTTCCCTTCATCAGTACCAGCATAGTAAACATAGAGATGGAATGTTGTCTTACTAAACATTTGAATTCAGGTTTGAAACCAAACATAACTAAGTTTCCCAGAACAATTTCAACACAAGAGTTGTCTTTGCTTTGAACAAACATCAGACTATAAGCTACTGATGGAATACTGGTAGAGGACTAGCGAATCTTTTTCTCTTTTGCAGTCCATCATAACATCAGGTATATCATACTGTGTAAGTGGCAAGTACATTTGTGCCACACCTGTGCCCGGTAATGACCACCTCTAACGAGAGAATCTAACCACCTTTGACATTCAATGGCATTACTATTGCTGAACACGCCCCTATCAACATCCTGGGGGTTAGCATTGACCAGAAGCTGAACTGAAGCAGCCATATAAATACTAAAGAGCAGGGGAAGGCATTAGGAATTCTGCAGCAGCTAGCTCACCACTTGGCCAACAAAGATTGTTTACCATCTACAAGACACAGGCCAGGAATGTGATGGAATACTCCCCACTTGCCTAATAGAGTGCAGCTACGCTTTAAATGCAATTCATTATTTGTTAAGCACTTTAGGACACTGAGGTCATGAAAGGTGCTTTATAAACATAGATCTTTCTTTCCTTACTTCTTCATATGACATTATTCAGTCTGATGCTTTAATGTGAGCAATAGCCTTTTTTTAAATGTTGGATCGTGTCTGCATTAAAATAGTGCCGAGGGCAACATCTTCTGAATTCTGGGTATTGATCTATTAATAACACCTCAGCTAACTTTTTGGTGAAGACTAAAATTTCCTTGGCTAAAATTGGTCCACCAAATAGACATCCATGATTAAAAAAAAGAAAAGAGCAAGCTTTACAAAATTATAAGGGGCATGGATAGGGTAAATGGACAAAGTCTTTTCCCTGGGGTCGGGGAGTCCAGAACTAGAGGGCATAGGTTTAGGGTGAGAGGGGAAAGATAAAAAAGAGGCCTATGGGGCAACGTTTTCACTCAGAGGGTGGAACAAGTATGGAATGAGCTGCCAGAGGAAGTGGTGGAGGCCGGAACAATTGCAACATTTAAGAGGCATTTGGGTGGGTATAGGAATAGGAAGGGTTTGGAGGGATATGGGCCGGGTATTGGCAGGTGGGACTAGATTGGGTTGGGATATCTGGTCGGCATGGATGGGTTCGACGGAAGGGTGTTTCTATGCTGTTCATCTCTATGACTCTATGACTTCACTACAAGCATAAATATGCTGCACTTTAGAAATTGGAAATGGAAGCTAAATGTTTAGCTTCCAAAGGAAGTGAAGCTTGACTCTATCCATGACAAAGAGACCCTGATTGGTACCCATCCACCACTTTCAACATTCACTCCCTCGCTGACTGACATCCAGCAGCAACAATCTACACCATCTATAAAATGCATGGCAGTAACTCACTAACTCTTTCAAAATAACATTTCCTTTTCTGAGACAGGAGCTCTAGGGAGATTGTATCTGAGTGATCAGGTATCCATAAAGAACATTGAGGTAGGTTAGTGGAAGTCAGAGCAAGGCAGCCAGTACCCAACAATTGGGCATTGGAATTGGGCATTGGAATCATAAAACACCAAAGGTGCCAGTCAAATATGAGTGGCCATTACTACTGGGTGGGGCCATTCTATTTACAGTGGATTATCTATCTTGGAGGGACCCCACTTAAAGCCTGCTGATAGGCTGACAGATTCAATATGCAGGTGGACTGGGTAAATAATGTTGCTAGTGGATCTAAAGAAAGGGAATTCATGGAATGCTTACAGGATGGCTTTTTGGAACAGCTAGTCATGGAGCCCACAAGAGAGCAGGCTATTCTGGACCTAGTGCTTTGCAATGAACCAGACTCTATAAAAGATCTTAAAGTAAGGGAACCCTTAGGAAGTAGCGACCATAATATGGTAGAGTTCAGTCTGGAGTTTGAACGGGAGAAGGCGAAATCTGATGTAATGGTGTTACAGTTGAATAAAGGTAATTATGAGGGCATGAGAGAGGAACTGACTAAAATAGACTGGAAGCAGAGGCTAACCGGGAAGACACTAGAGCAAAAATGGCAGGAGTTTGTAGGTATAATTGAGGACACTGTACAGAGGTTCATTCCCAAGAAAAGAAAGATTAACCGGGGAGGGATTAGACAACCTTGGCTGACAAAGGAAGTCAGGAAATGCATTAAAGAAAAAGAGAGATCCTATAAAGTGGCTAAGAACAGTGGGAAATCAGAAGATTGGGAAGGATACAAAAGCAAACAGAGGATAACAAAGAGTGTAATAAGAAATGAGAGGATCAAATATGAAGGTAGGCTAGCCAGTAATATTAGAAATAATAGTAAAAGTTTCTTTCAGTACATAAGAAACAAACGACAGGCAAAAGTAGACATTGGGCCACTTCAAACTGATGCAGGGCGCCTAGTGATGGGAGATAAGGAAATAGCAGGAGAACTTAACAAGTACTTTGCGTCAGTTTTCACAGTGGAAGACAGGAGTAATATCCCAAAAATTAAAGGGTGTCACCGGGCTGAGTTGAGTATGGTTGCCATTACGAAAGAGATAGTGCTAGAAAAGTTAAAAAGTCTTAAAATTGATAAATCTCCTGGCCCCGATGGGATACACCCTAGAGTTCTGAGAGAGGTTGCTGAGGAAATAGCAGAGGCATTGGTTGAGATCTTTCAAGAGTCACTGGAGTCAGGAAAGGTCCCGGACGATTGGAAGATGGCTGTAGTAACCCCCTTGTTCAAGAAAGGATCAAGGCAAAAGATGGAAAATTATAGGCCAATCAGCTTAACCTCGGTTGTTGGTAAAATTCTAGAATCCATCATTAAGGATGAGGTTTCTAAATTCTTGGAAGAGCAGAGTCTGATTAGAACAAGTCAACATGGATTTAGTAAAGGGAGGTCATGCCTGACAAACCTGTTGGAATTTTTTGAAGAGGTAACAAGTAGGTTAGACCAGGGGAACCCAGTGGATGTGGTCTATCTGGACTTTCAAAAGGCCTTTGATAAGGTGCCACACGGGAGACTGCTGAGCAAGGTGAGGGCCCATGGTGTTCGAGGTGAGCTGCTGGGATGGATTGAGGATTGGCTATCGAACAGAAGGCAGAGAGTTGGGATAAAAGGTTCTTTTTCAGAATGGCAGCTGGTGACGAGCGGTGTCCCGCAGGGTTCGGTGCTGGGGCCACAGCTGTTCGCATTATATATTAATGATTTGGATGAGGGAACCGGGGGCATTCTAGCGAAGTTTGCCGATGATACAAAGTTAGGTAGACAGGCAGGTAGTACTGAGGAAGTGGGGAGGCTACAGAAGGATCTAGACAGGTTGGGAGAGTGGTCCAGGAAATGGCTGATGGAATTTAACGTGAGCAAGTGCGAGGTCTTGCACTTTGGCAAAAAGAATATAGGAATGGACTACTTTCTAAATGGTGAGAAACTTAATAACGCCAAAGCACAAAGGGGTCTGGGAGTGCTAGTCGAGGATTCTCTAAAGGTAAACATGCAGGTTGAGTCTGTGATTAAGAAAGCGAATGCAATGTTGTCTCTTATCTCAAGAGGGTTGGAATATAAAAGCAGAGATGTACTACTAAGACTTTATAAAGCTCTGGTTAGGCCCCATTTGGAGTACTGTGTCCAGTTTTGGTCCCCACACCTCAGGAAGGACATACTGGCACTGGAACGTGTCCAGCGGAGATTCACACGGATGATCCCTGGAATGACAGGTCTAGCATATGAGGAACGGCTGAGGATACTGGGGTTGTATTCGTTGGAGTTTAGAAGATTAAGGGGAGATCTAATAGAGACGTACAAAATAATACATGGCTTTGAAAAGGTGGATGCTAGAAAATTGTTTCTGTTAGGCGAGGAGACTAGGACCCGTGGACACAGCCTTAGAATTAGAGGGGGTCATTTCAGAACGGAAATGCGGAGACATTTCTTCAGCCAGAGAGTGGTGGGCCTGTGGAATTCATTGCCACGGAGTGCAGTGGAAGCCGGGACGCTAAATGTCTTCAAGGCCGAGATTGATAGGTTCTTGTTGTCTAGAGGAATTAAGGGCTACGGGGAGAACGCTGGCAAGTGGAGCTGAAATGCGCATCAGCCATGATTGAATGGCGGAGTGGACTCGATGGGCCGAATGGCCTTACTTCCACTCCTATGTCTTATGGTCTTATGGTCTTATTTCATTGGGTCTCAAGACCTCCTGACATGGGCAAAATGACCACAGAGATTGGAAGTGGCCTTTAATTGGCTTCCTGACTGGCATCAAAACTGTTCCAACACTGGGAATATAACATCTTGGCGGAGGACATCAGACTCCACTCCTAACATCTTCCCCCAATATTTTGTCAACCTTCTTGCTTAATTCCATCCTGACCTATGGAGGTTGGAAAATTCAGTTCTGTGAATCGGCTATTCTTAGTTAGCTAGGTGGCATGTTCAAATCTCTGCTCTACCATTAACTCTGCAGCGCAGCATCTTACAACACAGAAGGGGACCGTTCAGTGAATTATGTCAACTCAGTGGAAAAGCTACCAAATTAGTTCCACTTACACAGCCTTGCAAATGTTTTCTTTTCAAGTATGCAGAGAAACAAACTTTGCTCTGGAAGCAGAACGTTGTTTACTTTCAATCACCAATTTCTAAACTGTAGCAAATTTGTGCTCATAGTGAAGTATCAGAATCTTTTTTTCTCTTTTAACAGCTGTGCCTATTTGGTGGAACATTTTTAGCCAGCAAAATGTATTCACCGAAAAGCTACCTCATGTGTTATTAATGGATAAATACCCAGCTTGAGGAATACATTGCCCTAGGCATTATCTTAATATAGACGGTAACCCAATTTTTAAAAGAAAATTAGCTTTTTGCGCATATTAAAATATGAGACAGAGTAATATCATAAAAAGAAAGAAGGAAAGAAGAATCCATGTTTATAAATCACCTTTCATGACCTCAAAGTCCTAAAGTACTTAATAGTCAATGAATTGCATCTAAACTGTAGTCACTATTGTAATGCAGAAAATTGGGCATCCCATTTGCACAAAGAAAGCTCATACAAACAAAAATATGGTAATGATCAGATGCTGATATTGATTGAGGTAATGATAACAGTCAGAGCCCTATTCGTCTTGCCATTTACATCCACCTTAAGCAGCTGAAGAGGCCTGGTTTAATGTCTTACCTGAAATTAAAATAAAGGCCCTGATTTTTGCCACTGAAAGGAGAGCTTTATCAGTGAATGTGCCAGAAAAAGTCAAGAATCTCAAGGGATCTCAGGCAGCTGACTGCTGTCTCCCTTAAAGTCAGATTTTGGGATTCCAGGAATCTGGAATCCAAAGATTAGACCAGGTGAGAGTAGTTCTTTTTGCTAGACAGTGTACTGCTTTGGAATTCAGAGATACCCTTGTAGGTATGGTCCCTGGATGCATGGGAGTAGGGTCAGGATTGCTTGGGGGTATGGCATCATGTATCGTTTTGGAATAGTTTTCAGGGATCCTGGCAGGATGGTATTCAGGTGCCCTTTGGAAATGTTAACTGTGCAGAATGTTGCATGTAAAAGATGTATAAGCCCCTTGTCACTCTCCAACATGTCAAAGTCTGACAACTAACATCAACCTGTCAAAAGTTTCAAGAATCTTAACAAGATTTTAAACCTGTCAAGAAGTGTCCAGGAGTGTTATCATGTGTCAACCATTAAGCAGTATCAACAACTGTTAAAATGTGTATTTTTGAATGAGAGAGTTTTTCTCAGTAGTATGTCACCTGCAGTGTGGAAATTTAAACTATTGAATTCTCTTCCTCTGGGTACTGGTGAATACTCAATGAGTTGAAAAGGTTCATGAAAGCAAAAAGGATGGATGGGAGCACAAAGTTGGTTTGAGGGTACTAAGGGCCATAACGAATGTTAGAGGTCATCAGATTGCATGGGTTGGCATGGTTGTGGGTGCCAGCAAGTATGGGGGAGGTTTGTAAGAACATTTTATATTGCTCCCTTCTGAAGATAAAGGTACCCATCTGGATCTGGTTCCAGGACACCTCTAGTGGAGGTAAGGCACCTTCCAATGTTGTGAAAAAATATGCTTCTCTGTAAGAGTACATAAACTAATTGAGGGTGGCAATGTTGCCAAAAGATTGCCCAGCAAAGATGTTGAGTTAAAACAAACAGTGCTAGCTATTTTAGAGTGCCTGTTCACTTAAAACCATTATAGGATTTGTGCTAAATGATTAATTTTACAAACTAGCATTTTCACAATGTAGCTCTAACTACTTATTGAATAGAAATGTTTATTGACATAAAAGATTGAACATTAAGCACAATGTTTGTTTTACATTAGACATTGAGCACTTACATTAATAACTGCTTAATAAGCATTTTGTTGAAGAAACTTAAAAATGTTAGATTTTGTTTTATCAATGATAGTTTCTTTTTCAACAATGATATCATTGAAGACTGATCATTTTGTTTGCTACCAGGATGCCTTCTGAGTTATGGCATGGAGAAGGAGATAGCTGTCATGGAGTGAGAAGAATAAAGTGCACTGGTTGGGCTTTGGTGAATAAGTTGCTACTGAGTTGGTTTAGAGACTATAAAGAGCTACAGGGGATATGGATTATGACAGGCCACGGGGAATGGGTAAATTGGCATGGGTGCATCAAGAAAGTGGGGAACGTGGAGATGGGCAAAGGATGGAATGGGGATATAAAGAGTTATGGGGAATTTATAGATGAGCATAGGTTGGCACATGTGGTATGAGAGATCATGCAGGGTTGGGCACAGAAGCATATGTTGGTGTGACTTGGTATAGATGAGGCGCAGAGAATGAGGTATGAGAGAGGAGGGACCTTTTCAGGTTTTAATCTGTATTTTTAAACTTTGAACACAGTTCTTGCATCCTGAAACAGGATTACACCCAGCTTGCCTTGAAAAATGGCAGCATGAGGCCCTTCTCAGATTGTTTAGTGAGACTGCAAATGCAGTCCACCCTCAGACTGAAAATCAGAAGTGTGTTCGGCCATTTTTAAAGGTTGCATTTTTGAATCCCAAATTTCCCCACCTCTGCACACCCAACTGAGCAATAAAAATCAGAGTCAATGTATTTACTAATATCACAGTTATTTCTTATCTTTTTGCTTCTCTTATGGAGAAGTTAGAACATTTGCTCTACTATCAGGATTAGACAATTGGGTTCCCTCCTATAAGATGAAAAATGTGTTGCTGGAAAAGCGCAGCAGGTCAGGCATAAGCCCTTCTTATGCCTGAAACATCGATTCTCCTGCTCCCTGGATGCTGCCTGACCTGCTGCGCTTTTCCAGCAACTCATTTTTCAGCTCTGATCTCCAGCATCTGCAGTCCTCACTTTTTCCCTCATATAAGGGAAATGATAACAGTGCTAAGATTGAATTTCAAGTTGAAATCCAAAGTGTGATTTCTTGGTAGCATGTCAAAATTTCAGGCATTGTCATTTTAATGATAACTCACAAGAGTTGAGTATTTTAAGTAAGATGCATTATTAGTAAATTCATTCTGTCAATGTTAGGCATCTGTCAATGGAATCCATCTTGTTTGTGATATGTATCAAGAAAGCATGCATCATGGTAGTTTCTATGTGAGAGAAACAAACTATTTGCTCCAGGTAATTATAATATTGTGAAATGTACAGCCCAATGTATTGATCTCTATCCACTTAACTGTCTAGTACTAGCTCAAAGTCCTTTGTTTCTGATGCAAAAAGTAATGGTAGGTTGCTTAATGCATACAGCCAATTTGTAGGTGGAGAAGTTACAAACAATTGCAAAGAATTTCATAAAATGTGAGTAGGAGGAATTTCATTTTTTATATTTTCCTGTTGTTTTGCAGACACAGTTTTAGTAAAAAGAAAGTTATTTGAATAGCTGTTCAATAACATATCACCGACCATGTTTACTTGTAGATTCTGAATAATTCAAACTCTGTTTTCATCTCATGGGATTCTAGAAATTGCCAGTATTGCATTTGGGATCCAGTTTTCCAATTAAGATGATTGTTTTGGCTTGACTCAATAAGTTGAATTTCATGTTAATTACATGGGATTCTGAGGCTTTTGCCTTTTTTTTGATAATCTAATTCCATGATTCCATTAATGTTTCATTGAAAAGAGTAAATCCATGGCATTGATTGTCACGTGATGTAGTGATCTGTATTTACTTTGCTATTTATGTTCAAGTCACGGTCTTTGATTAAAATAGATGCATAGAAATTTACATTCAATAATGTATAATGGGACAGTTTGTGTAAATAATTATTGTGTAAATAACTTACATTTCCCTAATAATTAGCTCAGATAGGGAAGGTAACTTAAGAGAAAGAATGTATCAGCTGATTGTGTTGTGTATCATTTATATCATTCTTCCAATGAACTATGAGTCCACTAAAATTTGCAATTATAAATTCTAATTCAATTTAATAAGAAAAAATACAGACATTTCCAAGGCTGCTGATATGGAAAGGTGAGTCAAAGTGTTCTTCAGTGTTACTGTGTGAATGTGCTGGACAATGAAATTGATGAAAGGAAATCAATTGTTGTGGAATAGAAATACATCACCAACTTTCCCCACTCCCTGCACCTTGAAGGAGTAAGGACAACAAGTCCAAGACGTAGATGTAGACTATAGAGCCTGTCGGTCCTACACTGTTACTCAAAACAATCTTGCCTATAACTCAACTTTTCTGCTCACTGTTCTTAACTCTTGACCCCTGAGAGACTCAGAATTTACTTATCTCAAGTTTAATTTTAGTCAAGGTGGAGCATCCACAATACTTTGACATAGAGAAATTTAAACAATCACAGTTCTTTGAGTGAAGAGTTCTCTCATAATCTCAGTCTCATATTGTCGATTTCCCAGCCAGAGTAATGAATGTCTTGACCTGTCGGCCTGTCAAACTACTTCAAAATCGCATTTCATTCAAAATGACAGTATCTCGGTAATCCTCTAAACTCCACAGAGGATAGGATCAACTCACTCATCAAAGGACAATGCTCTCATCTTAGGAGCTAATATGTACACCTTCACTGTGCCACTTTCAATGCACATTTCCCATTCCTTAAATATGAGATCGAAATTGTCCACTATACTTCAAATGTGAGTTCACCAAAACCCTGTATGCAGCAGGACTTCTTTAATCTCATATTACATTCCTCTGCAATAAAAAAACATGACATTTGCCTTCCTAAATACATGTTGTATGTGTATGTTAGCTTTCTGTGTTCCTTGTATGAGTACACATAATTCATCGAATCCATACTGTGTGGAAGTAGGCTATTCAGCCCAACAGCCTTATCATGTAGGTAATTGAAACAGATCATTAATAGCTAGGCATTAGCACTGATCCTTGGAACACAGTAGTCACAACTTGTCAATGTTGCAGAAAGGCTATTCGACCCATCAAGCCTGCACTGACCCACCAAAGAGCATCCCTCCCAGACCCAGCACTCACCCTATTC
The DNA here is from genome assembly GCF_047496795.1 of Chiloscyllium punctatum. Classification (NCBI taxonomy): domain Eukaryota; kingdom Metazoa; phylum Chordata; class Chondrichthyes; order Orectolobiformes; family Hemiscylliidae; genus Chiloscyllium; species Chiloscyllium punctatum. The sequence continues at coordinate 91,099,406 of NC_092741.1, read as the reverse complement.
CCGTAACCCCACATTTACCATAGCTAGTCCACCTAACTTGCACATGTTTGGACTGTGGGAGGAAACTGGAGCACTTGGCGGAAGCCCACATAAATGTAGGAACAACGCGCAAACTCCACACACACAGTAACGCATGCCTGGAATAAAATCCAGGTTCCTGATGCTGTGCAGCAGCAGCATTAACCACAAAGCCACTGAACCATATATTTGGCAGGGAATCATGTCAAATGCCTTTTGAAAATTCATGTATATTTCATCTACTAGTTTCCTTTTATCTACCCTACTCACTCCATCTAATGGAAAAATTCTAATTAATCTGTCAAGCATGTTTTCAAAATGTATTAGACTTTAGTTGATCTGCATTAGGTTTGAATCTGAGATCTTTGTAACCTTAGGCCACATACTATTATGTCATGGATATATCTCCTAAAGGCATACCGACACACATACTGTAACAATTTCATATAAATAATACAGCAGCTGACCATTTGGGCTACCTAATAAATTTGGCACTTAATTGTAAAGTAAATCATTACTTTCATATTGTAATTGCAGACTTCTACTAAAGCTAGATGGGATTCTCAGGCAATTAGCAGTTAAAAGGACAAATGATTCTTCTGGTGAAGATTTCCAAAATAGAAGATATTTCCCTTTGAGAAAATAAATGTCATCCATGGAACAGTTTCTTAGCTTAATGCTTCCTGTACCCTTTCTTCTGCTTAGGTTTCCATGGCAATGTAGTCTGTTGTGGATTAACACTGGTTTATTGACTGCCCTTGAAGAAGCAACGATGATGGTTTTTGATTATAATTGAATGGATGTAAATATTACTTTGGGCTCATTGGAAAGATGATGATGTGGAAAAGAAACTCCTTGTGAAAACGCTGCATGATGGCAAAGCTTTAATGTAGTGTACAAACCTTGCTGTTCTTTAGAGTTTAAACAAGGTAAAACTGCCTCACTTCAAACTAATTAATAAATGCACAGTTTTATATTTGTAGCAGCCACTTACTGTTTAAATGGCCTCGCCCTTCAATAAAAGGTAGAATAAGGGATTACTTTTAATTTAGATGTTTCTAGCTTCATTGATTCCTGAGTTCTGAAGCAGACCAATTATTCTGAAAATTGCACAAAATTGACTTCTGCAAATCTATTCTATTTGTGTTTAGGAAGTACAATCAAAAATGTGATATATAATTTCCATCTGTATTATTTCTCATTCAAATAGACAATTGTTTCATCTTGAGTTGCTGAGATGAATTTCTATCTAAATAAAGGCATAAAAGCTTATACAAATAGCAAAGATTGGAGCTGATAGTTAAGATAGTGTATAGACCATGATTAGAAACCACCAAGTGTAAAATAATTCATCAGCATTTAAAAGGCTTATTTTTCAAGAGCCCAAATTTTCCTGACACATAATCTATTGTATGGATTTTTTGCAAATGTATCAGTCTAATTTTCTTCTGTTATTTTCAAAATGGACTTTAGATTATTACTCAGTGTTGGGGATAGGATGAAATTATACAGTGGATGACTCGCTCGTAGCAGTCCAATTTAGGGAAAATAAATCGTGCCACATAAACTTGAGTTATTGACTGTTTATTCATGAGTTTATGGGGAGAGACAAGTCACAAGTCACTCCGACGAAATACAGAGAGTTGCGTGATTACAGAGGAATCTCGATTATCCGAATACCAATTATCCGAAAATTGGATTATCCAAAGGAGATCTCGAGGTCCTTACAGAAACCTTGCTTCAAAGATGTGTTTCCAACAGTGATTGCGTCTTTTGTTTACAGTGATTAAACAGGCACCAGGTTTCAAATGACTGACAATCCGCCCTCTCTCTCTTCACACTTTCCCTGGAGTTCTATAGAGGGTTATACCGTAAACCCCTGTCCCCAGATAATCTCTCCAACATTGTCCTGTACAGGACAAATGTAGGACCTATCAAAACATTGCAGTAAAAAGTTGTGTGTGTGGCTGTGGCTGGGTGTGTTGTGTGCACGTGTGTGTGTTCTATTTGGAGACTTATCCCACAAAGGCAGCTGCAGCAGCAGCAGTCTTGTTATTGGTGTACAGTCCAGCTGCCCCGGAGAGGGGGCAGGGGTGGACTTGGGGGCAGTGCTGGACTGAGTTGGGGGGGGGCAGTGTTGGATGGGATTGGGGGGTGGGAGTGGTGTTAGACCATTGGGGGGGGCGGCGTGCGGTGTTGGAAGGGGGCTCATGCACTGTGTGCTGCGGCGGGGGCAGCGTTGGGGGCAGAGGTGGTATTGGAAGTTGTTTGGGATGCAGGCGGGGGATGGTGGTGTTGGGGGACAGGGGCACACGCGCTGTATGCTGGGGTGGGGGGGCAGTGTTGGGGGTGGGGGATGGTGTTGGAAGGGGTTTGGGTGCAGGCAGGGGGGTTGTGGTGTTGGGGGGGCAGGAGCTCACGTGCTGTGTGCTGGGGTGGGGCAGCGTTGGGGATGGGGGATGGTGTTGGAAGGGGTTTGGAATGCAGGCGGGGGGGGTTGGTGGTATGGCGAGGAGGGGGGTTGGGGGGGGCTCGCACGCTGTGTTTCCTGAACAGGGAGCAGACTTTAAAAACACCAAGCCCCAGAGGAAAGGCATTTAATCGATTAACTGAATAATCGATTATCTGAACGAAATAGTGCCCACCCATCACGTTCAAATAATCGAAGTTCCCCTGTATATAGGTTACAATCATTTAGCAATTAGCAAAGTGTTAATTGCAGGATCATGAACAAGTTAGGCACTTTGCCCAGTCATTAGCCTCCATTACGTAGTGCCTGGACAGTGTTGGTTATTAGCTGATAAGCAAGTGTTAGTATACAATAGGTCATTGTAAAAGAAGAGCATTCCCATGCTGAGAAAGAATTCATTCATCAGGCATTAGTACAGCTGCAATGCCAATCACCTCACAGAACCTGGGAAAGTATGAGCTTAGCAGGGAGACACTAATATGAGATTCAAAATGGTTTCCATGCTTTTAATATGTGACAAAGTGACTGCTTCAGATCTAACAAACTTCCCATGCTCAGATTACCCTCAGCAGAGGTAAAAACAATGACTGCAGATGCTGGAAACCAGATTCTGGATTAGTGGTGCTGGAAGAGCACAGGAGTTCAGGCAGCATCCAAATAGCTTCGAAATCGACGTTTCGGGCCTGTACCAACATCTGATATCTCAATTTACAGCTGCAGCTCTTCGAGCTTAAATTCCCATTCTTTCTCTTCTTTTTCCTTTGCAATTTCAATTCATGCTTTCTTGTTTCGACTTCCCTTTCTTTGTGTTTTTTTACTTTTTGGAATTTACTTGAATGTTCTCATGTAGGTCCCTTGCTTGAAGACAATTGAGATTTGTTGTGATCTATGCATCATTTTTCTGCTGAAGAGTCCATTATCTCTTGGCTATCTTCTGTGAAGGATGTGATTCTGTGAATTACCATTTGCTGTGGTGGAGATGCTGAGTGTTCCACTGATCATGACAGCAAATAAGAGTTCCCAAATCCTGGCATGGTCTTCCATGACAATAGGTTGGAGGGGATGAACCAGACAGGGTTGAATCCAAAACAAGTCCTCAACAATGATCCAGGTGGAAAATATTTCTGTGATATCAATGGCTGTGACAGCAGATGAAAGGTGCAACATTTGGGAGATACCCAATTGTCGAGGTTTCCTTACCACTGGGACTTCCATGAAGGATCATGTGCCTGCTGATGTGTAACAGCATTCCAATGTTAAAGGATGTCCTGCAGTGTGTGTGTGTGAACCTAGAGTATATGAACCCTCATGGACAACGAGTAATACTATCACCTGAAATGAAGAACTGTCATTGTTGCCTGTGAATACAAGCACTTCAACATTGATCTCACTGTTCCACAGGAGACTGGAAGAGCAGGCAGGGGACAGCTGTGGGAAGAAGGTGGTGGTTGCACCTTCTTCTGGAGAAGAAAACCTGATGATCCACCCAGGACACATGGAATTGGATTCACTATCAAGAACAAACTCATCAATCAACTCTAGGAGTTCCCTGTTGGTATTATCGATCACCTCATGACTCTCCTTCTACAACCTGCCAAGACCCAGCAAGCTATGGTTGTGAGTGCTTATGCCCCAACCCTTGATGCCAGAGATCAGTCCAAAGAAAATTTCTACTCCATCTGGACTACCATACTCACCAACATCCCTATAGTAGATAAATTGATCATCCTTGGAGACTTCAACACTAGGGTTGGAAAGGATGTCCAACTCTGGATAGGAAACATCAAAAAGGAAGAAGTCAGGAATTGTAATTCCAATGGGATTCACCTGCTCCCTAAATGTGTGGAACAACGGTTGGTCATCACCTACATGCTGTTCCACAAAAAAGGCAAGTTCAATACTTGATGGAGGTATCCACGATCAAATCACTGTCACATGATCGACTCCGTCGTCATTTCATCCAGAGATCAAAAGGATGACCTTATCACCAAAGTGATGACCAATGCAGACGACTTGGACAGACCACCAGCTCATTAGCTCCTTTACGTTCATCACATGCCACCAGGAGTGGCTAAAGACAAAGAAACAGGTCAGATAAAACTCAATGTTAAGAGGTTTCAAGAGCCAAGCAACTAGTGAACTTCCAACTTCATCAACATCTCCAAGTATTTCATTTTAATGGAGTGGAAGAAATCTTAAAGGAAACAAAGATTGCAATTATCTTATACTCTGTAGAAACCATTGACTAAAACACCAAGAAATGCCAAAACTGGTTCAGCGAGAATGATCACATCATCCAAAACATCTTGGACAAGAAGAGGAAAGCTTTCTAAGCCCAGTAACGCATCATCACCAGTGAGGCAGAGAAGAAAACTAATCAAATAGCAAAGAATTACAAAGAAGAACTAGGAAAATCAAGAAGCAATGATGGACCGAGAAAGCCAGGGAGCTGCAGACAAATACAACACTCAATGTTTCTTCAATGGTATTAAGGCAATAAACCATCTCAAACTTGTGCAGAGTAAGCATGGAACACTTTGGAGATATAGAAAAAAACATCATGTCTAATGGACAGAACACTTCAAAGAACTCCAAAACTGCAATGTAATCATGGACAAGGATGTTTTTTAGATTTGATTCCTTACAGTGTGGAAACAGGTAATTTGGCCCAACAAGTCCACACTGACCCTCCGAACAGTAACGCACTCAGACTCATTTCTCTAACCTATATCTACCCCTGACTATTCCACCTAACACTATGGGCAATTTAGCATGGTCAATTCATCTGACCTGCACATCTTTGGATTGTGGGAGAAAACCGGAGAACCGGGAGGAAACCTGCGCAGACATGGGGAGGATGTACGAACACCACACAGACAGTCACCCGAGGCTGGAATCAAATGCTAGTCCCTGGCACTGTAAGGTAGCAGTGCTAACCACTGAGCCACCATGTCGCCCCAATAAACTGTCCAGAAAATTTGACAACGACTCCTCCACGACAAGTTGGCAGCAAAATGACAGAATTATTTGAGGTCATAACAGGGACAAGCAGGGATGCATCATCATCACTATCCTTTTCTCTGTCTTCATCACCATCATTCTTCACCTAGTCAACAACAAGCTTCCCTGTGCAGTGGGCATAGTGCACAAGATGGATGGACTACTTTTCAAACTCAACTGGTTGAAATCTAAGATGAAAATGTCACTGACCTTATGTGTGGAACTTCAGTTTGCGGATAACAATGTTGTCTCCGCCTTCTCAAAAGAGAATCTTCAAGTCTCATTTAATGCCTTTGTGCAAACATAATAAAGAATTGGTCTCGGCCTCAACCTCAAGAAAACACAAATCATTTACCAACTCATCCCAAGTCAAATTCCAGTTCATCTCTCCATTAAGATCAATGCAGAAATTTTCCAAAATATCAGACATTTCCCCTGCTTGCAAAGTTATCTGACATCAATGTGGCGATTCACTATCGCATCTAGTCTGTGGGCACCACCTTCAGACGCCTAATGATGACAATCTTTGGTGATCATGATATTCTGATATCATGATCCTTGAATATAAGGCTGTCATTTTTCCTACTCTATATCATTCCCAAATTTGGACACCATTCAAGGACTTTGAGAGATGCCAACAATGCTGTCTGAGATGGATTCACTATATCAGTTGGGCGGACAGGCAGATTAATGTTTGTGTCCTTGAAGCAGCTAAACACCAGTATCGAGGAGACGATCATTCGAAGCCAACTCCTCTCTGTGGCTACATGCTTAAGATGCCTCAGCTCCAATTGCCAAAGCAAATCATCTTCACCAGTTCAAGAACGATGCTTGAATGAGAGAGGAGAAAGGGAGCATTTTAATGACTCCCTAAAGTCTTACCTCATGAAAATACAACACAGTTGCCAATTCATGGGAGACCCTCATTCAAAAGAAACTGACTCCGAGGAAATTTCTGTATGAAGCGACACAATTCTTTGAGAAGACTTGTTGGAAAGAGGAAGAACAAAAAAGAAGCTGGAGATAGGAATGCCAATGACCTCAAAGCCAAGGACAAATTCCCCCTCGCTGAAACTCCTGCCATATGTGTGCTCAGAGATGCAGTTCTAGGATCTAGCTCATCAACCACACAAGTAACAAATAATTTCCAAGATAGACAATTACACTTGTTAGTGAGTGATTGCCAATAATGACTCCTTGTAGACAGGATCCTTACTTCCACACCTATACTTCCACACACGTCATCTACTGTGTCCATTGCTCTGGATGTGATCTCCTCTGCATTGGGGAGACAGGATGCCAACTTGCGAAACTTTTCAGAGAACATCTTGGGACACATTCACCAATCAACCTCACCGCCCTTTGGCTGAACACTTCAAGTCCCCCTCCCACTCTGCCAAGAACATGCAATCCTTGGCCTCCTCTACCGCCAAACTCTAGCCACCAGACACCTGGATGCCTCATCTTCCACCTTGGGACCCTCCAACCACATGGGATCAATGTTGATTCCACTGTTTTGTCATTTCCCCTACCTCCACCTTATCCCAGATCCAGCCCTCTAACTCAGCACTGCCCTCTTGAACTGTCCTACCTGTCCATCTTCCTTCCCACCTATCGGCTCCACCTTTCACTCCGATCTATCACCATCACCCCCACCTTCATCTACCCGTCGCATTCCCAGCTATCTCCCCCCAACCCCAGCCCCCTCCCATTTATCTCTCAGCCAACTTGCCCCCCCCCCCTTCCATTCCTAATGAAGAGCGTATGTTTGAAGCATTGCCTCTCCTGCTCCTCGGATGCTGCCTGACCGGCTGTACTTTTCCAGCACCACACTTTTCGACATTATCATTTGTCTAATTCCTTATTCAGATGACCTTTAATCATCTGGATTTCCTTCATAGATGAACAATTCTGTGATAAATCAGATTGTTGTTTGAAACTCGAAAGGGTTCAGAAAAGATTTACAAGGATGTTGCCAGGGTTGGAGGATTCGAGCTACAGGGAGAGGCTGAACAGGCTGGGGCTGTTTTCCCTGGAGCATCAGAGGCTGAGGGGTGATCTTATAGAGGTTTACAAAATTATGAGGGGCATGGATAGGGTAAATAGGCAATGTCTTTTCCCTGGGATTGGGGAGTCCAGAACTAGAGGTGCACAGGTTTAGGGTGAGAGGGGAAAGATATTAAAGGGACCTAAGGGACAATGTTTTCATGCACAGGGTCACGCACAGGTTGGGGCATGTGTGGAATGAGCTGCCAGAGAATGTGGTGGAGGCTGGTACAATTACAGCATTTAAAAGGCATTTGGATGTGTATATGAATAGGAAGGGTTTGGAGGGATATGGGCCGGGTGCTGGTAGGTGGGACTAGATTGGGTTGGGATATCTGGTCAGCAGAGACAGGTTGGACCGAAGGGTCTGTTTCCATGCTGTACATCTCTATGACTCTGTAATATTCTTGTAAATGTCCACCTTGGAAGGCAGCTGCTTTGTTGAAATATGTACTTTCTTCTTGAAATATCTTTGATATCTGGTCTAGGCAACATCCTTCTGAATGGAACAGGAACTCTCTTTTGTGTAATATCTTGGATGCTTATACATGATCATTTCTACTTCCTGACCATGTTCAGGTTCTGGACATTGTCCTGTGAGATCATATGCCACATGAGTTACTGATCAGGCTGGATGTCTTCAGTTGCCCATTGTGGTTGTTTCACTCATAAAGCAAACTTCATCACATTATGGAAAGATTGCTGTTCCGTCAGCACTTGCTCCATCACTGGTGTTGTCCATCCTGCTGCTGGAATATGATCAGTAAAACGTTTCTGGTTGGGATCGAAAGAGTTATGCTGCTCATTCTTATTCTCACTATTTACTTTGTTTCACAGGTTTTGCTGAGTTTCAGCTTCTGATCTGTCTTTGATGATGACAAGAGTATTTTCCAGACTTGTACATCCTATATACTTTCAGATTTTACAGTGGGATATGAGATCTTCAATTTCTTTTAAAGTCTTTGGCCACCAAACTGCTGACTGAACCCTAGCTATACACATGGCAATCCCTCAGAGTTCCAGATGTAACTTATTCAACATATTTTCCCAAAGAGGAGCAGGAATAACTCTCCCTTTGTTATGCATGAATAAATCATCCATTGTGCTTCTGGACCAGATGTTTTTTTTTTGCAAAGTAGTTGAACTCCTTCTACTCTTTTAAGGATTTAGAGGTTATGATCTGCATGCAGGCTCATATGTGAGGTTTGTTGATTGTGAACAAGATAACACTTTTCAACTCTGCTTTGCTCTTTGTTTTGCAATATAACTTGAAACATTCTTGACATTTATTCCACCCACCCCACGTAGTCACTAGTTTGTAGGCCACAGTTTTCGCTTCATCAGCTATGGGAATGGATTAATACGTCAGTGAACTTTGCCTTGATATTGAGCTTAAATACAGTAGGATTTACATTGACATTAATAAGTGCTATTAATCCTGGATTGTTCACCAACTTCCATAACAAGTGCCTCTGGTATCTTTTCTAAAGGAGATTGCTATACTTTATTAAGGATTTTATGTGTGTAACCTTTTTCTTCTCTGCCGCTCTGTAAGATACCTCTGTGGTTATGTTTGACTCTGAGGTAATGCTGCAGCATAAGAACTGTCACCTCCAAGAAATCCAATCTTGTGTTCTGTATGGACCATCACTGACCTTGAACGAACTAGGAAGCATTATCTCTTTTACCAGTTCTTCTGAATGCTCTGAATAACCTAATTGCTGTAAATATATTTTAAATCTGTATCATCACAATATTGCTTGTAATCTGTTCTTCAAGCTTGTATTCTTGAATTTAATAGGATCAGTCATCATCATACTGAATAACAGAGCAGGCTCAAGGGGACAGTCTACTGTTCTGTTTCTTATGGTTTTATGGTATTTACAAATGCTGTTTTAAATGAATTATGTGGAGCATTCTTTTTATTTCCCAGCATAACTTAATTCTGAATTACCAAATGACTATTAAGTTCTTCAATAAAGCTTTAAATTCTATTAAATGGCTTCTCTGCAGTGATTAATTGCTTTCAAGCTTCTATTCATTTGAAATGTTATGTTTTCGCACTGCTAATTGGGTTTTACCACAGCTTTCAGGGTGTACTTGTTTTTTTTTTAAATAATCAAAAAGGTGACTATTTGCTTCTTTTTGAATTTTCCTGCTTTCTGTAGCCAAAATGCAGTTTTCTGCATCTTTCCAGGTAAAATGGTTTATCATCTCTCATAGGCTGGAACAAAAAGTGTTCACTTCCACACAATATTTTAAAATAAAGTTCTCTGGCTGTGGTCTTTATGGATTTTCCTAGCAAACTCACTGCTTAATCATTAAGTCTGAATGCTTTCAAATGTTTAGTTTTTCATGAATTTTCTTCTGGACTTTTTTTGCTATTGTTCCATAATTGTGCCAATTTTCAGCTTAAATAAATTCTGAGACATTACCAATTTTTAACCCCAGGCTAAATTTGTTTCCTGACCCTTACACAGTTTCTTACATCTCCATGGGGCCTAATGTTGATGGAAATGCTCATTGTGAGAGATAAGAATGCTCTTTTATGTTCTCTTCCTTTTTGGCCTCTGTGCCATTTACCATTAAGTTAATTCATTTTATTTTAGGGATCTCTACATTTGCTGCCTGGAACCTTCAGTTGCTCCTCATAGAGCCCCCTTTGCTTAGTTCGCTGTATTTTCTAAGTGTGGCTGGCTTTTCTTTCTTTTTCTCATCCAAACACTTGCTCCACTGCTTCTTTCCAGCTGCTGAATGAAGTTTTGCCTTTGGACTGCTGAGCTTGTCTTTTTGCTGTTTCCAGAACTGCTTCTGTCTCTTTCTATTGGTAATCAGATTTCAGTATTGAGCTGACTGTCTGCGTCTTCTTAAAGTGGTAATACATTCACTTGTTGAAATTGTTTTATTTTCTTCTGGGTTTCTTCTTCTTGTGGTGGAGGTTAAATCTGCACCACTGCAACCATGTTGCATTTCCCAGGTAAGTACTACTGATATTTTGTGGTATTTGTCAATTCTACAAGAGTGCTGTACTGAGTAAAGATTGTTTGCGTTCTTAGACAACAAGAGGCTTTGCCAATGGGCTGAGGAGTGGCAGCTGAAGTTTAATTTAGATAAATGGGGCTATTTTCCCTGGAGCATTGGAGGTTGAGGGGTGACTTTACAGACGTTTATAAAATCATGAGGGGCATGGATAGGATGAATAGCCAAAATCTTTTCCTAGGGTGAATGAGTCCAAAACTAGAGGACATAGGTTTAAGGTGACAGGAGAAAGGTTTATAAAGGACCTGAGGTATAACTTTTTCATGTATAGAGTGGTACATGTATGGAACAAGCTGCCAGAGGAAGTGGAGGAGGTGGATACAAACACAACTTTTCAAAGGCATTTGCATGGGCACATGAATGAGAAGGGTTTTGAGAGATTTGGGCCACATGCTAGCAAATGGGATCAGGCCAGATTGGGAGGTCTATTCAGTGCGAATGGGTCTATTGGGAAGTCTGGTCAATGCAGATGAGTTGGACCAAAAAGTCTGTTTCCACGTTGTATGATTCTTTGAGTCTATGACTCTATGTGAGGAGGTGTGGGGGGTAAGGGTGATAGCCTAGTGGTATTGGTGATAGATTGTTCATCTAGAGACCCAGGTAAGGTTGCCACGGCAGATGTTGGAATTTGGATTCAACAAAATATCTGGAATAAAATTGAATGCTATGAAACCATTGCTGATTTTTGGAGAAAAAAACCCCTATCCAGTTCACTAATATCCTTTAGGAGAGAAAGTCTAATATCCTTAAGCGATCTGCCTACATGCAACTCCAACCCCCAGCAACATTTACAGCTACATTTGATCCAATGTAATTATAAGGTGGCAGGTACAGATACACCATTGCTCCCTTAAGGTTAAGAAGAACTCTTTGGTTCTGCACATTCTGCTGATGACACATCTAGTCTGTTAGCAGAGGCAATGTAACATGAACATTAGGCCCTTCAGAACTGTTATTTGATCAACACAGTGTACCTTCAGTGAACTTTGGTTCTGTCCCACAGAGGCCTGTGGTGTTGGCCCCCCAGTTTACAAAGCCCCTTTCCTTGACCATGCACCCTCCCATGTTGAATGTCTGCAAGCCTACCACAACTGGCCAGGCAGAAATTCACGCTAGGTACCAGAACTCAGCCAATGTAGGTAATGAAGTTATCTTCACCATTCTAATAGACTTCATCCAATGTTTATGGCCTACATGACCATTGGTTGCTCATCTGCAGATCTGTAGACTCCAGCATCTACATTGGTTGCTCATGTCTTTTTAGTGTAAAAATATTCTCAAAGTGCTTCAGACTTTGAAGTAATTAAAACAGATTGAGCAGTGGGCGTGGAAACATGGAAGAAGAGATCGAGAAGAAAGAAAGGATTCAATATCAAAGATAGCAGAGAGGGTAATGTGGAGAGATAGGCTGTGAATTATAATGTAAGAAACGAGGAACATATAATAGTCTAGGAAGAAGGGATACACAATGGGTGAGGTTCACATCATTAAGGAGAATTTAATACTAAAAGGGCTGCAGAGATCATTTTGAAAATAAGGTCAAGTCCGAGGGGTGTGGGGGTTGGTGAGGTGACAAGGCACCGGTGTATTCAACAGTAATAGCTGTGATGAGGCAACAGTGGGACAGGTATGGAAAACTGTGTAATGGAAGAATTAGTATTTGTAGAACGTCAGCAAGGGAGACTGTTGGGATTGATATGTCTATAGCTGAAATAAATAATGCTAAGGGTCTCAGATAATGGGTGATGAATTCTAAATAAAGACTGATGAACTTATATAGGTAGGAATCTCTCACATTTGACTTACTCAGGGTTGTACAGAGATGCTGGGCTGTTCTAATTTGAACAAAGAGAATAAGACCTGATGGCTTTGCTTCTTCCATTTGAATAAACCTGATGGTTTTTATTCTGTGTTGTTCACTCATAACATTATTTTAATAATGCCATAAAATGCAGAAAGCCATACATTATGTCAAAAGAAATACTCAATATATGTTTTAGTTTGAATCTTAGAAAAGATGAAGCTTTTATTGTGTCTATTTTTCATGATAATCTTAATTTTGTAACATTTACAATTTAGAATTAGCTGCAAATATTTCTGGTGCATTTTATTCTGGATTGCCAGAAAGGTCAAATGTATCACCCATCATTTCAACAATGTATTAGGTTCAAATAGAAGTACTTGTTGGAAAATATTTTGCTATATGTTTTGGTTGTTTGATTATTGCACAAAATTACGTCTTTGTAAATTTCTTCCTGAGACCTTCTGTACACTGTTAACCTGATTTGTCACAAATTCTGATTTTCTATTCCAACCTATTCATATGCGGCCCATTTCAAAGTGAATGCTGTACATCGTTAAACAAAAACAAATTACTGAACCAGAGGTTATTAATCATCATAGCACGCTACACGTGGTGATCTTGGAATCAAGCTGAACGAAAACTCAGAATTGCTTCTCAATCAGCAAGCTTCAGATCGAATCAAACAATTTTGCTGGACAGCACATAGCAGACTCCAGGATAATAGTTAGAAAAAAAACTCAAAAGTACTGTGGATGCTGAAAAATCAGAAGTTGCTGGAAAAGCTCAACATGTCTGGCAGCATCTGTGAAGAGAAATCAGACCCTTCTGAGGAAGGGTCACCTGGCCCAAAACATTAACTTTTTGATTTCTCTTCACAGATGCTGCTGGACCTGCTGAACTTTTTCAGGTTAGCCTATAGATATTAACCAGGACCTGCAGAAAGCTGAATTATCTGAAATCTAGACCATGAACTGACTGTAAGAGTTACAAAAGAAAAGAAAAGTGAAAGGAAAGAATGAAAGCAAAAGAGAGAGTGAGGAATTACAGTGAGAAATGTACATTCATATTCAAAGGATTTTCTAACTTGTAGCAGAGTAAAGCTGCACTGATAGTTTCACAAGCTGCTTGTGATAATTCTTGGATATAGATTTCCTCTTTGCAGGCCTGAACACGACTTTTTCAGGCATTTTCTTATTTGTAAATGGGAATTTGGAAAAGGTTTCCTTTTCCTGAAGTTTTCACCCTTAACAGATTTTGAATCCTATTTGGTAACATTGCATGACCCCTACATTGAATGTTCAGGTTCTCATGATATTAAAGATTTTATATGACAACATTATTAGATCCATGGATCAAACAAGAATTGTTGGCTTATTACCCTTTGTCTTTAAGATAAATATTAGATTTGGTTCAAGTATGTTTTCCCATCGGTTTCCTATTTACCTATAACAACAACTTCACTGAAAAAGAAATCATGCTTCAACTTAGCTGTCAAGTGCTTTCAGACACCAAGAGATCATGAAAGGTATTTTAGTTAGTTTCTTTTCTATTTATTTTAATGTGGTATTTTTAAAGCATAACCCAGACAAAAAAAACCTCAAATTCTGCATCCACCATTCTGATCCTCTAATAAGCCTCTAGAAAACACTTGATACGGTATACCGGTAAGTTAAACATCATACACCAGGTTATAGTCCAACAACTTTATTTGGATGTACTAGCTTTCAGAGTGCTGCTCCTTCCAATACCAGCACCTCCACGTCATTAAAGGGTGGCACAGTAGCTCAGCAGTTAACACTATTGCCTCACAGTACCAGGGACATGGGCTCAATTCCAGCTTTGGATGACTGTCTGTGTGGAGTTTGCACATTCTTCCTGTGTCTGTGTGGATTTCCTCCCACAATCTAAAGATGTGCAGTTTAGGTGAATTGGCCATGCTAAATTGCCCATAGTGTTCAGGGGTGTGTAGGGTAGGTACATTAGTCAGAGTAAATATAGGGGGGTGGGTTACTCTTTGGATGGTCAATGTGGGCTGAAGGGCCTGTTTCCACACTGTGATATGCTATGACAGATCTGCCACACTTAATCTCTATCCTTGTGAATAATGGTGCGTTCTATGGAAAATAGCCACTTACACATTATGGTATTGTGAACTGAAAATGAATACATAAATATTTGTGGACATTTGTCTACATTTTGTACATGTTGAAGCAAACATTCCCACCATAATAACTTACGTTAATGTGTTTCAAAATAATTTAGAAGATATACTCTGGGTATTCTAACCTGCCTTTAATATAAATCCTTTGATATGGTGAAAATGCAGCTGACATAGCAGAGAAATAAATGATGTATAAAAACCCTATGTCAATATTGCACTGCACAATTCCTTTTAAGTAGTGAACTACAGGAAAGCTAATGATAGGTAGTGCAGTCAGAGTGCGTTTAGAAACTCACTTGGTTTTCTTGTAGTGTAAACTGAAACAGTTTTGTCAGTTGCTGAGGCAACAAGCCAAACACATCACCTTCTACTGTGTGCTCTTGATCTTCCACCACTGGGAGTATGCTTTGAATCTGCGACAAACTAAATCCAAATCATTAATCCTATTTGTTTCCACTAGATCAGAAAACATCCTTGCTGATTAAATCTATCAACACCTACAAAAGAAATGGTCAGAATCTGTATGACGTTCTCCCTACATTTATTGATTCTTTTGTAATTTTATTTGATATCAGCAATAAACGATATAATTTCTAACAACCAAAAATATTAAGAAATATCAATATAGACAGATATCACAATCATTAAGCAACTACTTTCCTCATAATTTATTCTATAAACCCAATATGTGGATTTTATTCATTTTCAATAGCAATGGTAATATTTCTAATACAGAGAATTACTAATACAGGAAAATGTCATGTGCCACTGGCAATAGTCACAGTCAACACGGCTGATGTATTTACGTCAAACATCCATGACGCAACACAACACACATTGCTAATAAAACAGGCAGCTACTTTATCACTGACATGGGCTTGGGATGTTGAGATTAAAAAATGCTTTCTCAATTGAAAAATGGAAATCAAGTTGTTCATTGAATTGGTACCCTTGATGTGGATTGTTGTTTTTAGCTGATACAATGGCAATCCAATTTTATGATAATAAAAAAATACTTGGAAACCTTTTCATCCATTTTTTTTCCTGGACACCCTGAGAGGATGGCAGTGGCTGGTTTCAAATTATTTTCATTGGATTTGAAAATTGGCTGCAGAGCATTGCTGGCTCAATGCTATGAATGACCAAACTCAGAAACTATCAGCTGGAATGCTTCCAGTCATTTTCCTTACATCCTGATTTTGATGCTATGTGACTATGACACATATTTGGAGAGGGTGGTTCAGAACATGGGCCAAGCTTTTACATTAATTGGCAAGTTGACTACTTTATAACCTTATTCTCTTGATCACAAAAGGTCTGTTGATGTCCTCTTTTAATCAGTCTTAGTTACACAAGTCCCTTGCCCCTCCATTAGCTTTATTGCAAGGGTTACTTCATCAAGACGTGGCTTTGACTTAATTTTGCCATGCAGATTTAATGATATTCCTGTGTTGTATTATGGAAATAATTTCAGAAACCTTTTGATTTCCAAGGGATTGGCACTGTATTCTGACAAATGTGTCAGAGGAGTTGTTTAGTCTGTCAAAGAGAAAGCCTGCTTCAGGAACAGGTGCTACAGTTTGAGTTGGTGCACGAGGATGGTGCACTATATAGAAATGGAGCAGAGTAGCAGAGCCCTTTACCTTTCTATTTTGAACATGTCATACTTGCTCCCAGGAATGTGATGGCCACCTTGGGAGGACGAGGAAGAAGAAGACTAAGGTTTGAGGCATCCAGGACCCTTTCATTCTGAATTGGCTGTCCATGAGAAAGATTCATCTTTCAATGAAATACCATTCTGAGATCACCGTTACTCCATAATTCCCAAAATTTCAATCCACCTGGTATTTTTGCCTTATACGAAATCCTGCATAATAAGACACCAACACAAAAATTCTGTATCCATTTTATCCAACAATATTTCAAAATAATATTGATGAAACTGAACTGACATGCTTATGTATTCTAGAATGACACTGCCTTTGCCCACCCCAATGCTACTACTCCTATACATTGGTAGCATGGCTGGTGAAAAGTTACTGTTACTGAGAGAAAATGCAGAGGGTTTTGCAGGATGACCTTGAGCGACTCTGGATCTTGAGGCCCTGACTTCAGATTAGGCCTTAATGGCCTGGATTGGAACATGCTGGGCTAGCTGGTTGACAGAAGAGAAGCTAGTAGACTGGTAGTAGTGACAGCTCAAATACCCCATCATTCTGAAGGGAACACCAGCTTTATGCACCAATGCTGATATGGAAACACACTAGCAATTGACCTCCTTGGCCAACTACTCCCATTCTTCCTCAGTGTCTTATTATGCAGGATTTCGTATAAGGCAAAAATACCAGGTGGATTGAAATTTTGGGAATTATGGAGTAACGGTGATCTCAGAATGGTATTTCATTGAAAGATGAATCTTTCTCATGGACAGCCCATTCAGAATGAAAGGGTCTTGAAGGTGTCATTGATCATGACAGCATGTCTCTCTTCCTTTTGATATCCAACACAAGTACCCCCATATCCCCAACATAGCATTAGAAAATCTGTGAGTGATTTCTTTGAATTTTGTAAATGCTTTTTTCATGGTTTTATCACTGGCAAGACCAGTATTTGTTGCCCATTTCTAACTGCCATCGAGAAGGTAGCATCAGAAAGTTCTTTCAGAGAAGCTTTGGTTAGTTGCTGTATACATGTTTTACATAGTACTCACTGCTGTCACTGTCTGTCAGTGATGAAGGAAATGATAGTTTGAGCTGTTGGATGAGTGCCAATCAAATGGGCTGCATTATCCTGGATGGTGTCAAACTTTTTGTGTGTTGTTGGAGCTCCATTCATCTAGACAGATGGGAAATATTCCATCCTGACCTATGGCCTTTAGATGATGAACAATATTTTGAGGAAACAGGAGGGGGTTTTCACATCTCAAAATCCCTAATATTGACCTGGTATTGCAACCTTATTCATGATGGTTTGATTCAGGGATGGTGATGACATTGATCAAATGTTAATAGACAATAGACAATAGGTGCAGGAGTAGGCCATTCTGCCCTTCCAGCCAGCACCACCATTCATTATGATCATGGCTGATCATTCTCAATCAGTATCCTGTTCCTGCCTTATCCCCATAACCCTTGATTCCACTATCCTTAAGAGCTCTATCCAACTCTTTCTTGAAAGTATCCAGAGACTTGACCTCCACAGCCTTCTGGGGCAGAGCATTCCATACATCAACCACTCTCTGGGTGAAGAAGTTTCTCCTCAACTCTGTTCTAAGTGGCCTACCCCACTATTTCTAAACTGTGTCCTCTGGTTTGGGACTCATCCATCAGCGGAAACATGCTTCCTGCCTCCAGAGTGTCTAATCCTTTAATAATCTTATACGTCTCAATCAGATCCCCTCTCAGCCTTCTAAACTCAAGCGTATACAAGCCCAGTCGGTCCAATCTTTCAGCGTAAGACAGTCCCGCCATTCCGGGAATTGACCTCGTGAACCTACGCTGCACTCCCTCAATAGCCAGAATGCCTTTCCTCAAATTTGGAGACCAAAACTGCGCACAATATTCCAGGTGTGGTCTCACCAAAGCCCTGTACAGCTGCAGAAGGACATCTTTGCTTCTATACTCAATTCCTCTTGTTATGAAGGCCAGCATGCTATTAGCTTTCTTCACTGCCTGCTGTACCTGCATGCTTGCTTTCATTGACTGATGTACAAGAACACCTAGATCTCGTTGGACTGCCCCTTTACCTAACCTGACTCCATTTCGGCAGTAATCTGCCTTCCTGTTCTTGCCACCAAAGTGGATAACCATACATTTATCCACATTAAACTGCATCTGCCACTCACCTAGACTGTCCAGGTCACCCTGTATTCTCCTAACATTCTCCTCACATTTCACCCTGCCACCCAGCTTTGTGTCATCAGCAAATTTGTTAATATTACTGTCAATACCTTCATCTATATCATTAATGTACATTGTAAACAGCTGCGGTCCCAGCACTAATCCCTGCGGTACCCCACTGGTCACTGCCTGCCATTCCGAAAGGGAGCCATTTATCACTACTCTTTGTTTCCTGTCAGCCAACCAATTTTCAATCCATGTCAGTATTTTGCCCCTAATACCATGTACCCTAATTTTGCTCACTAATACCATGTGCCCTAATTTTGCTCACTAAAGGGAGCAAATGTTATGGGGAGATAGTTCTATTCTGTCTTGTTGGAGATGGTTATTGACTAGTGTGTGTGTGTGGTACAATTGTTAGTTCCCACATCTGACAAAACTTGAATGTTGTCCAGTTTTAACTCAATCAGCTTTCATGACTGGATGCAGCAGAACTATAGAACACTAAACTGATTGTAGAACTATAGGTTGTAGAATTCCATGGCTGTAGCTTTGATTGGCATACAAGTAGTCCTTTATTGTCGCTCCTTAACTTTGCATTTTATGTTTACGTTTGCCTGGTACTGATCCTGGAACTCCTCATGAATTAAGATTTGTTTTCTCTGCTGCTTGTATGGTACAAAAATAATGTCACATCAACCCAAGTCTGAATGTTGTCTAGGTTTTATTGCGTATTGGCAGGAACTGCTTCAGTAGCCTAGTATTTGGGACTGCTACTGAATACTGTGCTGTCATTAGTGGATGTCCCACTTTTAACCTGGTGTTAGCGGGAGGTCATGATAATGTGGCAGGTTCAGCCTGGTATATAGAGGGTCATGTTTCATGACAGAAACTTCCTATAAGAGTAGCTAGCTGCCAGGCGTGCATTTTACACTCTACTAACATACAAGGAAGGAGGAGGAGTAGACCATTCAGCCCCTCAAACCTGCTTCTTCGTTTACTAAATTATAACCAATCTGATCATATCCACATTACTACTGACTCCAAAAAACCTTCACCCGAAGCTAATCAAGGAACTATCTATCATTTTTTCAAGAAGAGACTTCCAAGATTTACTGCATTCTGGTTTAAATGGGCAACTTCTAATCTTTAGATAGTGACCAACCTATTGCCATGAGGTAACCCATCGATTTCCATATATTAGTCTGGTAAACCTTCTCTGAACTGTTTCCAGCATATTTGCATCCTTCCTTAAATATGGTGACCAATCCAGTTCACAGTACATAGGAAGGATGTTCCCAGTAATTGGCAAGTCCAGAATTAGAGTTCACAGTTTAAAGATATGGGAAGGCCATTTAGGAATGAGATGAGGTGAAATTTCTTCACCCAGATAAAGTGCAATGTGGAATTATTTGTCACAGAAATAGTGAGGCCAAAATATGGAATGTTTTTAAGAATCAGTTAGATATAGTCCTTGAAAGGATCAAACAGTATAGGCAGAAAGTGAGATCAAGGTACCGAGTTGGATGATTAACCATGATCATATTGAATGGTAGAACAGGATTGAAGGACCAAATGGCCTACTTCTGCTCCTATTTTCTATATTCCAGTGTACTCCAAATGTGTTCTTCCAGTGCCCTATATAAATAAGCATATATTTGCATTACAATCCCCCTGCAATAAATGATAATGTTTTATTAGCTGTCCTGATTACTTGCTGTACCTGAATACTAGCTTTTTGCTCATGTTTAAGGACAGCCGATCCTTCTGTATCTCAGACCTTTGTAATCTCTAGTTATTTACATTATTTTTATTATTTTTCATATTGAACTGAACAGTCATACACACATTAAACACCACTTACCAAATCTTTACTAACTCACTTAAACTGTTAGTATCCTCTTTTCACAATGCACAAGTCAAATTGACTCTGGTCAAGGTATTGTCCTGAGAAATGAATTAGTGAATGACTGTCACCTAGTTTATTGAGTTGTAATGGAATGCGCATGTTCTTTTTGTCTATGTATTAATATTTTAGCTTCCATTACATGCAAGTGCACCAAACTATGAACTCAAATGCCATCCAAATCAGGGTTGTCAGTGTAGTTCTTCACACACTCTGGATTATCCAGCAACTGCTGTCCAGTTGCATAATCACATCTAATATTAGACATTGTGTTGTGAGTTTAGAAAATGCAGGCTGCTTTGGTACAGTCAGTATATTTCTTGTTTACCACGAGCCAAAGTGATATGTTGTTTGATTCCAGCAACCTCATAAATAGGTCACTCTTTGGGATGTCTGCTGTATGTACCATATCGCACCAGAGCTGAAATTAAACACCAAATTACTCACGTTTGTGTGTTAGGGAGAACACCCTTTTAGCTTAAGGACCACATTCCATTTACGGCTAAGACTACTCACATTGCTACTGTCTAGGACACTCTCAAGGCTTTAGGCCATTCATAACTCTGTGCAATATGCAGTGAGAAATGATCTGATCAGGGTAACTATTATCCTACAGGATGACTTTGATGTACTGTATTTCCGCATCAACCTTACAGGGTGATCAAATGGCTCAGGCCCTATTTACGAGTTTGCTGGTAAGACCAATTTTATTGCACATGGAACTGTAATAATCTCTGATCAGACCATTGTTGATCCTCCTGCTGGGCTTTCAACCAGTCAGAAGAATATGCTGAATTACTTTAGATGAGAAAAAAAATGCAAACTTCATGCCTCAATGGTACAATGTGAAGAGTATGCATTGTAAATCCGTATGTAAACTGGACCATATCCATTTCTCCATATTGCCTCTGGCCTCCATCTTCTGTCTTCACACAATGTTTGGGAATTCAATACAAAAAGGATATTATATGCAAAACCTGATTGCTACAAAAGCACAGCTAGATTGAAAGTCTCCACTTGTTAGAGTCATACCAGGTGCACATGAAGATGGAGGTCAGCCATCTCAGTCCCAGAACATTTCTGCAAGATTCCTCAGGTAGAAATTTTAGGCCCAATCATCATCAGCTGCTTCTTCAATGACCTTCTCTCCGCATAAGATCAGAAGAGGGGACATTTGCGGATGAGTGCACAATATTCAGCACTGTTTGTGAAGCCTCAAATTCTGAAGCAATCCGTGTCCTAATCCAGCAAGAACTGGACAACATAGAGACTTGGACTGATAAGTAGCAAATACAGTTCATACAGCACAAGTGCTAAATAATGACCATTTCCAGCAAAACAGAATCTAACCATCCTCCCTTGCTATATAAGGTAGCACCATCACTGAATCCCCCACTATCAACATTCTGGGTGTGGCCATTGACCAGAAACTGATCTGAACTAGTTGTATAAATACTATAGCTACAAGAGCAGGTCAGAGGCTAGGAATCCTGCAGATAGTAACTCACCTTCTGATTCCCCAAAGTCTATTCACCATCTACTTGGTAAAATGAATACTCCCACTTGCTTGGATGAGTGTAATTCCAACAACAAATAAAATGTTTGACACCATCCATGATAAAGCAACCCACTTGATTGACAGCAGTGTGTACCATCTAGAAGATGCACTGTAGATATTGACCAAGGTTCCTTGCACAGCACCTTCCAAACCCACAACCAGTTTCATATGGAAGGAAAAGGGCAGCATATGTTTGGGGCCATCACCAGCAGCAAACCACTCTGACTTGGAAATAGATTGTGTCCTTCAATGTTGCTGGATCTAACAGTGTTGTGGGTTTACGTACAGTAAATGGAGTGCAGCAATTTAAGAATGCAGCTCAACACCACCTTCTCAAAGGCAACGAGAAATCTTCAGTAAATTTTGGCCCAGCCAGTAACAAACTCTTAAGTGATAGCTAATTGGCCAATTGAAGCCTTTAGATGGCCAATTAGCTAAAGGCTGATTGGGCTGTCTAATTCCTTTCCGAAGTCTGTAATGTTAGTGACAAATCAAGGTGAATGGGCAAAAAAATGGGCTGGCCATCTGGTTTATTTTAAGAGCACCTACCTAAAATATAACAGTGGTCAGTCTCTAAATTTCAGCCCATTCTATTGTAAAGGTCCTTCATGGCACCAATGGAGTCAAATATGAATTTTCATGGTTTATGAGAAAAGCTGATGTCATTGACTTTTGAATTTATAATTCAGGTTAATACCTGGAACTACCATGGACTGAAATTACTTCAAGAGAAAAGACAAAAGTATTGACTTAAGATGGCCATAACAATCGCTTGGCCACACAGAAATGCCAAATTTCATGAACTAAAATGTATTAAATAATCTGGACTTAAATAAAAACTTTATCCATGTAGCGGTATAATTGAAAATAATACCTTCAAACCAGATAATTAATGGTCAATTGTTAATGGACATGACAGCAAGTAATTAAATAAACTGGAAAAGTATGTGGAAAACAGGCCTAATGCAAAAACAGCCTGTTCTGACTGAGGTGACTACACGACACTAAATTATCCGTGAGAACTGTCCTGTTGAGTCATCACGTGGAGCCACATGGAGATGTCTTTCTGGATAATGGAATGTCTGGAAAACTATTGGAAGAAACATGGAATGGGGATAAAGCAAGTCATCTTAGATTTCGAGTAGTACTAATATCAGGGACATAGCCCGATTCAGTGGACTTCACCTTGGGCTGGCTTCCACAACTATAAGAAAACACTACCAACTTCAGGCACACGTTACTTATTTTCAGACGTCATCCTGGACTAGGATTGTGAATGGTGTTAGGAACCCTGAGTTCTCCACATTGGCTTTTGTATATGGGGATCCCCAATGGCAAAAGGGTGAGAGAGTCATTGTCAATAAACATTAACTGTTTTACATAATTCCTGCTATATCTATATATGCTTCATATATATTTGTCCTTGTTTATATATAGTTTTACTGTTTAACATATATTTACCACTTAATATACAAATTTATTGCTTAATATTTATTGATGTTTAATATATGTATATATTTACCAATAATCGATGTGTTAATTTGGATTACTTAACCTATAGAGTATTTTGTTACATCCCACTGAATTCAAAGGCAGGGAATCCAGGCAAATGTTTCCAGAAAAGCATGAAAGCATTCTTATCTCCTCTTTTGATTTACACCTTTATGAGAATGTTTACATGTTGGAGATTTACATATTTCCAACAATAAATATATTTTGAGATAATGATCTCAAAATTACTGTAGTAGATATAAAAACAAACATTAGAACACTAAGAACTTGAAGGATAACTGCAGTTTTATCTGCTGTTGACAGTCTAAAGCTGAATAACCATGGACTCAGTTCTGAAACTATGTCTCAAGAACAGCAAAAAATCTCAAATGTATATTTTATCTTCTTTATGTATTTAATGTTATTCCTTTTTAACAATGTGATTGTGGTTGTGTATGTGTGTGAAAGAGAAAACGACTGCCTGAAAACAGTGTGCTTGACATCACACATTTATTATTGTTTCTCAAGGTTAAGAAGAAGACAGTAAAACTTACAAAACTTGACACATATAAGTCTGACACATCTTGTATATTGCAAAATGGAGCTCCAGTACAAACAGTATATTAATTTTCAAATATCACCAATATTTCCCTCTGGTTAACACTCAAGAAATTGGCTTCTTCCTGCCACTGTAGAAATTAGTTAATTACATTTTAATTGGTTCAATACGGCCTTGTGATAAAAGGATCATATATCTTTGTTGTGGCCAACCAAAGAGGATGGAAAGTGAAGAGACAATTCACTGTCCTCAGCTGATCACAGCAATAGATAAAAGCCCCAATCAGTAAATTGGACATGTAAAATTACACTGTTATGAAAAACATCACGAAGCCAATGACTTTATTTCAGAAAATATACTCAGTTAAATAATTTAAATTTAAAGAGAACACATTTTGATCTTCATTTTACAAACCAAGTTTTAAATTGCTGCCGGCTTAATACTCCAATCTAATTTGTATCTGGTCAACTATAGTTGGAGCAGCATGGATAAAGTATGAAGTATTCTCTTGCTGTATTAAAACATTTATCAAAACAAAGTATTCAAGTAAACCCAGCCCAAGAACTGAGTCCTTGTATAAAAATAGATTATTTCAATTTTTAAACATACAGGCATAAGTTACACCGCACAACATTCTTCAAAATGGTGTTCATGCATACTTGTGAAATTCTTTCCTACAAAGTCATAAGCAGTGTCATAAAATCATACAACACAGAAACAGACCCTTCAGTCCAAATTGCCCATGCTGACCAGGTATCCTAAATTGAACTAGTCCTGTTTACATGTGCTTGTCCCATATGCATCTTAATCTTTACTATTCCATGTATCTATCTAAATGTCTTTTAAACTCGTTAATTGTACCCACTTCTACCACTTCCTCTGGCATTCATTCCATAAACTCACCACCTTCTGTATGAAAAAGTTGCCACTCAGATCCCTTTTAAATGTGTCAACTTGATAGAAATGGTGGTGAGCTCTTAGGCAAAAGTTCATGAGTTCAAGTTCATTTGTGATCTTGAGCTTGTTAGCTAGTGCAACACTAGTGAAGTAACGTGTTGTTGATATCCTTTAGACAAGCTGTTAAACCAATCATTCAGATGATGCAAAAAGTTCCATGGCAACCTTTGAAGAAGAACAATTAAACTGCTGCGGTTTACATTTTTTCTTCAACAAATGACATGGCTGTTGGTTGATTAGAATTGGTCACTTTACTTAAATAATTAATTATTTGAATTTTAAACATTTCAATGGCATGTTATTGAGTTCTTCAAGTTTGAGTATTCCTGTCTTTATAATTAAGTTAAAGATTATCCCTAACAATATGAATAATGTAAAAGGTAAGAAATAAAAGCAGGAGTAAGCTGTACATGCTGTGGCAGAGCAACATTGTTGATCTGATTGTTGATTCTTAACGCTACCTCCTACACATCCCCACTGACCTTTGACTCCTTTGTTGATCAGAAATCTACCTAATTCAGCCTTGAATATATTCAATTGCCCAACCTGCACTCAGTGTTTGTTCTAGTTTTCTTACTGATTGCACAGGTCTCTGAGGCCTAAACACGGCAGAGATTTTTAGAACCAAAAATCAATGCAGTAACTGATGTGCAGGCACCAGTCGCCATGCTCAGAACGTTAGAGTGGCTATGCATGTGCCCAGCTGCACAACAGCTCTCTTGGGTAATATAATTCAAAGATTATTGACCTTCAGAGAAGAATTTCCCCCGATTTCTGTTTTAAATGGAATGTTTTAAATATTAAATCTGTATACTCTAGTTCCAGATTCTATCATAAAGGGAAACATCCTCTCAGCATCTACTCTGTCAAGATCTTTCAGAATAGTAGATGTTTTCAACGGATTGCCTCTCATTCTTCCAAATTCTAACAAATATATGTTTAGCCTGCTCAACCTTTCTCCATAAAACAACCCTGTTATCCCAAGAATTAATTTAGTGAACTTTTACTGAACCAGTGTCCTTTAAGTAAGGAGCCTAAAACTGTATGCCGTACTATAGATGTGGGCTCAACAATATCTTGTGCAATTTAAATAAGAGTTTACTACTTTTATACTCTATTCCCCCTTGCAATAAAGCATTGCTATACATTGCTGTTTTGACTTGTGGACATTAATCCACTTTAGACAGATAAACAATGTTTAATCCCATTCCAGTCCACCAGGAATTTGTAAAATCTGATAAGCCACTCCTTAACATATTGCTTACGGTAAATTAAGATATTCAATCAGAATTATTCAGAATTATTCATACAGTCTCCAGAATGAGACATGTTACATATGCTATTGCAGGCTAACAAGTGATAATGACAGCTAATGCATGCAACATAACACATTGGTGATGCTTAAGCTGCAAAATAGAATTGAGATAACAGAAAAAATCATGTTTGGCTTAATTAAAATTATTCATATTATTCAAACACTTTATGAATTTTGGACAGTTTCTTGAAGTCATAATCTTTAAGACACAATACAGAAAGGCAAATAGTTTAATCTTGAAACAAAATCTGGTCCTCTCAAATCATGGCCGCTAGCTCTTAAAAATTCATGTGAACAATAACACTCATATTTGCATTTAATTTGACCCTTTATTACATCAAAGTGTCACAAAGCTTTTCTTGCAGAATTAAATCTTGAATAGAAATTTATTACTCCCTCGGAAAAAGCTGAATTGGTGACAGCAGAAGACATCAGTTTACTGGCCTCATATTGCTTTTAGTCAGTCATAGTTTCAATAATATCTGAAACATTGCCGTCTCTTTGTCGAATCATTTGTTTTTTTCATTTGGTGACTAGGGCTCAACTTTGGTGTTGGAGTATTCATAAGGCCAGTTGATCAATTTGATAATTTCAGGGTGGGATCGTTATTACCCACCATTTGTAAAGGTACGTTCTAATTCCATGCAGTGCAGAAATGAGGAGCATTGAGAAACACGAAAAACAGTACAGAAGAAGAAAAGATGAATAATGACTTGAATTTGGGGGACAAAACCAAAAATAGAAATGTAAAGGATATCACTCATCAACTAACAGTCAGATCAAGATCTGAGGTTGACAATACTGTCTGCCTGTGACCTACATCATTGATGTATTATAATACTACAGATCGGTATCTGTGCCACTGCAAGTACTTGGTAGGCATCTGTCATGCTGGAGAAGGTATGAGTTACAATGAACAGAGTTGAAAAATGTGGTGCTGGAAAAACACAGCAGGCCAGGCAGCATCCGAGGAGCAGGAGAATCGACGTTTCGAGCATAAGCCCTTGTTCCTGAAATGTCGTTTCTCCTGCTCCTCGGATGCTGCCTGGCCTGCTGTGTTTTTCCAGCATCACATTTTTCAACTCTAGTCTCCAGCATCTGCAGTCCTCACTTTCTCCTTACAATGAACAGTGTCAGGTTGAAAGAGAGTTGATGCTGGAACTTCTCAGACAAAAAAGGAACATTCATTTTCTAGCCAAAAATAAAATTTGGCAGTTTTTAAAAAAAAAAATCCATTAGTATATTCCATTCCTTTTTCCCAGAGTTGAAATGTCTAATGCTAGGTGCATGTATTTAAGGTGGAAGTTTAGAAAGTTCAAAGGAGATGGGAGAGGCACATTCTTTGGCCAGAGAGTGGTAGGAGTCTGGAATGCGCTGTTGGGTTGGTGTTAGAGGCAGAAACAATGGGGTATTTAAGGGACTTTTAGCTAAGCACATGAATAGGCAAGAAATGGATCAGGAGCAGGCAGAAAGGATTAGTTTAATTTGGCATCTTGTTCAGCACAACATTGCAGGCTAAAGGGCCCATCCCTCCGCTGTACTGTTCTATACTATACTGGCTGCCAAAATTCTGCCCAGTCAGGGTTAGTAAATTCATACTCCCATTTGCACTTCCTATACCACTGATATTGTCTGAGTGGATGGAGAATCCACCTTCAATTATACCCAATAGAAAATCAGGAAAGAGACTGGAACCTGAAAGCCTCTGTTGCAGGCCTTTCTCTGCACATCTTCACTGTCATTGGGTCAAAATCCTGGCATTCTCTCCCTAATGGCATTGTTGGTTAACCCACATCTGGTCGACTGCGGTGGTTCGAGAATGCAGCTCACTATCACTTCTCAAGGGCAACTAGGATGAGCAATAAAATGCTAAATCCAACACCCAGAGCTGTTGCCAACATCCAATGAATGAATAAAAAGAACCTTGCCAAAGGTACATCAGAGATGTACCAACAGAGCCACATATTATAGTCCTTATTACTGTATTTGAAAAAATATATGTCTGAAAACTTGCTGTAAATTTGTTTTCTTTTTGAGCTGGGGTTTTGCCTGCATTTTGTATTATTATCCATTATGTAGAATTCTCTCCTTCATGGAATGTGGGCTTATTTTCTCTCCATCTCCTGACACATCTCCTCTCTCAAAATTTCATTCTTACTATTTGGGGAGCACTTGGGCATCCGGTGGTCATTTATTTCTGTGCACAGTAGGATGTGTGCTCTCTACTCTCTCCACAAAACTAACACAAAACTATATTAGTCAAATCAATGGAGAAGAGAGAATTAATATATAAAGTACTTAATTGATTGCAAAGTGTAGACAATTAAAACAAGATGCCAGTAACTGGTTTTTCTGAAATACCAATATTGAAAGGATTCACATATTTTAAATACATTTACGAATCCATTTTACTTTGTCTCAGCCCAACAATAAATTAGGAGGTTCTGGATACTATAATTTGAACTTTAGATTGCTTCACTATGATCAAACCATTAATCAGATAAATCCAGTCATGATTTATTGGTGTGAGGTCAACTTAGTAACCTCTGCTGAATGATCAGAAGCTCTCCAAGCTTGCTGGTCATAAATTAGCTTCTCATGTAAAGTGTTGCATCAGTAAAAGGTGTTAGGACAAAGTGGATGCATGATGTATATTTTATTAAACTCAGTGTTTGCATTCATATATATTCTAGTGATTTGAGATTTGGAAAACATTATACAATGTATTTTAATCTGTAAAGTATAATAGGAATTGTCTTCAGATTAAATTAACCATTGCAATATATTCCAGGAAGCTTGATGGAATAAGTACAATATCAAGAAATGATCTTTGATCAGAAGAATTAGAATCCATTTCGAGATACAGTATAGAAGCAGACCCCTCGGTCTAACTCATCTACGCCAACCAGATATCCCAGTCTGACCTAGTCCCATTTGCTACCATTTTGCCCATATCAATGTAAACCCTGCCTATTCATATACCCAACCAGATCCCTTTTAAATGTTGTAATTGTACCTGCCTCTGCCACTTCCTCCGGCAGCTCATTCTAGACATGCACCATCCTATGCATGTAAAAGTTGCCCCTCAGGTCCTTTTTAAATCTTTCCCCTCTCACCTTAAACCAATGTCCTCTAGTTTTAGACTCTACCACTGAGGAAAACAACCTTGGCTATTCATCCTAACCATGTCCCATATGATTTTTTAAACTTCGATAGAGTCACCCCTCAGCCAACGATACTCCGGGAAAAAAGCCCCAGCCTATTCAGCCTCTCACTACAACTCAAAGCTTCCAGACCCGACAACATCTTTTTGAATCTTTTCAGCATCCTCTCAAGTTTAACAACATCCTTTCTCTAAAATATTAACTAGAAATGCACACAGTATTCAAAAAGTGGCATAACCAATATCCTGTACATGTGTATGTTTTAAGATCTCCAACATCTCCCCTTCTGTAATATTAACTCTTCTCAAGACATCAGTATTTATTTCCCCAAGTATTCCATGTCCTTCTTCACAGTAATTTCTGATGCAAAATATTCATTTAACATCTCATTCATCTCTTTTGGTTCCATACATAGATGGCAATGTTGATCTTCATGGAAATAAAAACCGAAACAACTGTGGATGCTGTAAATAAGAAACAAAAACAGAAATTGCCGGAAAAGCTCAGCACGTCTGGCAGCATCTGTGAAGAGAAGTCAGTTAACTTTTCGGGTCTGATGACCCACTCCTCAGAATTAGGCAGTCACTGAGGAATGTGATATGGCTGTGGAAATGGGTTTTAGCAAATACCTGGTCAAACACCAGGAGTGACAGTGAAATTAATGTCAGTGGGCAAGACAAAAGATTGGAAACAAAATCCTATTGGACAGAGGGGAGCAGAACTTCTTCAAGTTGGGCATGTCTAGAAGAGATGTGGCAGTGAGTTAAATACTAAATGAAAAAACAAAAGAACTGCAGATGTAAATCAGAAACAAAAACAGAAGTTGCTGGAAAAGCTCAGCAGGTCTGAGGTTCTCAGGAAGGGTCACTTGACCCGAAATATTAACTTTGATTTCTCTTCACAGATGCTGTCCAACCTGCTGAGCTTTACCAGCAATTTCTGTTTTTGTTTTTGATCTTTAAGGGACCCTGTTCTCTCCCTAGTTACTCTTTTGCCCTGAATGTACCTATAGAATCTATTTGGATTCTCCTCAACTCTATTTGCCAATGAATGGGGGTAAGAAATAACAAGGGGAAGAAGACATTGGTGGGAGTATTCCATAACAGTAGCCATTCTGTTGTACAGAGAATGGGTCAAGAGACAATGAAGACATGTAACAAAGACAGTGCATTCATCACGGGTAACTTTAATCCTGATCTAGATTGGAAAGATCAAGTTGGCAGAGGTAACCATGAAGAAAAATTTATGCAGTTTATTGGGGCAAAATGTTAAAGACCTAACCAGGGTTCTAGTTATTTTAGATCTGTTAATGTGTAATAAACCAGGATTAATAAATGATCTCAGAATAAGCTATCCCTAGGCACAGTGATCATAAAATGGTAGAATTTAGCATTCAATTTGATAGTGAGAAACTTGGCTTTAAAATAGTGGTGTTGAAATTAAATATAAGTAATTACAAAGGAATGAGGTCAGAGTTGGCTGGAATGGACTCGGAAAGGAGTTTAGCTGAAAAGACAGTGATGAACATTGGTGGAAGTTTAAGAAAATAATTTACGAGTTCATGACTCATATCAAAGATGTATCCCAGTGAGAATGAAGGATTCTGGGAAGGGATAAAATAATCATGAAAATTAACCAAGGAAGGTAAGGATTGTATCAAATCAAAAGTACGTAAAATTGCATTATGTAATAAAGGTTAGTGGTAAGCTGAAAGTTTGGGAAAGTTCTAAAAAATAATAAAATATGCACAAAAAAATAATAAAGGGAGAAAATAAACCTTGATGGGGAACTGGCAAGAAATATGAAAGGCAGTATTAAGAGTGACTTTAAATATATAAAAATGAAGAGAGAGGCAAAGTGAACATAGGCCTCTTAGAGGGCAGATTAGGAAATAAATGCATTAACTATCACTGGAGAAATAGTGCTCGAGAAACTAATAGGACTAAAGGCTAATAAGTCCTGGGTCCTGAAAGGTTGTATCCTGGGATGTTAAAAAAAAAGACAGCTACCAAGGTACAGGATGCACTAATAATAATTTTCCAAGAATCCTTGGATTCTGAGAAGTCCCATAGAATTGGAAGTTGCCAATTCAGCAGCTTTATTCAAAAAAGCAGGGAGATTGCAGCTAACCAAAAGGTTACTGTTGGTATCTAACTGATCATTGACCACCCATGATATTGCTATTGCACCAACATTTTTAATTCAATGACATTCATTCCAATGAATGGGATGATCAGACTGATATGATGCTTGCTTTTGATTGCTTTTGCTGATTGTGTATTCACTTAAGACTGAGGGTGTTAGAGAATTTTTCTGATTACCTTCTTTGAATTCCTCGTGCTCATCAGAAAACTGGAAAAATTACAGTTTTAGGGAGAGTCTGATTTGGCACTTTAAATCAAAGCTGGATCCAGTGAAATGCTTTCTCAGAAATATTAAGCTGTGTCATATGTGTAGTACAGAAACTGCCCACACAAGCCACCATCCACCCTTCTTCATCTAACCTTATTATATTCTTCAAGTATTCTGTATCACTTCCATCAGCTCTCCTTAAATATCCCTCTGCTATTTACTCAACACTCGTTGAGAGAGTGTGTTCCACATTCCAACCTCTAGCTAAGAAGGTTTCTTCAGGACCTCTAATTTATTATTCACTCTTTTATTTATAACTGCTGGTTTTGTTCTCCTGCAACAAGTGAAAAGATATTCTAGCACGTGTTTTTTTAGATTAGATTCCCTACAGTGTGGAAACAGGCCCTTCGGCCCAACCAGTCCACGCCGACCCTCCAAAGAGTAACCCACTCAGACCCATTTCCTTCTAACTAATGCACCTAACACTATGGGCAATTTAGAATGGCCAATTTACCTGGCCTGCACATCTTTGGACTGTGGGAGGATACCGGAGCACCCGGAGGAAACCCACGCAGACACGGGGAGAATGCACAAACTCCGTACAGACAGTCGCCCAAGGCTGGAATCTGACCTATTGACTCCTTTCATTACTTCAATAGGAAGGGTGTCGTTAAACTTGAGAGTGTTCAGAAAAGATTTACAAGGATGTTTCCTGGACTGGAGGGTTTGGGCTATTAAGAGTTGCTGAATAGGCTGGTGCATTTTTCTAGGCGAAAGTGAGGACTGCAGATGCTGGAGATTAGAGTGGAGAGTGTGGTGCTGGAAAAGTACAGCAGGTCAAGCAGCATCCGAGGAGCAGGAAAATCGACATTTCGGGCACAATCATTCTGAGAAAGCATTCCTGATGAAGGGTTTTTGCCAAAAACGTCGATTTTCCTGCTCCTCGGATGCTGCCAAATTAAAGCATTTTTCTCTCGAGTATCAGAGGTGCATGTGTGGGTTCTGGAACTTCCTGACTTCAGGATAATGAATCTAAGGAATCAAGGCTGTTTCGTTAAGTATATTCAAGGCCGACATGTGATTTTTGTTATGGTATCATGGACTATATGGATAAGGCAGGAAAAGTGAAGTTGAGGATTATCAGATCAGTCATGATCTCATTGAATGGCAGAACAGACTTGATGGGATGAATGTTCTACTTATGCTCCAGGCCTTTGTGTCAACCATTTCTACTGTCTGCACTTTAATTAGACTGGTTCCACCTCCCATGACTTGATTTGCTAGCTACTTTTTGATTGCAGGTGAAAGTGAGGACTGCAGATGCTGGAGGTTAGGGTCAAGGGTGTGGTGCTGGAAAAGCACAGCAGGTCAGGCAGCATCTGAGGAGTAGGAGAATCAACGTTTCAGGCAAAAGCCCTTCATCAGGAATGAGGCTGTGAGCTGAGGGGATGGTGAGATAAATGGGAGTGGGGTGGGCCAGGGGAAGGTAGCTGAGAGTGTGATAGATGGATGGAGGTGAGGTTAATGGCAATAGGTCCGAGAGTAGGGTGGTGCAGATAGGGGGGATGGAAAATGGACAGGTAGGACAGGTCATGAGGGAGGTGCTGAGTTGGAAAGTTGGAACTGGGATAAAGTGGGGGGAGAGGAAATGAGGAAACTGGTGAAATCTACATTGATGCCATGGGGTTGGAGGTCCCAAGGTGGAAAATGAAGCGTTCTTCCTCCAGGTGTCGGGAGTTTAGGGAGTGGTGATAGAGGGGGCCCAGGACTTGCACATACTTGGCAGAGTGAGAGAGGGAGTTGAAGAGTTCGGTCACAGGGCGGTGGGGTTGGTTGGTGCGGGTGTCCCGGAGATGTTCTCTGAAACGCTCTGCAAGTAGGCATCCTGTCTCCCCAGTGTAGAGGAGACCACATGTTTGGCTGCAATGAAGGAACAAATTATAGCTTCAGTTCAGGTTTACATTTCAGTGCGGCCACATAAAGCATCAATCGTAACCCTCATTGCCTGACATCATTTATTTGCTCTGAGATGTGTTGAGATACTGTGCTTTAACTAATGAAAGACACTGTGATCCTCTGTGCCACTACCAGGACCTTTGACATCTATATAAAATGTAGGCCTTGTGTTGTCATATTTTTCTAAATACCAATAGTAAGATTTAGAATCTAGCTATACATTACACATAGTTTGTATTTAGGTCTTTGACCTTTTCAAATAAGTTGTTGGCTTGTACAGAGATGATAAATTCACTGCATGTGCTCACATTAATGATCCTGTATCTGGCAGAGATCACTGCATGCAAAAAAACATAGTGGGCTGTTGGGTGAGGCTGCCACACAGTCAGAGTTATCTGCTGGAGCCTGTTTATGATCATTATTGAAGAGGAAAAATCTGACATTCCTTTGACCCATCAATTTGCCAAAAGACTTTTTAGAAACTCCCAGGAGATTATAAAGGTCTAATTCTCCAGCCCACTTGCAGCATATTGAATGGGATGGACTTTTCTCTCTATTTATTATTACAATATTAAGAAAAAATGGAAATGAATAAATTCTGAAAATATGAAATGAAATGAGTAGAGTAAATGCAAGAAATAAACCCTGGACTCTTCAGCGTGTGTAAAGAAAGTGTATAGACTGATCTTTTGGGTAGATCCTGATTGACATATCCATTGTGTACTTGCAGCATTTTCTGATACAATACACAACTGTGAATCAAATTGCAAAAAAAAAATTCAAGACAGCAGTAGATAGAGCACAGTATCTCAACACATCTCAGAGCAAATAAATGATGTCAGGCAATGAAGATTACGATTGATGCTTTATGTGGCCGCACTGAAATGTAAACCTGAACTGAAACTATAATTTGTTCCTTCATTACAGTGCAGATTTAGTATTTAACAACGTTAATCAGCACCAAAAATGCACATCTTACATTTCAGCATTCACTTTAGGGCTGTGTTTTATATGAATAAGGTCATCCTTTCCATTTGGACCATTCTAATAATCTTTGTTAATATTTTGCTAAAAATTACCAAAACTGTGAAACGTTGATTAACGTCATGGACTAGGAAATCCCTAGGAGCTGACTTCGCTCTGCTATGGTAACTTTGCTGCAAGAGTGGCAGCATTGTCAATGTAATGGCTGGAAAAATGTACTTGCCTAAATCTTGCAACTTGTTGGATTGTAATTGGCCATTTGTTTCAATAGATAACTAGTTGCATAATCATGAAAGGATTGAGAATGAGAGGGCACACATTTAAAGTAATTAGTATACAAGTACAAGTATTATGAGAAAAATCCTTTTCACTCAAAGAACTGGAATGCACTGCCTGAGAGTGTGGTGGAAGCATATTCAATTGATGGCTTCAATTCAAGAAGGTGTTAGATGCGTATTTGCAAAGGAACAATGTGCAGTTGACAGGGAGAGGGCAGAAGAATGGTACTAAAATGGGCACATGGTATAATATTGTAAAAAGAATGTAAGGAGTGTTAGTATCCTTAAAAAAACAAAACCAATTCAAACATGGCTGAAATGCTTTGATCCTGAAAGAGACAGAGAAACCACTGAAACCTCTACATGTATCAAAGGAATGTACACTCAAGAAGAGCAAAGGGAGATTGTACCAGATCAGATCATCAACTTCAGAAATAAAATTGAATAAGATTGAGGAGAGTTATAAAATCATCTTAAAAACTACCTAAGATAATTGAGACTTCACAGATAGGTTGGGGATGAAATAACTCCACAGGGGTCTGTATCCTGTCACCAATTCACCCATTATTTACACATGTAACATCCTTGACACTGATCTCCCTTAGACCCAGCTCTCAGAGTGAACAGAACCTCTGACACTCCCATTTATATGTGTCAGACAGGGTTCCGTGATTGGATCAGGTTGACAGCCCCAATCAGGATAATCATATTCTATGAGTCCACCTGACTAACCCCATCACAATCACCACAAACTTTTTTTTATTGTTCATAACTAATTCTCATTTTTCAGTCTCTTTAACAGGTACTACGAATAAAGTATCATCAATTGATTGACATTTTCTTTAGATGTACTTAATAGTTGGGTTATATCCCTTCAAATGAATTCTGAAGAACTGAATGCCAAGCATAAAAGCAAACTGTATAGAAATATGAGTAGATCATTCGGCCTTTTGAGTCTGCTCTGCTATTCACGTTGATTATGGCTGATCATCCAACTCAGTATCCTGTTTCCCTTTTCCTTCTACACCCTTTATTCCCTCTAGCTCCAAGAACTATATCTCCTTCTTGAAAATATTTGATGTTTTACCTCAATCAATTTGTGTGGCAGAGAATTCCTCAGACACACCACTCTCAGGTTGAAGAGATTTCTCCTCATCTCAGTTCTAAATGGCCTACCCTGTATCTTTAGACTGTGACACGTGGTTCTGAATTCCCTAGTCATTGGGAACATCCTTCCATTATTTAGGTTTCTATGAGATGCCCCCTCAACTTTTTAAAAATCTAGTGAATATAGTGTAGCAATTTTGATTCCAGGTCAAAAATTATTTGCCACGATCCAGAATTTTGCATTGCATTTTGTCAGCAGTGTACTCTGCAGCAATTTTATGAAGCTATCATCAACTCATGTTATTGCATGTACATCTTTCATGCATAACTTCATTAGATTTTGACAGGCTTCACAAATTCTGATATTCCCATTTGTTTTAAGAACAGAAATATTTATGAACAGCATTAAGTAGGGACTGTACATGGTGAAACTACTCCCTGTTGTTGCATCCTTTTGACTTCTGTATTTATCTTTTTCTGTAGTGGGTGCAGCATGTTTCTGGAAGTTAGAAGACAATTTGGTTTTGCATTTGACATCTTATTTCACCTCTGCCTGTCTCTTAGTTGGATAATGGGTGGCGCTGGAAAAGCACAGCAGGTCAGGCAGCATCCGAGGAGCAGGAAAGTCAACATTTCAGGCATAAGCCCTTCATCAGGCCTGAAACATTGACTCTCCTGCTCCTTGGATGCTGCCTGACCTGCAGTACTTTTCCAGTGTCACCCTCTTCAAATCTGACTCTCCAGCATCTGCAGTCCTCAGTTTCTCTTAGTTATTAGAATGGCACAGTGGTTAGCACTGCTGCCTCATAGCACTAGGGTCCCAGGTTCAATTCCAGCCTTGGGTGACTGTCTGTGTGGAGTTTGCACATTTTCCGCGTGCGTGTGCTCCGGTTTCTTCCCACAGTCCAAAGATGTGCAGGTTAGGTGAATTGGCCATGCTAAATTGTCCATAGTGTTAGATACATTAGTCAGAGGGAAATGGGTCTGGGTGGGGTACTCTTCAGAGGGTCAGTGTGGACTGGTTGGACCGAAGGGCTGTTTCCACACTGTAGGTAATCTTATCTAAATAATGCTATACTTAAGTGTACCATGATTGCTTAGATGTTTGTTGTTGATCCATTACTACACAGAGTGCATCTTCACAGGTTTCAAGGCCTTGTCTTTCTAAGAAGTGACATTTTCAATGGTGAGACCATCCTCACCTTCTCCGTACTATCCCAACCCCACAGAGATTGACTCTAGTGAGCATTGTGCAATAACCTCTCCGGTAAGGAGACAGGCATGGTTCGGAAAAGTTTAGATTTACACACATTGAGCAGAGAGGTGTCAAGGAGCTGAAGTAGTGGATCTTGGCATCAGGCTAGTAGAGTGAAGGAATGCTTTTATAGTCATGCATGAAATTAATTGTGAGAAAAACTATAGCATAACATGTTGAGGTAGAGCCACTCTTTATTTTGTGATGGACTGCTTTAAGACATCTTCATGCCCATAATGGACATGGAAGTAAAGGGAGTGGTCAATAATTTTCTTTACTAGCCCTGACAAGATTTTTGTATTTCCTGTTTTGCTTAATGGTGATCTCCAAAGTAATAAATCTAGTTCTTAATGCCAGTGCTACCTCCATCGTCAGCAGGAGTATTCAATTATCTATGCAATTGTGCACAACTGCAACATAGGACTTTTTATACTTTGAACATGATTGGAAGCATTGTTTAAGTTGTTGACAGCAAGCAGTTGAACTTTACATTTAGTACAATAGGACACAGTTCAAATCATCAATTTAATATTTTCCATGTGATTTGATAATTTAAAAATGCTAGTAATATAGTGAAACCATTACAGAGAGTTAAATATTGTTGAATACACAGTATTATTTGGATCTTAACGCAATGTGATTACTTGATAAAAAAATTGTTTGTGCCTCAGGTTGAGGCTTCATACTAAGCACTATGGTACAAGAAGACTTGGGTTATTGCACGCATTGGTGTTGTTTGGAGAGAGGGTTTTTAATGGCACCATAAATGTGCTTTCCTTCAAAATATCTGAGAGGGAGTTCTGAATGTGGCTTAACTCTGCCCAGTTTGGACAGGTTTCAAACTAAACAGATGTCACAAGTAATTTTTCTAAATGATTGGTTGTTGTACATGTTCTTTTACTGCTTGTGTGAAAATATTTGAATTGCTCTGGAGATTCTCTTGTCCTAATCCTGCTTTTGAATTCTGGAAGGGGAGAGATCTCTTCCTCAAGTAGTTACCATCTCAAAGAAGGGTAAATTATTAAAGGGAGGAGGTGATGTTGTGATAATGTCACTAGACTGTAATCCAGCCCCCCGAGGCTAATGATCTGGGAATATGGTTTCAAATCCTACCATAGGATTAAACTGAATTGAATGATTTAATAAAATGTTGGCACAATGTCAACCACGTTAACACAGTCGATGGTTTCTGAAAGGAAACCTGGTTCGCTAACTTGCTTTGAAGAAGGAAATCTGCCATCCATAACTGGTCTGATCCACATGTGATTCCAGATCCATAGCCATATGTGGTTGACTGTTAACTGCCTTATGGGTAATTAGAAATTGTCTCCAAATGGTGGTCCAGCCAGCAACACCTGCATCCTGTGAAAGAAATAAAAAATATTGTGGAATCATAGGCCAAATGTGACAAGTGCACCCGTAGCAACCACACAGCAAATCTAAAATAAAGTCATTTTGACTAAATTATGGAATTTAGTCTAGTAAATACATGCCAGCTCTCTTTAAAACATTCCCATCAGTCCAATCTTCGGTTTCTGAGTCTAAAAGGTTCTGAATGGGTTAATACTGAGAAATGCAATAAACACCACTACTGTGATGTATTGTGGGCAGAACGGCACACGATCTCGGAAGATTAAGGACTATGATCCATGTCTACCTTATTGTCTGCAACAATGTTTTGCATATAAATGTAACTTGCAACTGATTGCTGACATACAATAAATCTTATTCTGTACTGGAGCATCTTCTAGTTCTACCAGTAAATGGTTTTCCTCCACTATATGAGACCCAAGCAGGCACTGTAGATTCCTATACTTAAAGAGGATGGTG
Organism: Chiloscyllium punctatum; assembly: GCF_047496795.1. Lineage (NCBI taxonomy): Eukaryota > Metazoa > Chordata > Chondrichthyes > Orectolobiformes > Hemiscylliidae > Chiloscyllium > Chiloscyllium punctatum. Next base: position 91,060,317 of record NC_092741.1, on the reverse strand, counting down.
GTAACAAACATATCCCCGGTGAGATGTTTACTCAATTTAACTATATACAACATGGTGAACAGCGATGCAAATTACTTTTATTGCCTCATAGCACCTGCCAGTATCAGTGGAGGTCTAAAGATTTTTCAGCATCTTCAGGTTTAGCATTCCCTGCTCCTGCAGACAGTTAGCCATCAGGAAGAACTGACCATTTTAGTAAACTCACAGATGGAAGCCTCACGGAAAGATCTGACAAGGGAGAATCTGTGATCAGTAGTAAAAGCATTTCAGGCACAGGTAAGAGATACATGGCAGCAAGAGGAGAATTGGTGACTTCAAAGCAGGTAAATGCCTGACAATAACCTGTAGGAACAGACTCGAGTCGGGATTCAACTGAAGGATGAACAGAAATCAGCAACTCAGTGAGTAAAGGAAAAGTCTCTAAAGGGCAAGGGAAACCCTTAAAAATAGTGTAGTGTTTCAGGCTGGGAAAGTGAAGTGAAAAGTGAAATAAGTAAAGAAAATCAAGTCACGGTAGTCATAACAAGGCCCAGGGCTACTCCCTCATTAGAGAGAGACAACTGGTGGTTGTTTAACCTGAGGATCACCACTCCTCAGGCGAAGAGAAAGGTTGAGAAGAAAGGACCTTCATGGTAAGTTCAGACGGTGCAGGAATTGAACTTTCATTGTTGGCATTGCTCTCCATTGCAAATTAGCCATCCAAGCTAACCAACCCCTTGAGATAAGTACTTACAGCTCACTTAGAGCTTTGCTGCCATGGTGGGTGGGTGCTACAAGACATGATTATAGCAAGGGAAAACAATACTTAAACTGAGTAAACGTTTACTAAATTTAAACTGAGGTTACAGACCAGAGATGTTGTGAAGCTAAACCTAAAGGGATAAAATGGCAGATTAGATGAAGCTCCAGATTACCATTATATCATCTGTTCTATTCCCATCACACAGTTATGGTTCAAACCTGACGTAAAATTTTAAATAGTAATTTTATTTATTCTCCATTTCAGAATTACCTAAGCTCATATCCAACACGAGGTTAGCTATGGCACAGGCCTGGTACTACACAGACATGGCCGAAAAGCTTTGATCCTGAGAAAGGCAGCGAAACCATGGAAATCTCTACACATATCCAAGGAATGCACACTCAAGCAGATCAAAGAGAGATTGTACCAGACCAGATGACCAACCTCAGAAAAAAAAATTGAACAAGTTTGAGGAGGGTTGTAAAATCATCTTAAAATCTGCCTGAGACCGTTGAGACTTTGACGGGAGGTAGAGGAATCAATACAAACATTTATTTTATTGCTCATCAATTAGTTCTCATTTTTCAATCTCTTCAACTGGTATTCTGGATAATGTATCAGCAATTGATTGACATTTTCCTTGGATGTACTCAGTAGTTGAGTCATATACCTTCACATGAATTCTGAAGCATTGAATGCCACACATAGAAATATAGAGAATAGAAATATGAATAGATCATTCGGCCTTTGTTCACTTTGTTCATAGCTGATCGTCCAACTCAGTTGCCTATTCCCATTTTCTCCCCATGCCCTTTATTCCCTCTAGCCCTATAAATCCTATAAATTTAAAAAAATCCTGTGAGATTAAAAACCATTAATATGAGACATCCTTTGTGCATCGTTGAACAGTATAAGAAGTTTTCGTAGGTTGCACATAATAATCTCCAGACAACACTGATCCTAAGTCTATGAACAAATGCTGAGCAACAACATTAGTTTTTCATTTTAAGGAAAGTTCTCTAGCTTTTTTTTTTGTAGTTTTCTATCCAAAGTATTTAACACCCTGTAACAACATACCCAATTTAATTTGGCAGGGAAGTAAGATATTCTCAATCTGTAAGCATTAGTACAGTAAGCAATTGCACTCTTTTGAAGTACACAAATTAACAGCAGTATCTATCAATGTTTGCAAATTGCAAGATGTAGTTTGTGTGCGTTGCTTCACAATGCCTCCTATTAAAATGTGATGCTTATTGTACAATGAAATCTCTTCAGTGCTATATCGATTCACTTTATTATAAAGCAAGACCTGTAAATGTTAACTACTTACAGTTCTGACAAAGTTTACATTTCATTTTATCATTATATGAAGGGGAGTTATATTCCCTTCTCAAAACACTCGGTGGCATGCTATTAGTGATGGCAAAGATAAAAAAAATCTTATGTTTGGACTTTCTGTCATTTTATTCCATTAAAATCATGTTCAATGCAGGAAGAACTTATTGAAACTACAGGGTGAAAAACCTATTCAGGAAAACTGTTAAAGAAGAGGAATACATCTCTGAAAGCTATCAATAACAGATGTCATTCAGTAAAACCATGATTAAAATGAGCATCAGTTAGCAAAGCTGAGAAATTTACTCAGTAAAGCTGTTTAGGAAATTTGGAATTTAACTTGGAATTAAGGTACAAAGAAGACATAATAGTACTGTACTTTAGCTATGAAATCGAGAAATCCTCTCTTTTAGCTGCAAGAAGGTGGGAAGCTTTCAATTTTGAGCTGTAAGATGTAGGGAAATCCTCCAGGACAGTTGCACAAAGCAGCAGCGTGGTTATTACTATAACATGAAAGCTTTCAAAGAAAGGAAAATAAACAATTATATTGAAAAGACGTAGTATCAGAAATGATATTGCCAGGATGATTTAGTTTCAAAGATGGGTGAAATAAAACTGAGGAGAAAGTGAGGACTGCAGATGCTGGAGATCAGAGCTGAAAATGTGTTGCTGGAAAAGCACGGCAGGTCAGGCAGCATCCAAGGAACAGGAGAATTGACGTTTCAGGCATCAGCCCTTCTTCAGGAATTCCTGAAGAAGGGCTGATGCCTGAAACGTCAATTCTCCTGTTCCTTGGATGCTGCCTGACCTGCCGTGCTTTTCTAGCAACACATTTTCAGCTCTGAAATAAAACTGAGTTGAACTTCTTGGAGAAAGTAGTTCTTAAGATACAGAACAGCTCCCAAATTGAATACTAGATTAGAAGCTGAACAGTGAATACATTTTTCTATACAATCAGGAATACAGCTGATGATGTATAACTTGTCAAGATGTGAAAGAAGCAACAGACACTTCTGTAGAAGTAATGAAAGCATTTGAGTCTTTCTTTAATTTTAAAACAAGTAAAATGATTGGAAGAAGAAGCCCTGAATCTTGCTCATTAAGGCTAAAAGTCTGTTTCTTTGAGACGTTTGGAGATTTTCTCATCACAAAGCCTTGCAAATTTTCTCACCGCAACTTACTAAACTTGCCTCATTTACTACCTATTCCACCAAATCGTGCTCCCCTCCCATTCAATTATAGCCCCATCTTACCGTGCTCATTACCAAGATATTTGACATTCTTTGTGCTGGAGCATCAGTACCAAGAGAAGTGCTGTTAATCAGGGCTACCTATCTCCATTCATGGCATTTGCCTCAGATCGGGCATACTGAGAAAATTTGGTGTCCTGCTTTGTGGCAGAGGCTGAGGTCCTGCTGGACAGAGTAATACAGAGGCATGATATTCCCTTTCTCCCCGAGGACCGTCACTGGAGACCACAACGTCAAGCCATGCCATCTGTTGCCAGTCAGGTTAACGCAGTCTGGAGGAATACACAGCAATGTCGAAAGAAGGTCAGTGGCCTTCTCCACTCTGCCAATGTTAGTATCACCACCTTCCCTTCAATGCCTTATGCTCACTCTGCATTTCTACTGCACTACCATCTTAGCAATACTCCTGCTCTGCAATTCTCATGATTTCCTGCACCTCTTCCCCCAGTCTTACCCCACAACCCCCAACACTACTAACCTTATATACCCTCCACGCTGCCTACTCACTTGTTTGGAATACCTGCCTATGTGCACCGAAAGTAACAGCTCTGCCACCCATTTTTATCTCCTCTAATACATGCCTCTCTCTTATCCCAGGAGGAAAATAGGCCACAGAAGAGCAAAAAGAGCCAAGATGAGTGGTAATCAGCTGAACTCTGGGCCGCTTATGTGATGAACATCTAGATTCTGATCACCCCGAATTGCAGTCTGCCCATGTTCAAGCCCCTGAACTAGTTTTGGAGGCTGCCCTGAATTATGCCAGGATCTCTCGAGCAAAAACTATCACCCATAGTATAACTGAGGCCTGCTGACAACCACGATAAAGTCTCCCAGTTTTGTGTGCAACCTCTTAGACCGAGGATTGCTAAGCAACAAGGCAAGCTACTATTTGTGTGACTGCAGTAACTAATAAGGCAAGGTATGGATGTTGCTGGGATGCAGGTAGACCCTAAGTGAGCAGCGCTATGAGAGCAAATGAGATGAAGTTTGGTTCAGTCTTGTGAGCTCGGTTCCTGTGCCTGTACTCAAAGTGTCCCTGCTGCAGTGTTTTAATACTTGTTACTGGTGCATCCTGTAATGCAACTCTATTCTTCTGGAGCACTTGACAAGGATATATGGACAAGTACTGAGATGGTCATGAGCTATTGCCAGATGACATTTGCCAATGTCCATGGAAGAAGTGTATGTGTGGCTGGTGCCAGTAGATAATGCTCTGGTGTGTGATTTGATCATAAGCAACATGGAGGTTGTTTGGAGCAAGCAGAAAGCTGATTCCACCAGGTATTACATTGGTTCCCTTGTCAAGTTTTCCAAGGTTGTACGGCAAGTTTGGTGAGATGGGAGGCTGAATATTTTTAAAAAATTATTGTCACTAACAAGGTGTTTAACAAATGGCAATCAGTATTAAATTAGCAAGCTGCCCTGCCTAGTGACAATCTTGTCTTGCCACTTGTCAAAAGCATAGAAGATGGCATTGGTTGCTCCTGACATTGAGATGTGCCTCAAATCTACCAGACATCTTGCATCGCCCCCTTTGCTCAGACCCATATAGGTTTCCACCCAAGGTCTATTATATAAATGTATCTGGGAAGTAGTTGCTAACATGTCCTAAACTATATCTAGTTAATTACAAGTGCCTCTTCTAGTTTGACCGGTAAGTGAATTTCCACTACCATACTAAAACAAATGGGCCCTGTAGAAACCTATACTTAAAGAGGATGGTGGCACCACATGGTGAGATACAGACAAGTTTGGCCACAGATACAACACACCCCACTTCTCTATTCTTTTAGCCATGTAAGTTTATTTCTCCTATTTTTATATGCTTTTTCCACCTTGCTTCATATAAAGCAGAAATTAAAATGATTTGCGCTTTTGTTGGCTGACTCCAGAGTCCTTTTAAATGACCTGCTGTTAGGCAAAGGAATCTAATGTCTGTTTCAGGCAAATACCTTCAAGGTATGACAGTTGCTGGCTTCCACTTTGGTAGCCAGTGCACTTTTGGGGCAAATAAGTGTCCAAGGCCCCCATCCAAAATTCATTCCACCAACACACATTTGGCTTTCAGACGTAGTGCATTACATGGCCTGGTTTTGCTTCAATAGACTCATTTGCGTCATTATGACAAACTTCATTCAATGCAATATAACAAATAACAGAAGGCATAGACATTTTTATTATCAATAGAGCAGTAAGTGTAAATGACCAAATTATTTTTATCTTTTATGACATTTAGGTGTTGGGTAGGAGGTTCTGTATACATAAACATAAATGTAAACAAAATTGTCATTCTGTTTCATAAGTGAAATGGAAATCTTCCATGTCCCTTAATTCTCACAACTGAATCCAAAAAATTAAGAAAATTGGTTCAAAGCACAATCTAACTGAAGTCTACCTTTTAACCATCACTATCACATTTGACAATTAAACTGTTTCAAACTATATAGAATTCAGCCTCTTTTCTGTACCTCCAAATATTTGGTTAGAAAAATTTAACAAAATCCATTTTGGAATAAATACTTTGGGTCATTTGTTTGCAAAATTTAGCTGCCTGTCAATCTCAGGGATTTTATCCATGATCCCTAATGAGTTTTCTGTGCAATTTTATAGTGCTCATCTCATTAAGGGTAAGTATCATTATCCAGGTGCCACCAGTCTTTAATAACTTAATCCGAATGCACAGACAAAGAAAGAGCAGGTAAGTTTTCCAAAGAAATTCTGTAAATTGGATCAAAGCTTGGATGAATCCACCAACACCAGCTGAATTGTGCTGGCTGGGGTATACATGAACTTGGTTATTTCCATGGGCAGATTGACAACTGCTCAGGGAACCCAGGTCCAGCAAAACACTCACTGACTGCTGGAGTTGTATGGAGACATGTACTCCATTGCTGTAGCCATTGCAGGTCAGCACCAATGACAAGGCAGCCAGATGAGCAGGGATCTCAACCTCATTCCAGCTGCCCATTTTTTCACAAGGAGAAAGGCTGGTGACAGCAGGCATCCAGTTGGAGGAGAGCACACTTACAGGGCCCTGAGAAGTCTCCTATCAAGCCACTCCAGAGGTGCTCTGTCCCTCTATCTCCACTGTGAGTGTGACTTCAATTCTATGGAAGTTCAAGTCAACAAGGGTGGCCTGGTATCTGGCCAGGACCCTCTCAGCATATCTGGGCCCTCTCGCTACAAATACAAGTGATACACATGGGGCATTTTGTGGTGCCTTGTCAGATATCTTAAATCTGTAGTGTGTAAGTGCCTGATTAATGCAATTGTCCTTTAAAAGGGCGTTACAACACTTACAAGTGGAGCCTGTCACTGCAGAGAAAAAGGGATCCATTTACTCTGCCCACTCTAAGCATGCTGATGGCCATTTTCCATTTTCACTGTGATTTTGTGATAAAGGGGGAGCTTGCCGAGATTGACTTGGAGACTCAGCCTGTCAATCTACATGACCCACCCTCAAACTCTCATGCTCCCTTCCACGTTGCAGTCACTGTCAATCCTATCAGGTTCGAGTGTACCCATATTTCTACACAAACCTTTTATTTAACTCATCATCACCCCAATTTAACCTGAGCCCAAGCTGACAGCATTATAATTCCAAACATTGTGAGGCACTGTCCTGCCATGAAAGCCAGTGAGGTGGTGAATATTGATGATACTCCTCAACAATCTCCCAACCTCACCCCCAGGACCTTATGCCGTCCTATGCTCTATTATCTTCCATCGTCATAGAGTGAGTTGTCCCCCTTCATTGTCCACTCTGAATCCCAGCATGTTGCCATTAATCCTCAGTCTTAACTTGACCAAAACTCATCCCTCATTCCACCACAGCAGTAGCTTCTAATAATCAACCATCACTTGTGCATTGAGCCCCAGGACTGACCATGGCCCACCCTCTAGTCTAACTTGGAATGTCATTCCAACTGATGACAGACTAAATCGCTAAATCACTAGAATAAGACTTATCAGTCACATAAAGACCCACAGAAGCAAGGATCAAGATCAGTGATGTGGAATCTCCTAAATAGACAATCATTTTTATTAGTGGATAATTGCAGATGATGTCTCAGACCATTCTGTGGTTAGCACTGCTGCCTCACAGCACCAGAGACCCGGGTTCAATTCCTGCCTCAGGCAACTGTCTGTGTGGAGTTTGCACGTCCTCCCCATGTCTGCGAGGGTTTCCTCCGGGTGCTCCAGTTTCCTCCCACAGCCCAAAAATGTACAGGTTAGGTGAATTGGCCATGCTAAATTGCCCATAGTGTTAGGTAAATGTAGGGGAATGGGTCTGGGTGGGTTGCTCTTCGGAGGGTATGTGTGGACTTGTTCGGCCGAAGGGCCTGTTTCCACACTGTAAGTAATCTAATCTAAAAAAAATATCTCCACACAGCTCTATGACTGACTTATTGTTAAGCCCTTGGACTCATCCTTCTGAAGATGTTCTGAAGAAGGGCACTGGATCTGAAACACTAACTCAGATTTCACTCCACACATACTGTCAGATCTGCTGAGATTTTCTAGCAAATTCTGATTTTGCTTATGATTTCCAGCATCTAGATGTCTTGTGTTTTTTTTCATGTAATGAGATTGATCCCTGGACCTTTATCACCTAAAGCAATGACAGACTGTGTCCAAGTCTCTGGACTCGATCTGATTATCAGAGCATGATAGCAGCCCCCACTGTCCCTTTGAGACATGACCATTTGAATTAAGTGCATGCAGTTTGTTTGCCATGGAAGTTGTTGGCATATGTGGTAGGTGTGACATTGGCAATGCGCTACATCTAACAAGCTAATCTACCTGTGGTCTGAAAACCAAAGTCAAACTGAATCTCAGAACCTTGATTATATGAACCCTCATGGACAATGGACAAAACAATCGCCTGGAATGAAGAACTGACCTTGTTGCCTGTGAACACAGGCACTTCAACATTGATCCCACTGCTCTGCAGGAGACTGGAAAAGTAGGCAGCGGAAAGAAAGTGTCTGGACAGTAAAACCAGAGGATCCACCTCGAGCACAAAGGAAAAATCAACTTCAAAGAACCTCTAAACTGCAATGCAGTTGTTGATGAGGACATGTCTTAGGAAATCCCCAACTCCCCATCAAAGGTAATCTTGGATTTCCATTGAGTGTGGCAGAAGTTGAAGTCTCCATTAGAAACATGAAGAATGGAAAAATGACAGGAGTAGATGGGATTCCAGTGGAGATTTTCAAACATGGAGGAGTAGAGCTTATCCAGCATCTCCATCAACTGTTCCTGAAAATCTGAAACAAAGGAGAAATCTGTGCCGATTTCAGGTTTGCTGCCATTGCCATTGTCTTCAAGAAAGGAGACAAAGTGGACTGTGGGAAATACTGAGGATTCTCCCCACTCTCCATCACTGGGAAGATCATCATCTGAATTTTCGCTGAGTATCTTCTCCCAGTCTCTGAGGAAGTTCTTCTTGCAAGCTTGTGTGGCTTCCAACCAAGCTGTGGGACTATGGACATGATTTTCACTGCTTGGCAACAGAAAGTGTAGTGACAGGCTCAACATCAACCACTCTACCTGGCCAAGACTTTTGACTCAGTCAATCAGGAAGTGCTAGGGCAGCAGTGCTAACCACTGTGCCACCGTGTGGGCGGCACGGTGGCACAGTGGTTAGCACTGCTGCCTCACAGCGCCGGAGACCCGGGTTCAATTCCCGCCTCAGGCGACTGACTGTGTGGAGTTTGCACATTCTCCCCGTGTCTGCGTGGGTTTCCTCCGGGTGCTCCGGTTTCCTCCCACATTCCAAAGATGTGCAGGTCAGGTGAATTGGCCATGCTAAATTGCCCGTAGTGTTAGGTAAGGGGTAGATGTAGATGTAGGGGTATGGGTGGGTTACGCTTCGGCGGGGCGGTGTGGACTTGTTGGGCCGAAGGGCCTGTTTCCACACTGTAAGTAATCTAATCTAATCTAATCTAATTTTGTCAAAGATAGGCTGTTCATAAAGATTCATCAACCTTCTCCATCTCTTCCATGACAAGATGTCAGCAAAGGTCCTCACTGAAAGTAATGTGACAGAATCCTTTGAGGTCAAGACAGAGTCAAGCAAAAATGCATAATTGCCCCCACCCATTTCTCAATCTTCATTACCATCATTCTTCACCTTGTCAAGGACAAGATTCCCAGTGATGTGGACATTGCTTACAGGATAGGTGAAAAACTTTTCAAACTCAACCAGTTGAAATACAAGAAGAAAATGTCACTGACCTTATCTGTGGAACTTCACTTTGTGGATGACAATGTCATCTTTGTGCTCTCTATAGAGAATCTTCAACCCTTGTTTAATGCCTTTGTGCAAACATACCGAAGAATTGGTCTCATCCTCAACCTCAAGAAAACACAAATCCTTTACAGACTAATCCTAGGTCAAGTTCCTCTCCACATCTCCATTAAGATCAATGGAGCAATCCTCTCAATCCTGGAACATTCTCCTTATCTGGGAAGCTATCTCTCATCTATGCAGAGATTCAACATTGTATCCAATCTGTGAGCACCACTTTCAGACTCATAAGAATGAGAATCTTCAATGACTGTGATATCCATGCTGATATCAAACTCCTTGTGTATTAAGCAGTCATCCTTGTGACTTTTCTATATGGTTCCAAATCATGAACGGATGTATAGATGCCACCTTAAAGCCTTTGAGAAGTACCATCAATGCTGTCTGCGTTGGTTTCTCTCCATCAGCTGGGACGACAAGCATACTAACATCAGTGTCCTTGAAGCAGCCAATAGCACCAGCACGGAGATATCGATTATCCAAAACCAACTGCTCAGGGCCAACCATGAGCTTAGGATGCCTGAGTTCCAATCACCAAAGTAAATATTCTTCAACCAGTTCAAGGAAAATACTTGAACAAGAGAAGGACAACGGAGGCATTTCCATGACTCCCTGAAGAGTCTCCTCAAGAAATGCAACATAGATGTCAACACATGAGATACCTCATTCAGAATAAACCAACTTGGAGGAGACTCCTGTATGTAGGGACACATTTCTTCAAGACTACCCAGCAGCGAAAGTACAGAGAAAGAACTGGAGAAAGGAATGCCAATGATCTCAAGGCCAAGGACCAATTCCATTTCCTGGAAAGACCTGCCAAATGTTTGGTCAGAGATGTGGCTTTAGAATCAGACTCATCAGTCACATAAAGACCCACAGAAGCAAGGATCAAGATCAGTGACATGGAATTTCCTAAATAGACAATCATTCTTATTAGTGGATAATTGCAGATGATGTCTTAGACCGTTCTGTGGACACACTTGTTCTGGACAAGTTACATTATTATTAATTCCTATGAAAATAATAAAAACCTGTATCAAAGCATCCTTTAGCTTTTGATGTTTAAAGACTTATTTGGCCTCGAGTTTGTAATTATAGTGTTTAATTTCCCTTGGAAGCCTGCGAACACACGAATAAATCTATCCCTCATTCCTTCCAAGGTCAGTAAATGCTTTCCAAGCAGCCATGCATGGGACTGTGCACAATTCTCCAAATATAATCGAACTAGGACTTTGTAAAGCTGCAACATTTTTTTCCATCTGTTTTATTTTAACCATCTAGTTATAAAACCTTACATTTCATTAGCCTTTTTGATTTTCCTGTCTCACATATTTTAGTGACCTGCTTGGAAAGCAACCATGGGCACAAAATTGGATATTCTAAGTTTATCCACAGCTGGAGAAATTGTACTTGACAGAAAATTGGCCAAACTGCCAGCTACAGAGAATAGTGGAAACCAAGGTGAAAGAAGTCACAAAGGTTTAGGGGGAACCAGCTACAGTCTGAAGTTTCTGTACTGGAGAAGTATCAATCTGACTTCTAGGACCTTGACCTCCAGCCCTTGTCTGAGGACATGTACTATATACCTCCCAGCATGGCAACAGTGAAGGGACTTTGTAGCCGATTAGATACTCTGAACCCAGCTTATAACCCCATTGATCAAAGTCCACAGAACATTCTGGGTCTGGGGTGAGGGGGATAAGAACACATATCTGGAAGCCATCCCCTCAACAAAGACTCGCAGTGTAGACTCATGGCAAGACTCATGGCAGATGACTGTGCAGCAACCCAAGAAGATGCAGGAGAAGATCCACCTTGACCTGCGAGATCCACCTACTTTGGAGATGAAGGAGATTCCAAAGGCACAACTCAAGCACATTGATCATTGCAGGTAATATACTTTCTCAGATGATAGAGCTTGATCAGAATTAAATATTGTGGGAATTTGGGAAATGCTCATGTTGTTTTTGATAAGGAATATTTTATAAATAAAATTGAGTTGAATTGCAAATCAAATTCTGTGTCCCTTTCTCTGTCTTACTGACAGGAATATTTAGGTGGAATGTTTTTACTGTGTAAACTAGGCCGTGTCCAAAGAACAGACAAGACCTGTGTATCTGTTGTTAAGGGGAACTTTTGGCATTGGTTAAAAATAAAAAGCGTGATTAAAGAAAATGATTTGCTATTCAATTTGAAAGGAAGCTATCAAATTCACAGCAGTACTTGTCGTGCCCTGACTTGATGAGTAAGTGTATGGCTCCTGGTGTTATCTTTTCCTTTAATTAGAGGAAAGTGCTGTCGAAGGCACCTGCAAAAAAGCTCTTGAAATTATAGCAACATCCTGCCAGGATTGAAAAGCAAGTCGACCTGCAATAAAGTCTGCAAATTTCTCAGCACTGTGCAACAAACGTAACTCTTCCTACCCAGGGCCTAGGAGATTGCATGTCCAAGGTGATAACCATGAAGATACATGCACTGGTGGCTGAGATGGGGTTTATATCGAAGATGGATGGATGAGGTCTACACTCTAGCAGATATTTTTGTGACTACTAACGTAGAAAAACAATACTCAGGCATAAACTTTGAGTTCTATTGACTCTGAGTGATTATGGAATGGTTTAAAAGCAGTATTGAGCCAACACCTTCTAAGTCACCTAGCAGCAGAAAGAAGAATTTATGGATAACCACTGACTATGGATGATATCACTGGGGAATGGAAACCTTTGCAAAAGAAGACTGTGTATTTGGTAAATTACCGACAGAAATTTGTGGCTCTAGGGCTGATATGTAAATGAATAATGACTCTGGGATGTAATGTGTTGTCAGGGTGCATGCAGGTGCCTAGGGACAGAGGCATGTGAAGCATCTACGATGGCGTTCACCTAGGAAGCCATGCCAAGTAATCTAGAAAACCCTCTTTGTGATCCATAACAGATATTTACCCCATGAACTGTTCATGCTTTCAGATATGCAAATCCATGAGAGGAAAGAGCAAGAGAGGGAGGAAGATTGGGAGGGGCAATTTCAAAGTTTTCTGATGACATAATACTTGAAAGAATTGTGAACTGTGAGAAGGACAGTTTAAAACATAAGCAAAAGTTGGTAGAGTTGACAGATAAGTCGCAGATGAAGTTCAATGTGGAGAAGTGTGAGGTGATCCACTTTGGAATAAAGAACACGGGGAAACAATATAAAATAGAGGGTTCTACGGTGAAGGGTGTGCACTTGTTTAGAAACCTCAGTGTATATGTACATAAGTTATTAAAGGTGGCAGGACAGATAGAGCTTGAAAAAGACATACAGTATTTCTCGGCTTCATTAATAGGGCATATAGCCCAAGAGAAGAGGGGGTTTTGCTGAACTTGTATAGGTTAGACCTCAGCTGGGATAGTTTTGAAAACTATGAGGGACCTAAGCAATTGACAGGGAGAAAGTGTTACACTCAGAAAATGATTCAGAATAAGAGAGCACGGTTTTAAAGTATTTTTCAAAAGAAGCAAATGGTTAAGTTTGAAAGAACATTTTCACTCAGCAAGTAGTTAGGGTCTGCAATGCACTCCTGGAAACGTGATCGAAGTAGGTTCAACTGAGGTATTCAAGAAAGCTTTGGATGATTATTTCAATAAAACAATGTGCTGGTTTCTCAGGAATGGGCAAGAAGTTGGTACGAAGTCAAAAATGTACAGAAAGCCAGTGCAAACACAATGGGCTAAATGACCCCCAATTTGTACCAGACCAAGTCTATAACTTACCTAAGGAGCAAAGAGAAAATAATAATGCTGACTTTCTGGTTCTGCCTGGGTGGAGATAGATGGAGTCAGAATCAATTTTTTAATGATCAATCCAGAATTTTCATGGTCACCAATACTGATACTAGAGGTTTATTCCGCATCTATTTAGTTATTTTATTAATTGAATTTGAAATTCCTAGCTGCTTGGATGCATTTCAGTGTGCCTGGTCATGTGTGAACTGAATATTAATTAAGCTGAAATCTTTTTTTGTTCATGTAGGTATATTAGGGAAGCTTTGCATTTAAGTGAACATTGGCACTTGTTGTACACTAACAGGCTTCAACTGCAAGACTGATGAAGGCTGTGCCCTCTGTAAACATGATAGTGGTCATCTGCTTGATTGATGTAGGCACAGCAAATTTTCTGGAGAATATTGGAAGGATTTGGAAACCATAAAGATTTCAAGCTGTGGTAACCTTCACTCTCATAGAAAGCTTAATCCAAGTGTTGGTCAGCAACATATGGTACAGTCTGAAGTAGTTTGTCTTGAGAAGTGGAGGTGTGAAAGACAGTCACCTCTGGCATGTCCAAGTTCATGTGGAGAGGTTCATAAAGACGAATGATATGGTAGTCTTAGTTGCAGACAAATACCGCAGGTGTGTATTATCCCTCATTGACTCAGCTTCTTTATCAAAATCTTGCAGGGTTCCAAAAAGAGCACACTGCTCACTCTATCAACATATTTGTGGAGCAAAATGTAACTGCTAACACAAAAAGTGGGCCAGCTTCAAATGGTCACATTTTTGTTTCAAGCCAACTTGAGAAAAGAATCCTATTGCTGCTAAAGACCCCATTTCATGGGAGTGGGACGAACATCAGGACACAAACCTTTTCTGAAGATGTAACATTTAGCATGGGATTTGAATGGGATAGATTACTCAACATTAATGTGCCTATACTACAATCTCTTGCTGTCCTCTGAAACAATCAAAACAATCTTTAGAAGTTGCTTCAAGACAGCATATTTTTGTACCACATAGATATATTGAAAAGAAAAACCAAAGAATGTAAATTATGATGTCATTACAATAACCACCAGTGTAAATGTCATGAATTGGACTGGACTGTATTGCAGAGCTGTTCATTTGCTCTCTTATTGCTGACACAATTTGTATTATCTATGTTTTATATTAATGTATCATGTACTGTCTTGACACTTTAGGCAGAGACTGCAGCTCTCAGTCCTGCCATTTTTAGGTACTCTTTTACTCAGACACACAAGCAGATAGATTGTCATGCTTGTTAGTAGGGGTCTGTCTGAGCCATGAGAGCCATCTTATTGAATGGCATACCAAGACATAAATCTAACACCTGGAGCATGCACGAGCTGGGTGCACAATGAACACAGCATGTTTATTCAACCAAAGGGGCCATGTTGGAAAGTAGGTGAGGTGGGGGAGGGGGGTTCATCTTCAGTCTAGCCAAGGGGGGAAGTGACCACCTGTCAGCAGGGCAGGGGTTGTGTTGGGGTTGGAAGGGTGAGTTGGGACTGAGAGGAAGGAGATGGGGAAGGTTCCAGTTTCATCCATCACAGATATAGTCCACACAGTCCAGGGGTTTTGCCAGAGTCAGTTCTCTGGTTTGCTCATTTTTAAAGGATTGGGAATGGGTTATGTGCAATGAAACCTGGATGTCCTTGTACACCAAGGACTGAACATAAGCATACCAATGCAGCAAATGGTGAAGAAGACAAATGGTATGTTAGCTTTCATAGCAGGCTGATTCAAGTGCAGAAGCAGGAATGTCTTGGTGGGATTAAACCTGGAGTATCATGTGCAGTTTTGGTCTCCTTATTTGAGAAAAGATGTTCTGGCTATGGAGGGAGTGCAAATAAGAATTACCAGATTGATCCTGGAAGGGTAGACTAATGCATGTGGGGAGACTGGATCAGTTAGGATTATATTCACTGGAGTGTAGAAGATTGAGAGGGATCACCTCGAAACTTATAAAATTCTAACAGGACTAGACAAAACAGGAAAACGTTTTCCAATGACTAGGGAGTCCAGATCTATGGGTCACATTCTAATGATACAGGGTAGTTCATTTAGGACTGAGGTGAAGAGAACTTTCTTTACCCAGCCAATTGTGAATCTGTGAAAGAAGTTTTTGAGGTCAAAACTTTGAACGTTTTCAAGAAGGAATTAGATATACTTAACAGGGCTAAAGGGATCAAAGGGTGTGCAGAGAAAGTGAGAACAGAGCACAGAGTTGGATGATCAACCATGATCATATTGAAATGGTGGGGCAGCCTCAAAGGGCTGAATGGTCTATTGTTGCTCCTATTTTCTATGTTTCTATACCAGGGCAACTGTCCCAGTACAATTCCAAGAAATGTTCGGCAGTCTGTCCTGAAGGGTCAGCCCAAGCAGTTGAAGGAATCACATACTTTCAGTCAAGGAGCTGTCAAACTGTAGTCAGGAGTCTGATCAGTGATGTCTAGGGCCTGCTTGTCAAAGGCAGTCAGAGGTCTGAGGTGAATACAGTCCTGGGAGTCCATCCATCAGTCACAAAGAAGGGTACAAGGAGGAGGCCTACTGGGGCAGCAGAGGATGCCGCTGCCAGAAGGTGAGTAAGCCAAGGCTGGAATTGATGGTGAAAGCAGAGACAGTTATAAAGATGTGAATAAGGTTAGCGACAGGAAGAAGCTCAAGGTGGAGTGTGAATGGGAAAGAAGAATTTGCAAACTGTGTGGCGGGGGAAGGGGCGAGGGGGCTGTCGCTGGGGACAGCAGTGTAGTTTAGCTCACTTGGCTGGGCAAATGGGTTGCACTGCAGTCTGATACCAACAGCATGGGTTCAACTCCCACACAGACTGAGCGTGCCATGACTGGCTCTCCTTCTCAATCCCTCCCCTTGTTGAGACATGGTAACCCTCAGGTTAAGCCACCACCAGTCATCTCTCCCCTTTTGCAGGGGCAGCATGGAGGAGCAGAGTGCATAATCAAAGTGTAATGCCAGTGTTAGGAGGGCATTTGTGGATGAAAGAGAAAGTGAGGACTACAGATGCTGGAGATCAAAGTCAAAAAGTGCAGTGCTGGAAAACCACAGCAGGTCAGGCAGCATCTGAGGTGCAGGATAATTGACATTTCAGGCATAAGCCATTCATCAGGAAGTAAGGGAGGAGGGGGCTGAGAGATAAATAGGATAAATAGGAGGGAGGTGGGCCAGGGAGGAAGGTAGCTGGAAAGGCGATAGGTAGAAGCAGGTGGGGGTGATAGTGATAGTTCAGAGTGGAGGATGGAGTGGATAGGTGGGGAGGAAAATGGGCAGGTAGGACACCTCAAGAGGGCAGTGTCACATTGGAGGGTTGGATCTGGTTTGAGGGGAGATGAGGAAACTGGTGAAATCAACATCGATGCTGTGTGGTTAGAGGGTCCTAAGGCGGAAGATGAGGCCTTCTTCCTCCAGGTGTCGGGTGGCTAGGATTTGGTGGTGGAAGAGGCCCAGGACCTGCATGTCCTTGATGGAATGGGAGGGGGTGTTGAAGTACTCGGCCACAGGATGGTGAGGTTTGTTGGTGTAGGTACCTCAGGGATGTTCTCTTAAACGTTCATGTGGTGATTCTCCCCATGCAGGTGATGGTTTGAAATGGGCTTTCTAGATAGTACAAAGTAATCGAAGCTTGTGGGGTGATAAGGATACCTGGTTGCCAGGTGCATGCCAGTTAGCATTTTCCATTCTCTAGGTATAAAGTGCTACTAGGCAATGTATGGAATAATGCCCAGGATGGGTAGAGTACGTAGTGGTTTATCTGAAATAAAATGATTAAGAAATGTACTGCTGGTCCTCCTGTGGCAGAAACAGAATGTGAGTCATATAGCTTGACCCGAGACCATTGGAACTGGTGTCATACCAAATGGCATTCCTCAAAAGGAAAGTACAAACGGTATCAAGCTACCAATCCATCATCTGTACAGTATATACCTGGACCAAATCTCTGAGCTAATAAAACAATGATGGTGTTCTCATATTTAGTTAATGTTTTCAGTCCAGACTATCATAATGGCCCATGAGCACAATTTCCCTTCATAAAGAATACTCTATATTACTCCCTGTGCAGTTTGGAGTGGGAGCATCTGAAATAATGAGCGGGTCAATTCGTCATCTCAGTCCTAATAGACAGAGATGTGAATTCCTTGTTTTGGGAATTAATTCCCAGCAATATGTCATGTCTCCTTCCAGCCAGTGCCTTTTACTGACAACTTTCCTTCTAATTATCCCATTAGTTATTATCTGAAATCATTCATGAACTCTTGATGAACTTTACACTCCAGTAACATAAGTAACTTTAAAAGAAAAATTTATATTTTATTCCAGGATTTACCACATTCTACTCAGTTGTGCTTGATCTTATTTCCCCCAAAAGTTACTTGCTAAATCTGCATTTTAATGTATTAAAATCATTCCAAATGTAAATAGTTGTTGTTGGCTGATATTTTTTCTCTTATAATTAGTTAGAAAGAAATTCCAAAATTGTTCTTATAAGGCATAGAAATAACACAGACTGTGTATGCATTTTTTGTTGCCTTCCTAGGATGCCTCTAAATTCCAGGCAACTGTTCCCTTTAAATGTTGTAGAATACTATCGCAATGAATCTTAATATAATTCATCATTTCTTGGACTGAAGCTTTGCGGTATTAAAATGCCTGATTGTCATGATTACCTGTGTTTACAGCAGTTCCCCTTTTCTCAAGTATTTTGTTTCACAATGTAAGAAACGACCTGAGTGGGTGAAGGCTAATTCCTTTATTTAATCAAAAAGAAGTCCATCCCTATACTGGGAGATTGAAAGCCTGCAGGCAGATACTCAAATTCTTGGAGCTGTTGGAAATCATGGCCTGAATTTTCTGATTTGAGAATGGTGCTGGAAAAACACAGTAGGTCAGACAGCATCTGAGGAGCAGGAGAATCAACGTTTCGCTGCCTGACCTGCTGCGCTTTTCCAGTACCACACACTCAACTTTGATCTCTAGTATCTGCTGTCCTCACTTTCTCCTGAATTTTCTGATGACCAGATGCTTATTTCTGCAGTTTAGATGAGAGTTGCAGTATCAGGATTCTGTAGAATCACATCATACTAGACTTCAAAGGATATACTTGGAAAATTGAAGATTTTGCTGGGAAATTCCCCTGAATTCAGAATGCTCCCCGAAGGTCTGCATTTAGATGGGAAAATTTGGAGGGTTATAGAATCATAGAGATGTACAGCATGGAAACAGACCCTTCGGTCCAACCTATCCATGCCGACCAGATATCCCAACCCAATCTAGTCCCACCTGCCAGCACCCGACCCATATCCCTCTAAACCCTTCCTATTCATATACCCATCCAAATACCTCTTTTTTGTACCAGCCTCCATCACTTCCTCTGGTAGCTCATTCCATACACGTACCACCCACTGTGTGAAAACGTTTCCCCGTAAGTCTCTTTTATATCTTTTCCCTCTCACCCTAAACCTATGCCCTCTAGTTCTGGACTCCACGACCCCAGGGAAAAGACTTTGCCTTTTTACCGCATCCATGCCCGTCGTAATTTTGTAAACCTCTATAAGGTCACCCCCCAGCCTCCGACGCTCCAGGGAAAACAGCCCCAGCCTGCTCAGCCTCTCCCTATAGCTCAAATCCTCCAACCCTGGCAACATCCTTGTAAGTCTTTTCTGAATCCTTTCAAGTTTCACAACATCTTTTCGATAGGAAGGAGACCAGAATCGCACACAATATTCCAACAGTGACCTAACCAATGTCCTGTACAGCTGCAACATGACTGCCCAACTCCTATACTCAATACTCTGACCAATAAAGGAAAGCATACCAAACGCCTTCTTTATAACCCTTCTACCTGCAACTCCACTTTCAAGGAGCTATGAACCTGCACTCCAAGGTGTCTTTGTTCATCAACACTCCCTAGGACCTTACCATTAAGTGTATAAGTCCTGCTAAGATTTGCTTTCCCAAAATGCAGCACCTCGCACTTATCTGAATTAAACTCCATCTGCCACCTCTCAGCCCATTGGCCCATGTGGTCAAGATCCTGTTGTAATCTGAGGTAATCCTCTTTGCTGTCCACTACACCTCCAATTTTGGTGTCATCTGCAAACTTACTAACTGTATCTCTTATGCTTGCATCCAAATCATTTATGTAAATGACAAAAAGTAGAGGACCCAGCACCGATCCTTGTGGCATTCCACTGGTCACAGGCCTCCAGTCAGAAAAACAACCCTGAAGTTAAGAAAACAACTACTTGGGAAAACTTAGACAATTAAAGACCTAATCCAGCTACTGAGCAACTATTCATTTGTAGCCCCAACTTACCACAGTCCTCCTGCCATGCCCCATCCTCCCAACTACACCTCCCTCAGACCTGACACCAACCAGACACTGACCACCTCAAATCCCCCTTTCTGCTTCTGGGAACTGACACAGCCTGCCACCAACCTCGAACGGCATTTCTCCAAACATCCTTCCCCCACCCTTACCCACACATCTCAATATTTGGGATCTAACACCTCTATATTCCATTGTCAGATCTAACATAGCCACTCCATTGGAGATGGCACAACCCCACTCTCCTTTTCCTTCCTGGGGTCGCAATGCACTGTCCTGCAATGTTATATCCTAACTAAGCCCCTGGCCCCAGCCACAGATATTGGCATCCCCTTTGACCACCACCATACTCGAGCCACAGCCCCCACCTCCCTCACCGTATCCCCAGCTCCTGATCCAGAGAATCAGCAGCCCTACCTTATCTCTGGACCCAATACCCTTTCCCCCATCATAGAGTCATACACCACATGGAGTTGACCAACAACTCATCGGACCCAAAACCACCTTATTCCCTAGGGATCCAACCCTATCTTCCTTACACTTCAGACTTTTCCTCTCCTTTTTCTGTTCTGGACTTGACCCCACCACCCCTACCACTTACTCTGATTGATCTTAAACACTCCACTTACCTTGCCCCTTACCATCTTACACACTGGAACTCTACTCACCTGGCACCATACCCTCCAACTCACTTGGCATTCTAATCTCACACTTACCCTATGTACTTGCCATTTGACAGCAGTTTGCCGTCCCCTGACAATTCTACACAAGCGATCCATCAGACTAGAAGTGTTGCTTTGTGTTTGTGAAAGACTTCTGTTTGGAAACTCCAGTCAAGAATATGGAGCTCTAGCATTGCATAAAAAGGAGTAGAGTGGCATTCTGTGTGGGGTTGCCACTCTTAGGAATTCTGATTTGAAAAATGTTGCGCTGGAAAAGCACAACAAGGACAGGCAGCAATCTTAGGAGCAGGAGAGGTGACGTTTTGGGCATAAGCCCTTCATCAGGAATGACGCAAATGCTTTGCTTTTCCAGTGTCCCACTTTTCAACTCTGACTCTTCAGCATCTGAAGTCCTCATTTTCTCTTAGGAAATCTGACCCTTTGTTGCACTTGCAATGACTTGTTAAAAAACACAGCAGATTAATTTTGATTCAGGCAGAATGAGTGAATTCATCCAACCATTTCTCATAATTCAGAAACTTAAAATTTTGTAATGCCAAATATCTAAACAAATTGTAAGAGTTGTGTAATCACTTTTAAGATTCCTGCTAAATTAATTCTCTGCTAAAAGGGGTGAGCAAAAGATGTTGTGCATAAATAGTTTCTCGTAGGAGGAGAAACAAAGCCCATATGCTTTGTTTTTTTAAACAAAAGAAAACCTACGTCCCTTCTGGATTATTTTTGTTTCAAACTCTTTAATGTTTACTTTCTCAGATTTTTGAACATATTCCCATTGTTTTTAAACTACCCTTCCAATGTTTTGAATATCCAAGATTTCCTTTCTCTCCTAAAGTACAAATTCACACGAATAAACATCTAATATGAGCAACAGGATCATGAAGAAGGCATTTGGTATGCTTGCCTTTATTCGACAATGAGTTGAGTACAGGAGTTGGGAATAATGTTGCAGCTGAACAGGACATTGGTTAGTACTGGATTAGTGGTGCTGGAAGAGCACAGCAGTTCAGGCAGCATCCAACGAGCAGCGAAATCGACATTTCGGGCAAAAGCCCTTCATCAGGAATTTAGGCCAGTTTTAGATTACTGTGTTCAATTCTGGTCTCCCTGATACGGGAAAGACATTGTGCAACTTGAAAGGGTTCAGAAAAGATTTACAAGGATGTTGCCAGAGTTGGAGGGTTTGAGCTATAGGGAGAGGCTGAATAGGCTCCAGCTGTTTTCCCTGGAACATCGGAGGCTGGGGGTGACCTTATAGAGGTTTATAAAATCATGAGTGGGATAAATAGGGTGAACAACCAAGGTGTTGGGGCAGGGGGGGAGAGTCCAAAACTAGAGGGCATAGGTTTAAGGTGAATGGAGAAAGATTTAGAAAGGACTTCAGGGGCAACATTTCATGCAGAGGGTGGTGTATGTATGGAAGAGCTGTCAGAGGAAGTGATGGAGGCTGCTACAGTTACAACATTTGAAAGGCATCTGGATAAGTATATGAAGAGGAAGATGTAGGATAGAGATATGGGTGAAGTGCTGACAAATGGGTCTAGATTAATTTAGGATATCTGGTCTGCATGGACGAGTTGGACCAAGGGGTTTGTTTCCATGCTGTGCATCTCTGACTCTAAACCTTATCATCCAGAGTTAAATGTTCATCCATACGTTCAAAAATATTTGGAAGTTCACTTCAAAGTTCCAAACTGGATAACTTAAACTTAATTTTGAAGGCAAACTTTTAACTAAAATTATATTGTTAAACTAAATGTAACATAATAGTACACCTTTTTTAAAAGGTAAAGGGAAGATGCGCACCATTTGTCTCTGATCTTCTTCCTTCAATTGACTTTCATGCAACTTTAATTTAAATCTGAAAAAGAGGTGATTGCTCTGAAAAAAACCTTTAACATTCTGACTCCAAACAGCAGTTGCTTAGCAGCCTTTCACAGCCATAGGTATCTCCCTAAAGAGACAGAACACTATAATTCACAGAAATAGTTTCATCAATTTGCACTCACTGCAATTCTCTTCTATCTGAGAGAATTGTAATAACAGAATAAAATCCCAACCATAATTATTTTACATAGATGCACAAATTAACTTTACATAGGTCCACTCAGTAATCTTATTCACAATTTTATATCTCCATGGAACTTAGAAATATGAATTTATGTAATGAGTTATAAACTCAGAGTACAAAATGTATTGCCTGATCAGAAGCTCCAGGGGAAAAAAATGTACTTTAAACAGGTTTATAATCTCTAGTACATAATAAATACATATTAAACAACCGTTAACAATTAAGGAGGTTTTTAAAAATACTATAGCAAACTCTAGAATGTGAACATTTGATTTAGTAACAGTAACACTCAAAGATATTACATTAACAACAGAAAAATATATTCAACAAAATGCACTAATTGAGCATGTTCATACAGAAGTTTGTTTTCTTTTACTTTCTCTATATACTGTACCTTAAACTTCATGTTCGCCTTCTGATTTATTTTCTTACTTTCTCCCAGACATTTTCTTTTATTCCGAGATTTTCTGTTTTATGTCTCAACTTGTAGTTTGGTGGGAGGGGTACAGAATGCTTCTTTTGCAATCAAGCAGATATGGAGCTGGGATATAGTGTTGCTGAAAAGGAAGCCGGTCTACCCTCATCTCAGCAGTTATCTATACCCGGTGACTGTCGAACTTCTCTTTTAATCTGAACATCCGAAATCTATACAGAAAGTGATCTTCTCCTCCGTGAGATCTTTCAACTGTTTCTCTTAATACTCCTCTGGCAACAATCAACTCCTGTGTCAAAATCTCACTTGTTTTTTATTTCTTGTGAGTTCTTTGCTGAGCTGTTATACTGCAACTGAAGTAGCTCTCTGCAAGCAGACTATATGTACCGTACTGTTGCATGATGTTAGTTGACTCTACAGCTCCTAACTCTGCAGCACAAACCTGTGACTTGAAACTGTGTATCCCCAATCTTCCTGTTGCAGTTCATTTTCCTGAGTCAGTCTTTCTACCCTTAATTTCTCTTACTGGCACATATCAATGCAAGATTTATGTAAAATCATTATACAATTCTCCCATTTCCCCTTCACTTGTTTATCTCACTGTTTTTTATGCATGTCTGGAGCCCATAATGAATCCTAGCCATCCTTGATAATTTTACTGATGCCCTACTCATGTTTATCTAGCAAAAATACAGTACCCTGCTGAAAGTTACTGTGTGCTTTAATTAATGTAATGTTTAAAGTCTGATAGTTCTATCTTCCGGAAACAGTCTTCTTATTTTACCCCACCGGTTCTCTAGGAAACAGTCTTTTCCGGTTTTATCCTTCAGCCATTGAAACAATCACTTCCATTACCTGAAAACAATTACAGGGTGATCTTCTTGTTTAGACAGGGAACTGAACCATGATCGTGGCATCACACTGTCTGTGATTACTGTATCCACAATCAGATCATCAGTTGCTTATTTCAAACCTCCCTACCTAATGAGTGGTAAGATAAACATGTCCATATATCATCTGATGTCAACTTTCAATCCAGTGTCACCAATAGATATCATGAGGACTCCACTTGCTGCATCAAATTCATGTGGTGTAAACATCTACCTTAAGTCTGGGGTTCAGCAAACAAAAATGCATTCAGACGTTTGCTAGGGTTAAGATGCTCCTGGTTACCCAGAAGAATTCTTCAGAAATACCAAGTTTTCAGCATACCTTATAATTCACAACTCATAGTAAGATCTCCTTTTATCTCAATCTCAACCTCATGTCTGTTGGTTTCTAAGGCAATTCAACATTCTGTTAACCCTCATTGCTTTAGTCTGTGTAACAATGGATAATTGTTACCACTAAAATCAAGCATATCTATAGCAATTGTACACTTTTATTTTTAATCCCATAAATGTTCGTCTTCCTCATCCCAACTTCATGAGGCAAGCTTGAGCAAGTTGAGTGTTATCTTACCGAAATTTAGAATAATGAGGTAATCTTATTGAAATGTATAAGATTCTATGCTGGAATCATAGTCATATGTGATGAGAAACAAATATCCTTCCAGTTCCTCCAAATCCTCATCATGTTTTTCTTCTGCTTATGTGATATTGAAGAGTTAATTTGCTCTGCTGAACTGCAAGAAATTGAATGGGGTAGGGTGGTGTGTCTTTATCTTATAGGTGGAATGTAAGAGGTTTACATTCTAATCCCTTGCCATTCCGGGATGATTTACATTTTCATCCCCTATTCAGAAATCAATTAGAACATGTTAGTTGGAATTCTGACTACTCCCTGTAGTTAAAAAAATAAAATTCACACCAGGTCTGGCCATTAAGGGATGATTTGCATTACATTGTTTCTAGAGGTGAGGCGGTCACTGCATTGTGTCTTGAGTGGCATGTGACTGTGAGGGAGTGACTGGAGGTTGTCTTGTGAGTATTACTAACCAGGATGTAAAGATTTTGTATAAAGGAAGGCCGGTTTCCTTTGTTCCGAGAGCTTCCCTGGACATGCCTTGCAAGCATGGCAAAGAGTGTTCAGGGTTTCTCCAAAGCTTGTATTTGACTGTGCTGTGCTTAATAACTTTTGCTTGTTCACAGAAGTTGGCATGTTGCAGTTGCACCAAGTGTGAAGGGATCTCAGGAAAAAAACTCAACACTTGTGCACCTCTACTGTGCTAAAACAGAGATGAGAAATTAATATTTCATGTCTTTGAAATCATACTGCAAAATGAGTAATATTTTCTGGATTTATTTTATCACTGGCATTTCCTTTTCGCAAACAAATTCCTGATATTGACATACAGATTTTATTACATTTCAACTGTGGTAACGATAAAATAAATTTCAGTTAGAACTTTTTTTCATGGAATGCTAGAATGTTACTAAGCTCAATTAAGAAATATAATGCAGATTTCATAACATACAACATTCATATAATGAAACTTTATGATGCTAGGATGAAATTTACACTTTAAAGTAATGCAATTCATTTTGGAATGTTGTAACATTTATTAGCATCATTTCTCTCAAGGTGATATAGCATAAATAAAAATTGTCCTCCAAACCTATGTATCATTCCTATGAAGCCCTTAGAGGATCTTTTCATCCAAAGTGGTCTTTCAAATGTTAGAGGTAGTTTTTCCCAAACATTAATCTTAAATATCTGCTAAAACCTCAAGATGTTTTTTAGAAATATTAAAAAGAATACGTTTGCTTTTAAATTAACCCACTACACAGTTTTCCGAATTAAAGTCTTTTGATAACAAGAATGTGTAATATTTTAAAAGAATATTTGAGTGAAGTTAATCAACTTAAGAGCTGCTATTACATTTCGATGTTTTCTATTAAATTCACCATCAAAATCAAATAGCTGATGGAGAGCTTTGGCGTAATTTGTTCTTCATCACCTGATGAGGTTTTCATGCTGCTCTTACTGGTTTTAATCAGTCTCCAAGGTGATTGTAGTTGTCATGGTGATATATTTGTTTCCATTACCATGTAGCAGTCTCTATAGAACAACATATATGCATCGAACTATCAGGCGATGAATGCAAAATTGAAATCAATTTAATAAGTTATAAGATACCAATGTTATAAGGTATAAGATACCAATGTTAGGGAAAGTACATGCTACACAGGAAGGTATACATCAATATTTCTTTTCCATAGAATAATACAGCACACCAGGAGGTTATTTGACCTATTGTTTCTGTGCTGATTCTTTGGCAGAGCAATGTAACTTGGTGTCAGCTTTCCTTCCATTGTCCTGTAAAGTTTTCTTTTACAAGAAGAGGGAATTACAGAGAATGTGGTGCTCAAAAGGAGGAATAGCATCCACATTAGAGCAATGGTGAAAAGCGACGGAAAAGGATTCTGGAACATCAGTTCGTTCACCACAACTGAGAAAGGGATCATGAAGGACCCCGTGCTCAACAGGAGGAACAGTATCCAACAGAGGGCAGTGGTGAGAAGTGACAGAGGAGAATTCTGGGAGAAGTCAGCTCTCTTACCATGACAGAGAACGGGATTACAGAGGACCAAATATTAAAGCATAGTTGCTGATAGGCTGAATTGGAAAGAAAGCAACCAAGGGTGACTCAATAGTTCAAGGGATGGACAGTCTAGTTTGCGACCAAGATCACGAGTCTCATATAGTCTGTTGCCTTCCAAGTGCAAGGGTTCAGGATATATTGGAATATCTGAATAAATGTTTGGAAAGGAAGGGTGAACAACGAGTGGTTGTAGTTTATGTGGGAACCACTGATATGGGGAGGGTATCTATGGAAGACTTGACGGATCAGGTTTAGGAGTGGGGGAGCAGGGTGAAACATAGGACTTCCAAGATAGTAATCTCAGAAATGCTACCTGTGCCATGAGCTTCACAAGTTAAGCAAACGAGGTAAATAGATGACATGAAGGATGCTGTAGAGGGAAGGGTTTAGATTTTTGGGATATTGGGGTCACATTTCGTGTCACTCTCACCATTTTCTAATTTGGTAAAGACAGAAGCAAAGTACTCATTTAATATTTCTGCCATACTCTATACTTCAGTGAGCATTTTAGATTAGATTTTTTTAGATTAGATTACTTACAGTGTGGAAAAAGGCCCTTCGGCCCAACAAGTCCACACCGACCTCCGAAGAGCAACCCACCCAGACCCATTCCCCTACATTTACCCCTTCACCTAACACTGCTGGCAATTTAACATGACCAATTCACCTAACCTGCACATTTTTGGACTGTGGGAGGAAACCGGAGCACCTTTCCATATTTGTTCCTATCCTTCACTATCCTTTACCATTAGTATATTTGAAGAACATTTTATTATTTGTTTTAGCGCAGTCTGTGAAAATGCAGGTGTCAAGCAACTGAGCAATATGGTGATAGATAAAGAAGAGGTGATTTTAAAAAGCATCTGATAAAGGAGCAGTGCTTTGAAAGCTAATGCTTTCAAATAAACCTGTTGGACTATAACTTGATGTTGTGTGATTTTTAACTAAAAAAGACTGGTAGCACTCCCGGTAGAAAAGTTGAAAAGGGATGTATCCTAGATTTCTGAGAGAGGTAAAGAAGCAAATTGCAGAGCCATTGACGAAAACTTTCCAGGCCTCTCTGAACTCAGGATTAGTCCCAGGGAGCTGGGCGATTGTGAATGTGACACCCTTTTTTAAGAAAGGGGCAAAGAATAACCCAGGAAACTACAGACCTGAGCAGTTACCATCAATATTGGGAGAGCTGAGGGAGGTCATAATACATGATAAGGTAAATATACCCTTAGAGAAAAATAAGTTAATGACAGTCAACATGGCTTTGTCAAGAGCAGGTCATGTTTGATAAAATTGTTTGAGTTCTTTGCCAAGGTGACCCAGGCAGTGGATGGGCTAGTGCTATTGATGTTGTATATTTGGATACGGTGCCACATGCCAAGCTGGTTAGAAATGCTTGGGATCGATGTGTTCTTGGCAGCATGGATTAGAATATGGCTAAAAGAAATAGGAACAGAGGGTGTGTATAAATTACATTTCTCAGATTGGAGGGCATGTTGAAAGTGGTGTTCCCAGGGATCAATGTTGAGACTGTTGCTTTTTTGGATATATGTAAACGATTTGGAGATGGGTGTTGCAGGCAAAATCTCTAAATTTGCATATGATACTAAGCTATGATGTGGAGGAGCTGGTGTTGGACTGGGGTGGCCAAAGTTAAAAATCACACAATGCTATGTTATAGTCCAACAGGTTTATTTGGAAGCACTAGCTTTCGGAACGCCACTCCTTCAGCAGGTGGTTGTGGAACAGGATCATAAGACACAGAATTTATAGCAAAAATTTACAGTGTCATGCAACTGAAATGATACATTGAACAAGCCTAAATTGCTGTTAAGTCTTTCATCTTTTAGAATGAGTTGCTGGTTTCGGTTCATTAATATTTAAATCCCAGAACATCTTTTTAGTCATATTCTGGAGATTACTTAAGATTTTATATTAAAAAAGTGACATCTCAGCTCAGACAATGCATTAAAGGTGTGAGGTTAGAGTCTGTCGGTATCCCAATCTTGAATCAGTCTGGTTCTATTTCCAAAGTGGAATTTATAAAATGTTACCTGGATTGACTACCTGCAGTTGTGTGCTTTTTGAGCAAAAATAGAATGTATCTGCAAATATAATTCTGTAAATGCAAATTCACCCCATAGACTTATATGAGTGTACGCACGTGCATGAGAGTGAGAGTGTGTGCTTGTGAGACAGTGTGTGATTGCATGTGTGTATGCTTGCTAAAGTGTGAGTGTGATAGAGTATAAGCCTGTGAAAGGGGGTGGGCATGGATTTGCGTGTGGGGGCTGTATGTGTGTGTGTATGAGAGAGAGCGTGCATATGAGAGAGGGTCTGCGTGAGTGCTAAGCTAGAAAGAATAGTGATTTATGGGAATGACATTGAGTGACTTCAGAGCGACTTCATTAGTGAACCAGATGGGTTTTTTTCTGATAATCAACAATGGTCATCATTAAACTCTTAATTCAAGATTTGTTTTTATTGAATTCAAATTCCACCCTCTTCATAGCTGAATTTGAACCCTGGCCCCCAGAACATTATATAGGTCTCTAGGTTAAGGGTCCAATGATAATACCACTAGGCCATCACTTGTGAGAGTGGTTTCAAAACAGAGCTGAATATTTATTTGCAAGTGATAAATTTAGAGGGCTGGAGAATGAGTCTAGCTTGATAGTTCTTTCAAGAACCAGTGCAGATATACCTTCTATACTATAAATTCTATGATTCTGTGATTCTGTAAATGTTTATCCAATTTCCTTTTTAAAGTTATTATTAAATGTACTTCCTTTTCCAGTGATGTATTCCAGTTATAGCATCTAAAAAAAAAAGAAATGTTTCTCCTCATTCATGTGTTTCTTCTACCTCTTAACTCTGTCTCCTTTGGCTACTGAACTTTCTGCCACTGACAGAATGGTTTCCTTACTCAGTGTATCAAACCTGTTATGTTAATGATAATGGTGTAACAATTAATTGTTATTCAGTAATTAACTTCATGAGGTTTTTTTTATCCCTTTATGGGATGTAGGCATTTGTTGCACATCCCTAGTTGTCCATGAACTGATTAGCTTTCTAGGTCATGTCAGAAGACGGTTATGAGTTCACCAGGTCACTCTGCATCTAGAGTCATACTTAGGCCAGACTAGGTCAGGTTACTTGTTCATCATGCAAACTAATGCTAAAATAAGGGACATCAAGGATAATAGGTACACTGATCAAATTGTTTCTCAGTGCATATCACTCAAACTCACAGAAGGCCCTAAGTTAGTCATTCTTAATGCTGAACAGTGCCCAGTATATCTCAGATTACCCGATATGGGTAACATGTCTCAAACATTTGAGCAACAGGTGAAACTAGATATATCATGCTACTACTAATGTATTTGCCAATGAATCAGCACTGTCCTCTTGTGCAGTATAGGTATTGGTTTTGCCCTCGAACTTGTATTCTTGTGAAATGTCCTGATGAGTGCAAGATGAAAAGTTGTACAAAATGTGTCCTTTTAAGCAATATTCAAGTCTTTTTTCAATGAATATTTAGTAAGATTTTATACATGTTGCCAATGCCTCTTTTATCACATGGCGTTTACTTTACTAACACATCCATTACTCACATAATTTATCTAAGTTTATAAACTTTTCCATAACTAACTAAACACCCTCAGCAAAAGCTGAGCTACATCATCAAAGAACTCAGTCAAGTTAGTCAAATACCATTTACCCTTAACAACCCATGCTGGCTTTCATTTACTAATTTATATTTTCCCACAATTTATCCCAGGTTGTTGCTGCTTGAAGTATTCCCATCATCACCATTACATTGATTGGTTTTTCAATGTTTGTTTTATCCCTGTTCTTTTTTTTTGACCAGATTATAACAATTGCCATCTGCCAAAGCAAAAGTTGTGGTCAGTACCTCGACAATTTTCATCCTTATTCCCCTTAGAAACCTTGGATGCATCCCATACAGACAGTGATCTTTCTATTTTGAGAACTTCCAATCTTTTAAGTACCTCCTCTTTATTTTTATGCAATCCCATTTCTTCATTATTTCTTTATTTTTTGTGACATTGTTAGCATTCTCTTATTTAATGAAAATGGATACAATTTATTCAAAAAGTGCTAAGTTAGTACCTCAACCATGCCTTCTGCTTCTCTTAGAACCAAGCCTTGCTCCAAATCAACCTTACCTTTGATTTTCTTGCACTTTTAATATTTGTACACTTATACCACACTTATAGTCCTTTCTGTATGTCAGAACATAAGAATATCTAATTATTATTGAATCAATTCTTATACGTTCACCCTGCCTCTGCACTTTCTATTTTCACTTTTTTTTAACTTTTCAGGTTAGGTTTCTATTATTTAATAGCCTGACATTTCTCATAGCCTTTATTCTCTGTAATTTTTATCTTTATAGTCATTCAGGAATCCGAGTTTTGGTTGGCTTTCTCTTCTTGTTGGGATCTTTAAACAGTCCCCAAACTATTTCCTTTTTGAAGGGCTCCCCTCAATTCTTACTTTTTAAGCTTCAACCAGTGTATACTGTCGTAGAACATATAACTTCTTATACTATGCTTTTGTTCAGCGTTTCTTAATATAAATGCTATTGTCCTTTGGGACCTTTCATATATGCACTATATGATTAGTTTGGTTAATTGATCATTAATTCATTGAACTTTCCAAGTTAAAGAGACATATATAACTTGTTATGATTGCACATTGTTACTTCTAGCTCAATAAAGTATGTATGTAGTGGAAACTTTTATGGCATTATTAATGCTTATAAATCTATTTTCAAGTTATGGCACTTTAAACTTGATTTTTTTGATTTGAATGTTTTCATTTTGGCTTTGGATAGTTTCAACTTAATTTTGTGCTGTAGTAATCATTCCACTCATTTCAATTCAGAACATGCAACAGCAAGAAACATCTGAAGAAGAGTTTAAATTACAGATAAAGGACAGCTTAATTCCAGGATTATACACATCTCAGAGCAACACAAAGGAACAGGAATTTATTCGTATTGATATTAGAGGATGAATGCTTCACACCTTTCTTTGGCAATCCTGGCTATTTTGGCGTGTATTAACTGGTTACTTAAAAAGGTTCTGGATTAGTGGTGCTGGAAAAGCACAGCAGTTCAGGCAGCATCCGAGAAGCAGTAAAATCGATGTTTCGGCCAAAAGCGCTTCATCAGGAATGGGCTTTTGCCCGAAACGTTGATTTTACTGCTCCTCAGATGCTGCCTGAACTGCTGTGCTTTTCCAGCACCATTAATCCAGAATCTGGTTTCCAGCATCTGCAGTCATTGTTTTTACCTACTTAAAAAGGTTGTTGGCCTGCTCAAATAGCAGGCATGAACATATCAAACATTCCTCCAATATTATTGCAAAGTGTAATCTCCAAACCTGAATATTAAGAAATAAAAGCACAAAAAGACAGTTCTATTTCAACATACTTGAAAAACGCTCAGAAATATTCATGAAGGCACTTTTATAGACATAATTGGGTCATTGGAATCCTTGCTACAAGAGCTGAGTCTAAATACCAAATTCAACTATTTCCTTCTCAGATGTTATGTTTTATTAGTTATTTCTGCAGTTATTTGTAGAACTATGGAATGATTGGCTGCAAAATGCGTGTCTTCACCTATACAGCTTTGTTGGAATCTCTCGGCATTTGTGTCCATGGTGATAATTCATGCTGGATTTAGTGTGGTGGATAGTTGCAGATCTAAGAATATTACAAAGCCCAGCGGGTTGATTTTATGCCTGTTTGGTAATCTGGCATCTTGTGACTGCTCTGAGAAAATCCCACTCTGGGTGTTCAGCCACAATTAGGTACGATTTGCCTGATAGCAAATTCTGACCTGTGTTTATCACAGCTGGAATCTTTTACACAGCTGGAATAAAAACATGAGGTGGAGTTACCTTCATCACTGGCATTTCTGCATTGTTACTGGGTGTAATTCACTCCATAGCAATTATAAGTCACACTCTTGAAAACCTTTAACATGCCCTGACATGGACAATAGGCAAGTTTACATTGTTCTGAACCTTTCAGACAAAAATAATGGTTTGCCATTTTGAGCTTTGCAGATGTATCAAGCAAAAATAATGAAGGCCTCTGGTCAATATTAGTTCACACTTGATAATATGAATATTATGATAATATGAATTATCAGTACAATGTAATCTATTAGCATTTTGTTGGAACCAGTATGTCGAGATATTCTCAATATGAATATATTATGATTAGCAGAACCCCTGGGACAAAGGAGTGCTGCAGATGTCTGTTCATTACTGACTCTGTCTAGTTAGATTTTGGAGAAAAACATGTCATACTGCTGTCCAATCCACTCCACATCAGAGAAGGCATTTATAAGTAAATAATGAATCAAACCTGAGTATAATTGGAAGAAATATTCAAAGGTTTTGAGCACCTGGCCCAAGTGGATGCATTGGTTTTTTGTGGGATATAAAAACTAAATATTGATGGTGAGTAGAACCTACCCATTTTTGCTTCTAGTGGAAACCAACGACAAACTCACTTTCAGGAGCCGCGTGCATATCCAAATATTTTAACGAAGCTGGGTGCCTCTCATTTTATCTCTTTTTTACAACTGATCCTGGAAAGTGACCCTTTCCAGCACCACTTGTAGCTGCGATTGCTTCCTCCTAAGTCTCCAGAGTTTTGCTTCCCCAACCGTTTAAACAGCTGTGTTTCCGAGTGAGTATAATGCTGAGGAAAGCATACTTGAGACTGAATTATACATACGTAGAGTCTTAGAGGTGTACAGCGTGGAAATCGAGCTTCCAGTCCAAATGATCCATGCTGACTAGATATCCTAAATAATCTTGTCCCATTTGCTAGCATTTGGCCCACATCCTTACTATTGAAATACCTATCCAGATGTCTTTTAAATGATATAATTGTAGCAGCTTCCACCACTTCCTCTGATAGTTCATTCCATGCACACACCACCCTCTGTGTGTAAAAGTTATCCTTTAGGTCCCTTCTAAATCTTTCCCCTCTCTATTAAACCTATGCTCTCTAGTTTTGGACTCCCCTATCATGGAGAAAAGACCTTGACTATTCAACCTATCCATGCCCATCATAGTTTAATAAACCTCTATAACGTCACCCCTCAACTTCTGATGCTCCAGAGAAAACAACCCCAGACTCTATATATAACTCAAAACTTCCAACCCCTGGCAACACCCTTGTAATTCCTTTCTGAACCCTTTCAAGTTTCACAACATCTTACCTATAGGAAGGAGAACAGAATTGAATGTAGTGTTTTGAATGTTGCCATAACCAGTGTCTGGTACAGCTGCAACTCTTATACTCAATACATTGGCCAATAAAGGCATCTCAATAGTTACAGGAAGCAGGTGGCATTGCTGAATGAGCAACATAATGTCAGCCAAATATGTTCACAGCGAATGAACTGGAGATGCGGGACAAATCCAATGAATACATGAGGATGGACAATGAAGCGTCAATCTCAATACCACCTGATGTAAGGCATAAAGGTCTGTTCGTCCCACATGCTATGCTACCTTATTCATCGGGAACATGAGAGCCTCGATCCTGAGGACACCCCTGGATGCAGTCTGGATCCCTGCACATCTGTGGTTTCCCTGAAAAGCCCTAAACCTCTTTGACTTAACTGAGCATTGAAACAGCAATTTAAGATCCTGCCACCAAAATGCTGGCAGAAAGATGGCCCCAGATTTCATTGATGTCTCACTGCAGGCACTCTTTCAGGTTGTAAGGATAAGGCAGGAAGCTCAAGTCCCAAATTACAAGAAGAATAGACCAGCCTACCTGACCAAGCAAGACTAGGCAGAGGTAACCAAGGAATCAGCAGCTACGGGTAGCCACTCCTCCCTTACTGTTCTCCATAAGCTTCTCCTCTTTGGAGTTTTCACGTTGCTATATAATATGATTGGTACATAGAAAGGTATGAACACCATAATTATGGCAAAGTGAGGCAGCAGAATCATATGACTCATGACAGCACCTCAGTGCGAACCAACTGTCAGTGCTTGCTGACTCTTACCATACCTCTAGAG
The DNA here is from genome assembly GCF_047496795.1 of Chiloscyllium punctatum. Classification (NCBI taxonomy): domain Eukaryota; kingdom Metazoa; phylum Chordata; class Chondrichthyes; order Orectolobiformes; family Hemiscylliidae; genus Chiloscyllium; species Chiloscyllium punctatum. Next base: position 91,025,758 of record NC_092741.1, on the reverse strand, counting down.
ACTGGATGTCTGGAGGAGACATTTGAAATTAACTTTGAAGACATTCATTTGTTTTTGGTCTCCTTTCATTCCTTGAAAATGGAGTCCCAGGTAGACAGGGTGGTGAAGAAGGTGTGCTTGCCTTCATCAGTCATAACAATGAGTCTGCGAGATGGGATGTCATGTTGTGGCTGTACAGGTCATCGGTGAGGCAATCTTTGGAATACTGCATACAATTCTGGTCTGCATTCTATAAGAAGGATGTTGAGGGGGTGCAGAAAAGATTTACAAGCATGTTGCCAGGACTGGAGGGCTTGAATTAAAGGAAAGGTTGAACCGGCACGGGCTTTTTTCTCTGGAATGTAGGGTGCTGAGGAGAAAGTGAGGACTGCAGATTCTGGAGATCACAGTCAAAAAGTGTGGCACTGGAAAAGCACAGCCGGTCAGGCAGCATCCGAGGAGCAGGAGAGTTCAAGAGCTTATGTTTTAGGCATAAGATCTTCCTGAAGAAGTGTTCATACCCAAAAAGTCAATCTCCTGCTCCTTGGATGCTGCTTGACCTGCTGTGCTTTTCCAGCACCAAACGTTTTGACTGTAGGACATTGAGGGGTGACCTTATAGAGATTTATAAAATCAAACGGGGCATGGATAGTGGGAAGAGTCAAGATCTTTTTCCAAGGGCGAGGGAGTCCAAAACTAGAGACCATAAGTTTAAGGTGAGAGGGAAAAGATTTTAAAAGGATCTGAGGGGTAACCTTTTTACGCAGAGGGTGGTGCATGTATGGAATGAGCTGCCAGAGGCAGTGGTGGAGGCTGATACAATTGCAGCATTTAAAAGGGATCTGCATTGGAGGATGAATAGGAAAGGTTCAGAAGGATATGGGTAAAGTGTTGGTAAATGGACTCGGTCTGATTGGGATGTTTGGTCTGCAGGTATGAGTTGGACCAAAAGGTCTGTTTCCATGTTGCAAGACTCTACTCCCTTCACCTAAAGAGTGTTTGGACTTTTTAGTATATCTGCCTTTTCACTTATTTCCAGATTTTGAGTGATGGCACATTTCCAGTTTGAAACATCATTTGTTTTCAACTAACGTTAGTGCCATTGAAAGGAGCCATCTTTTACTCCTGACAATAACTCTGACAACTTAGCAATGAACCAAATCATTCTGTTTAGATTGGAATATTATTCATTGTATTCCAGCAGCAAAGGACTCCTACTTGCACTAGACCCGGAGGCAGGAACACCTACTTATCAGTGAGGCAGTGGCGGCAGCAGAACCAGGAGCTCCTGGTTGGACAGCACATGTAGATCTAGCACAGAACTCAGCATCGGCAGCCGGTCACTGAGATGGACTCAGCAACAAAGAGATGGTATCTGAAGAATGGGGACTCTAATGTTGGAGGTCCTGGCACAGGTAGTGGAAGGCTGTCAGTGTCATTGGTGAGCTGGCTCAGGAGTCATGGTGGAGGCAGTAAAATGAAGATGGACTCTCTTTCACCAATATCTTTTTATTCTTAAATTATTTAAAATGGGATCAGATTGTGGAAACAGTTGAAGCTTTTCACTGTATTTTACTGTGTTGGTCATTGTAGAGTACGAGTGACAATAAATTATTGTTCATTCATTCCTGGGAAGTTGATTTATCCCAAATGGAATTTTCTCCATCAATAACTCATATTAAGTTTTCCATATTACCCAATTTGGGTATCAGATATCAATTTGTGTGTCATTTTCTTTTTTGCTTCACTGCTAATACACTTCAGGCTAAGCTTATAGTTAACATCTCGTTTATCATTTCTCTTTTCTTTTCCAAATAGAGAAATATTTGGTTTTTCCCCCTGACTGGTTGTCAACATTAACTATCCAATGTTAATTATACAGAGCAGTGTGGCACTGCTTCAAGTTTATTTTAAACAACTTACAATGTTTAAATTTATGGTTTGTGCAATATACTAAATTTCAGCCTGCCACACCCATGGGTAAAAACTACATCACTAAGGCAAGGAAGCATCAAATAAATACCAGTAAGACTGATATTGTATATTGCACACATTTTACTATAAATTCTAACTTATCAGGCAAGGGTTCCTTTCTAATTCTTGGTGTGTCAAACCATTTAAGTGAACTGAAACCATGCAAGACAATTATAGTCAAAGATTTGTATGCATAACTCTGTGCAATCGTTTATCGAACCCATTACTCATTTCTGATACTATAGGTACTGACAGTCAGACAAGAGCTTTAGTTCAATCTATACATAAATCCTCAATCAAGGTGGTCAGTACAAGGACATCCAAAAATAAACAAACTTCTGCATCGTGACCACAGCACTGCAGCTAATTGACCTGATGAAGGCAAATATTGAGAAGTGCTGCAAGGACCATCTGTGACAAAGTTACAACATGCACAGAGAGAGACCAAAAGTGACACAAATGTAGAAGTTCTCTAAATACCAATATGAACTGCCAATTCTGTGGAAGACCATGTTGATCTTGCATCAGAATCTTCAGTCAGGATATACAAGGCAACTAAATTACTTACAGCTTGGACATCTTCAAAAATCAAGGAATCTGCCACTATCAGTAAACTCAAATTTGTTTCTAATGATCAATACTATCATCTTGTCAGATTTTTATGAAAGAAATTAATATATTAAGCAAAATAAATTCAGGCAACCTCAATGGAATTAAGAATCAACAGAAGGATAAGTCTATCCTTAATTGATACAAAGTTGATGCACTGCCTTACAGATGTTGTTTGAGTATAGATTGATTAGGAATTTGAATAAGCATCTAATATGGAGCTGAGATTGCTATTTGGCTCTACTGAGCAACATTTCCTGGAAAAGTTGTTAATACCATCAACAATGTCACTGAAAAGTTTCTAGAGGTCCGACATTACCATCACCACAACTCATTCATTAGATGTCAATAAAATGAATTTCACAAAGATGCACCATCTATTGTCAGACTAATTATGGGAAGGGAGCTGTGATGTGAATTATTCTGTGATTAATATTATTGTCACCAGACAAGAAACCGTTGTTGTAATGGAGCTCAATATAATTAAGTTCAATTTGAGAGTATAAGCATATAATAAATAGGAGCATGAGTAGCTGATTTGGCCCTTCTGATTGAACTAATTTGACTGGGGGGGGGGGGGAACCAAATATATAATGGCTACATTTGCCAAAGACACCAAGATAGATAGGAAAGTGTATTATCACAGCTATAAAATCCAATTCATGAACAAAGTTAAAAATCACCATCTGATGAAGGAGCAGTGCTCCAAAAGCTAGTGCTTCCAAATAAATCTGTTGGACTATAACCTGGTGATGTGTGATTTTTAACTTTATACACCCAGTTCAACACCGGCATCTCTAAATCATAATAATTCATGGACAATCTCAAAAATACAGAATTTGAAATCATTTAATTATAACGGAGAGTAATTGATAGTCATGGTCTGTGTTGAACTCAGTGAAATAGGTGAATTATGCTTGAATCCTTAGGGAAAGTGTGTGAGGAGCTAAGCACGAAGTTAAGAAATAAATTTCAATAATGGTAATCATTAGCCTACTTTCTGTGTCACTAGAAGTTCAAGGAAAGGAAAATTAAGGAGGTCAGTTTGTGGCTCCATGATTTGTGCAGACAGACAGATCAAATTCTTGAGGTACTGGTATGAAACAGAAGCAATATCATTTCACAAAATATAAGGTGAATGCTAAGAGAAGATTGAATAAATATGCTTGGGTTTATACAGATAGTTATGACTGTGACTATGACAAAAATTATAAACCTATTTGAATAAAGGCAGGATGCTTAACTGACATAACAAGTTAAAAACCACTACCTGAAAAGAAATGGCAATAAACAGCTATGAATTATTGAGAAATAGTAAGAAACAGTTTATTATGTTATGGACCAGACCAAGAGAAGAAATGTCAACAGAATGAATCTCACAACAGAGAGAGAACTCAAGCTTTTTGCAGCAGCAGAGAAAGCGTTGTATCGAGTAGCCTCAACTCCAAAACTCTAACTTCAACAAGAGAAACCAAAACTAAAACTCTGGGCCTGTGTGAGCCAGATTCCACCTACTCATGCTTTTTTTTCTAATTTAAAAAAAGTTCTATTTACTCTGTTTTCCATGGAACACACACCTCACCACCAAGTTGTCAATTCTCCTCTTCTAGAGAACCAAGACAGAACAAATCCCTCTTCAAGGCACATATCATCACATCTACAAGAAGCAATGGGTACAAAAGAAATGGCAAAGCCGAGAACCAGAATAAGGAATAAAATACAGTGTTGAATACTGGGGTTGTGAATCTGTCAAAATAAAACTGAAGAGTTAAAAGTGCTTATTACTGTGGAGTAATATGATCTATACACAGTAATATAACAACTAAAACTGAAATGTGCTTCTTGAAGGAAACTTCTATAATTGATTGCATTTACTTACTTTGTTAGTCAAAAAACCTGCCTCCTCAGCCTTAAAAATATCCAATGCCCCTGTTTCCATAGTTGCCTGGGGAAGATTAATTCCACAGATTCACAAAATCTGAGTGAAAAATAATGTTCTTCATCTTTGTCATTAAACTTTTATTTCTAAATTCAATCCACTAATTCTAGCCTCCCCCACAGGGGAATTATGCCTTGGCATTGACCCTGTCAAGGAGAAAGTGAAGACTGCAGATGCTGGAGATCAGAGCTGAAAATGTGTTGCTGGAAAAGCGCAGCAGGTCATTGACCCTGTCAAGTCTCCTGAGAATCTTACATGTTTCAATAGATCACCTCATTCTCCAAACCTCCAGTAGATACATGCTCAGTCTATCCGACCTTTCCTCGCAAAATAACCCACTCACCCCAGGAATCCATGGAATAAATTTTCTCTGTAATTATGTTCTTTCTTAATTAGAATAACTAAAACTGTCCACTGTACCCTACATTTTGTTGTAGAAATACCCAGTACAATCTAACTAAAATAATATGTTGTATTTTTACTCCTCCTGCCATAGTGGACATATTCATACTTTCCCACATTAGGTCTGTTTGCCAAATTTAAGCTCACTCCGTTAACTTATCTCTAACCATTTGCAGACTCTTCACATCCTCATCACAACTTACCTTCCTACACAACTTTGTGTCATCAGCAAATTAATAGTCATGCATTCAATCGAAGTTATTAACATATATTGTAAATAGTTGAGGCCCCAACACAGATCATTATGGCATTCTGAACATATATTTTGCCAACCAAGAAATCTTGTAGCTGTGTTAACATGCTACACACTACATAACGAGCTCTTTATTTTGTTTAGTAAACTTTGACATGCCAGCTTGTCAAATCCTTGTTTACAGGTTCACCTTTATCTACATTTCTTGTTAATTATTGAAAGAACTTTAATAAATGATTCAAGAATGATTTCACTTTCACAAAACATAGTTGATTTTGCTTAATCACAGAGTGATTTTGTATAATGCACTGTTATAACTGTTTAGTAATAGATCTCAGAAATTGCCCTATGAAAGATGTGAATGGCCATTGGTTCCTTGCTTTCTACTTCCCCAATTTCTTGAATAGAAAAGTCGCATTCATTATTTTCCAACTTGAGATCATTCCCGAGTGTAGGGAGCTTTTCAAAAGTAAAACAAATGTGTCTACTATTTCAGTGGTCACTTATTTCAAGAAATTAGGATGACATCTATTGGAACCTGGAATCTTGTCAGCTTTGAGTTTTAATAGTTTTATCAGTACTCTGGTGACTGTAATTCATTTTAAGCACTTGCCTCCCTTTACCTTTTAATTTACAAATACTTCTGGGCAAAAATGTAAGAAGGTCCCAAGAGTTTGCACTAAGACAGAATCTATAGTTTGGAAGTTGGGAAGGAAAATGATACAAGTTTGTGTATTACATTTTGAATCCTGTTGTATACGTCTGAGTTACAAGTCTTTTTCCCACAGGTTTGGAAAGCAATATTTTCTACCAAGTGCAGGTGTGCAATGTGTGGTCTGATCGTACCTATTTCCAGTCTATACTAAGAGTAAGACAGAAGTATGCCATTCCCCAGTTTTGTCTTTTCCGGTTTAAGGATCAAAAAATGCCTGTTAAAAGAATGTAGAATGGAATATATCGTTATAAGAAACTGTTTTATTTATTCAGTCGTTTGTTTTACTGTTAGCAAATTAAAATTCTCCCTTGTATGCATGAATGACTCATACTAGAGGCAGTGCTTAGTTAGAAAGCAAACAGTAATGGCTTTAATGAACTCCCAAATGACTCAGTAGAGGATGTCTTTTCTTTTATTGTTAATGATGTAGTTATCTCAGGCAGTGTACCCTCAGGCACAATACTAATATTCCAGCTCAAATTCCAAATGCTCAAAGCTCCTATAGTTTTGACCTAGCTGTTCAAAAATCCGTTTAGAGTCATAGAGATATACAGCATGGAAACAGACCCTTCGGTCCAACCCGTCCATGCCGACCAGATATCCCAACCCAATGTAGTCCCACTTGCCAGCACCCGGCCCATATCTCTCCAAACCCTTCCTATTCATATACCCATCCAGATCCCTTTTAAATGTTGCAATTGTACTAGCCTCCACCACTTCTTCTGGCAGCTCATTCCATGCATGTACCATCTTCTGCATCAAAATCTGTCCCTTTGGTCTCTTTTACATCTTTCCCCTTTTATCCTAAACCAGTGCCCTCTAGTTCTGGACTCCCCCAACCCAGGGAAGAGACTTTGTCTATTTATCCTATCCATGCTGCTCATGATTTTATAAATCTCTATTAGGTCACCCTTCAGCCTCCGATGCTCCGGGGAAAACAGCCCCAGCCTATTCAACCTCTCCCTATAGCTCAAATTTCCAATCTTGGCAACGTCCTTGTAAATCTTTTCTGAACCTTTTCAAGTTCCACAACATCTTTCCGATAGGAAGGAGACAAGAATTGCATACAATATTCCAACAGTGGCCTAACCACTGTCTTGTACAGCCAGAACCTGACCTCCTAACTCCTGTACTCAATACTCTGACCAATAAAGGAAAGCATACCAAACGCCTTCTTCACTATCCTATCTACCTGTAACTCCACTTTCAAGGAGCTATGAACCTGCACTCCAAGGTCTCTTTGTTCAGCAACACTCCCAAGGATTTTACCATTAAGTGTTTAAGTCCTGCTAAGATTTGCTTTCTCAAAATGCAGCACCTTGCCTATGTCTAAATTAAACTCCATCTACCACTCCTCAGCCCACTGGCCGATCTGATCAAGATCCCATTGTAATCTGAGGTAACCCTCTTCGTTGTCCACTACACCTCCAATTGGTGTCATCTGCAAACTTGCTAACTGTACCTCTTATGCTCGCATCCAAATCATTTATATAAATGATGAAAAGTAGAGGACTCAGCACTGATCCTTGTGGCACTCCACTGGTCACAGACCTCCAGTCTGAAAAACAACCCTCCACCATCACCCTCTGTCTTCTACCTTTGAGCCAGTTCTGTATCCAAATGGCTAGTTCTCCCTGTATTCCATGAGATCTAACCTTGCTAACCAGTCTCCCATGGGGAACCTTGTTGAACACCTTACTGAAGTCCACATAGATCATGTCCATCGCTCTGCCCTCATCAATCCTCTTTGTTACTTCTTCAAAAACTCAAACAAGTTTGTGAGACATGATTTCCAAAGCCATGTTGTCTATCCCTAATCGGTCCTTGCCTTTCCAAATATATGTACATCCTGTCCTCAGGATTCCCTCCAACAACTTGCCCACCACCGATGTCAGACTCACCAGTCTATAGTTCCCTGGCTTGTCCTTACTACCTTTCTTAAACAGTGGCACTACATTAGACAACCTCCAGTCTTCACCTGTAACTATCTCAGCAAGGGGCCAAGCAATCACTTCCCCAGCTTCCCACAAAGTTCAAGGGTACACCTGATCAGGTCCTGGGGATTTATCCACTTCTTTGTGTTTCAAGACATCCAGCACTTCCTCCTCTGTAATATGGACAGTTTTCAAGATGTCACCATCTATTTCCCTACAGTCTATATCTTTGATGCTATTTATTGCAACAGCCCACTAAAAATGTGGTTTTCTGTACTGAAGATGCATTCTGTCAGTCACTGTGCATAGTACATTAAAAAGTAAATCACAGGGAAGAAATATATGTAATATTAAAGAGCTAAATTGCTCTACTGACCTGCAAGAAACTGAATGCTCCAGGGTTAAGGTGGTGTGTCTTCGTCTTATTGGTGGAATGTGAAAAGTTTACATGGCCATTTACTTGCCATTCAGCGATGATGTACAGTTTTCATCCCCTATTCAGAAATCAGTAAGAACATTACAGTTGGAATTTGACTACTCCCTTCTTATTACAAAAAAAATTTGCGATAGATTTCACCATTAAGGGATGATTTGCATTACATTGGTTCTGGAGGTGAGGTGGTCACTGCGTTGTATCTTGAATGGGATGTGACTGTGGGGGGAAGGCTGGGGGTTGTCTTGTGGGCATTACTAGCTATGATGTAAAGATTTTGTATAAAGGAAAGACTGTTTCCTTTGTTTGGGGAGAGCTTTTGCCATGACCTTGTAAGCCCTGCGAAGCGTGTGTTAAAGGTTCCTTCAGGGAAATTTTGTTGTTCACAGCAGTTGGTGTATTGCAGTTGTATCAAGTGTGTAAAAAACCTCAGGAGAAAAAGAACTTAACATATAGAGGCAGAAATTAGTATATGTGCTGGGAACTCCTCTGCTATTAAAGTTGGGGTGGCAGGAACCTGCTGCTGAGGATCCCACCAATATCTTCAATAATTTTGGGTTTAAGCTGCCCACCTTGGGGCTTGCACACATCATTCTTGGCCTTGATTTTGGAAAATAATAAGTGCAATTGAGATGAAATTTGAGATTTTTAAATTCCACTGTATTTGCCCAATACTCAACTATCATTTAGGCAATTCATCAAGGAATACTCGAGATAAATACATTTTTGAACCACTGAAGAGGATGGCTGCACCTTCTCAAAGGCCACTAGGAATGGACAATAAATGCTGGCCTCACAGCCACTGACTTCCAGAGCTCATGAATGAATAATAAAAAAAAGTCTCCTTTCCTTTAACCTTATATAAAAGTTATTGTGATAGATCAACAGGACATCTCTTTATTTAACTTTTTTATTCCCAAAGATCTGACTGTATTTTTTTCTATTAAATTATGGTGGGAATTAATAATGAATATATTTTACCCCAGTAATTTCATTTGTGCGATACCCATTGTTTTTCAACCGCTGTTTAGCAATCAAACAACATCCAGATGCAATAAAAGTCAAGTGTATAGACTTTGTGCATTTAAGTAGCACACGCTTGAAACTGCAGTAGCATATGCTAGTTTCCAGGGATGTTTCCATACTTGGTAATATACTGAGTTTCAAGCTAATGTGGTTTTGGAATCTCATTGAAAGCACACTGACCCTGAAATGAACTTTTAAACTGTTTGTTACTTAATGACTTAAAGCAGAGTTTCGTTCTTTTGAATTGAGACATCTTTTAAACTTTCTGCAAAGTTGTTTATAAAAAACAACTGCCCAGTCAGATAAAACATGCCAGCAGACATTAAGCACAGAACCTCACTTTCAGCACCATCATGGTAATGAACGTTTTTGCCTTCAGAGATTAGGAAAAGGACAGAGGGCTGAGAGGCATTCGGGAGATGGAAAATGAATGCAACCAAAATGAAATATTCAAATTTACTTTCATTAGTTTTTCCCATATTTGGAATAGATATTTCCAAGTCATGTGGACTTTATAACAGTAAATGTGAAGAAAGAAATACAAAGTAAAACTACAATTTGAACTTACTTTACATTCAAGTAAATAAGAGCAAATATTTTCTCAACTCTTTGGAACGTTAATTTGGGCTATGGGAAATCTCAAACCTGGGATTTGATGCAAATATGATTTTCCCAAAAATCTTTCGGGAGCCCAACAGGCGTATTGATGAAACATTTATTCTTGTAACAGTATCTAATTCAACCTTAATTAAGCTTAATAAAACATGTCAATAAAATTATGGCTATGAATTGCAATGGTCAAAATTGCTATGTTACATTTTCAATTTAATTTTTAGATATTAACTATAGTTGGAATCACTGTTTAATTTTTTTCACTCTGTTGTGATATGGATTTCCTGTACATAAGGTATTTATTTTTAATATCTAATGTTCCCTGATTCCTAAGAATAGATTATTCCAAATCCTATTTTAAAACATGTCTTTAAGGCACATGCTATATATAATAATCAGTTTCTCTTCTTGCCTTGCTACTGTTATATTGAGATGACAGACAAGACAGTGGTCTGTGTGTATCTCCAGCATCTATTGACTCGGCTGCTTGATCTGGCTCTCCAGGACACCTCACTACTGTCATGACAGGGGATGCCAAACGCAAATGCATCAGAGACCTAGCAGCACTCATAGCCTTGGTGAATCCTATCAGTGTCCACTCAGAGCCTCTGGTACCTCATCCCCTTACTCTTGCAGTTGCACCGGCAAGTATGGCATTTCTTATGAGTCCAGAGCTTTCTTCTATAAACACAAAATGTGAAGATTTAATTTCTCTGTGGAGTTGAAGACCATATCCATGCTGGTGCCAGACCAGCTGCCCCTAAGGGGAGAACATGAATGCATCCTCTCGAAGGACTTTGTGAGGGGTGACCAAAGACAGACTTGTGCATTTTGCCAGGTGCTGCCATGCCAATGCTGCATCCTGACACTCTTGCCATTGTCTGGGTAGTCTCTTCGAAAGAAGCACAGAATCCCTACAGTGCGGAAAGAGGCCATTCAGCCCATCAAGTCTGGACCAACCCTCCAAAGAGCATCCCGCCGAGACCCAACCCCTGTGTAATTGCCATAAACCCAAATTTACCATGGTTAGCCCACCTAACCTGCACATCCCTGAACACTGTGGGCAATTTATCATGACCAATCCACCTAACCTAAACATCTTTGGACTGTGGGTGGAAACCAGAGCACCCGGAGGAAATTCAAGCAGACATGGGTGAACATGGAAACATCACATAGACAGTCACCCGATAGTGGAATCAAATCCTCGTCTCTGACACTGTGAGGCAGCAGTGCTAACCACTGAGCCATCATGCTACCCTTCACCAACTCCCTGCCTCAAAGCATATTCTCTCATGTCTCAGAAGAAAGTGGAATTTTTGAACTCATCGTCACAGTTTGAAGGAAGGCATTGATGCATTTATAAGCTCTGCAGTCATCGCTGGAGAGGTAATTTACTGGGAGCTGATTTCCTCTGCATTACCTCTCCTTCCTTTCTTGATCAGATGCATAAGACTCTTAATTTAATGCTTGTTACCCTATAATTTAATTTCAAAATGAGCCTTTGAATAATCTGCTGTTAGGTATCAAGGCACATTAGACATTAAAAGTGTCTTATAAATTTTCTTTGAATCTACTTTTTCTTGGGAAGAGCACCTCCCCTTTTGCTCTTGCAGCCTGGAGACAACAGAGTCTGCTGGTATCTCTATGCCTCCCTTGTCACTGCACACTTTTGTTCAGGTGTTGAGCGTAGATAGTCAGATAGCAAGGTCCAGTGACTAGTCCGATAGGTTTTCAGTGAAACCAATCATCAGTAAATTATGTTGCCCCAACTGATGTCTTGCTTCCTAGCTGAAATAGCATATACCCGGTGCTACCTCCACATTAATTGGCTGTCTGAATTATGACCAGGTTTGGCCAGGCAGAAGGGCACATATCTCCAGTGAACTTGTGATAAAATTCAGCCCAATGAAAATGGTGCAATTGATTTGGGCGAGGTGCTGTGCAGTTGAATAGCTGCCAGTGACCGGGAGCAGTGAAGTACAACTGTGAGATTTGCTGCATGTGAGAAGATGTTATGAATGTTAGATGTGAGTCATGAGTGATAGAGATTGGCAGGTGAGTGATGGGAGATCAACGATGGGAGATGAACTTGAAGGACATTGAAAAGTATGTCAGGGTAGAGGGGCAGCGGGTGGGACAAAATGTTTGAAGATATAGGGTGGAAACCTAGAGGGATAAAGTAAAACATTGGATGCTAAAAATTTGAAACAAAAACAGAAATTGCTTGAGAAACACAGCAGGTCTTACAGCATCTCTAGAAAGAAAACACAGTTACCATTTTGTGTCCAGTGACCTTTCTTGAAAGCGATTCTGAAATCTGAGAAGGTCACAGGAGAGGTCCGTGTGGTGTTTCTTGATGTTGTAGCAACGAGTTATATTCTCCAACAGAGTTCTGAGCTTCAAGACAGCTTTCTCAAGGCAGTGCCTCACAGTGCCATGGACCAGGTTTCCATTCCACCTTCGGGTGACTCCCTGTGTGGAGTTTCCACGTTTTCCCTGTGTCAGTATTTTCTGGGTGCTCTGGTTTCCTCCCACAGTCCAAAGATGTGCATGTTAAGTGTGTTGGCCGTGCTAAATTACCCATAATGGTCAGGGGTGTGCAGGTTAGGTGGATTAGCCATGGGAAATGCATGGTTACAGGGATGGGGAGGTCTGGATAGGATTCTCTTCAGAGGGTTGATGTGGACACAATGGAATGAATGGCCTTCATCCACACTGTAGGCATTGTATGTGCCATCCTCTCTGTGCCATCATTGTATATCTCCGATATATTTGCATAAAGCTTCTGCACTTCAAGGCTGTACTCTTGAGCATGCAGCGAGTATCATTGAAATACTACAGCTAGCACATTGTGTGCTGGAGCTCTCAGGACTCTTTGCTTACTGCATTAGTGCCTACTCACTTATCACCATCCTGGTGCTCTCAACATGACTGCGATTTTGCCTTTCCTTGTTTCACTTTTCTCCTCTCAGCCAGAACTTCCTAGGACTGCTGCAATATCTCGGTATTTAGTGCTAACACAAGGCCAGACAGCTTGTCTTGGTGGTTAGCAGTCAAGAGGGTGGATATGATGCTGCAAGGCACATTGCTATATAATCTCACTCCTGCACCAGTGCCAGCTGTGTACATGGCAAATATGCTGCATGTACTTCAATCAAGTGGCCTTATCTCACTCTTAGAGGAATAGTCCTCACTAACATCCAGGGAGGTACCCATTGGTCAAAGACAGCAAGTTATAGGCAGTCTTCAATATTGTGCCAGGGCACAGACAGGCATCGGGTCAAGCCTCTTACAAGTCAGGGTTACATTCCTCTTTGATCCAGGGAATAGGTCACGGTCAGTGCTGTGGGTCCAAATACAGCTAATCCAAGAAATGTTTCTTGAGCTTTACAGATATCAGTCAAGGACCGGTCACTCATTGGTCAAGGCTATCAGTTAAGGTTATTTAAAGGTCAGTCCAAGGTCAGTCCAGGTGGGTGAAAGTGCATTTGGTCACTGATTGGCAACAGGGGACAGGCTTTGCGGGAGGATTGGTGTGGTAGGAGAGAGGCTGGGGTTCCTCATGGCAGGGAATGGAGGAACCATGCTCAGATGCAAAGGGACTGACAATAATGAAGGGGAGAACTCAATACATAAAGGGGAAGATGATAGAGCATGGGAGGGAAAGGGGTCATGCAGAATGAAGGTGTCATCGACAGGGTGCAGCACTTTGGCTTCATGAAAGGTGGGGGAAGGAGAGGACAAGAGCTGGTATGGCAAGACATCCTCACATTATCTGCCTGGGGCTTGTGGGGACTGGGAGTAGGGATACACTCAGATAGTTGGGTTGAATGGGTATTTGAAGAGGTGTCTATAGGATTGATGGGAAGTCTACCAGGAGGCCATGCTGATATTTGAGAGCTCTCCTCCACAGTGAATGGTAACCTGGAACTCACTGTCAAAGGATCAGCTGCCATCACCTCCCATCATCCTCACGATTACACATGTGCAATGGAAATGAAAATGGCAGAGCTCACACCTGGAGTGGTTGGGGTTAGTGCTGTGCTCTGCAACTTATAGCTTTGTTAGGCCCCTCAAAGGGTAATACCAGTAGACATATACCCATAGGTGATGTGAAACATAATTTAGGTGCTCAGCATTCTTTGTGCCCTCTGGCATTAGCCGACTATATGTAGTCCACCTCCTTAGCCCAAGTTCCCCAGATCATTTCACACATTTTAACTAGTCCACCCCAACTTCTCTGATGCAATTGTACTATCTATGTCCTTTGGGGAATTGGAGAGAAAGTGAGGACTGCAGGTGCTGGAGAGTCAAAGTCGAAAAGTGTGGTACTAGAAAAGCACAGCAGGTCAGGCAGCATCCGAGGAGCAGGAGAATCGACGTTTCAGACATATGCCCTTCATCGGGAATGTGGAAGGGGAAGGGGGGCTGAGAAATAAATAGGAGGGAGAGGGTGGGGCTGGGCGAAGTTATGTGGGAAGATGATAGGTGGATGGAGGTGGGGATTAAAATAGGTCAGTGGGGATGGTGAAGCGGATAGGTGGGAAGGTAGACTGAGAGGTGGGACAGGTCAAGAGGTTGCTGCCCAGTTGGAGATTTGGATCTGAGATGATGTGGGGGGAGGGGAGATTTAAAATTAGTGAAGTCGATGTTGATGCCGTGTGGTTGGAGGGTCCCACGTCAGAAGATGAGGCGTTCTTCCTCCAGTTGGCAAGTGAATTTGATTTGGTGGTGAAGGAGGCCCAGTACTTGCACATCCTTGGTAGAGTGGGAGGGGGAGTTGTAGTGGTTGGCCACAGAGCGGTGGGATTGTTGGGTGCATGTGTCCCAGAGATGTTCCCTGAAATGCTTTTTTTTAGATTACTTACAGTGTGGAAACAGGCCCTTCGGCCCAACAAGTCCACACCGACCCACCAAAGCGCAACCCACCCATACCCCTACATTTACCCCTTACTTAACACTACGGGCAATTTAGCATGGCCAATTCACCTGACCTGCACATCTTTGGACTGTGGGAGGAAACCGGAGCACCCGGAGGAAACCCACGCAGACACGGGGAGAACGTGCAAACTCCACACAGTCAGTCGCCTGAGTTGGGAATTGAACCCGGGTCTCTGGTGCTGTGAGGCAGCAGTGCTAACCACTGTGCCACCGTGCCTCCCAACTTTGCAAGTTGGCATCCTGTCTCCCTGATTTAGAGGAGACAATGTTGAGAGCAACAGTAGATGAAGTGGGTGGATGTGCAGGAAAATCTCTGCCAGATCTGAAAAGATCATTTGGGGCCTTGGACAAAGCTAAGAGGGGTGGTGTCAGTATAGGCTTTATACTTCTTGTGGTGGCAAGAAAAGATGCCAGGTGTGGAGGGTGGTTTGGTTGGAGATGGGGGGTGGACCTAATGACGGAATGGGTTCTGTGAAACGCAGATAGGAGTGGGGAAGGAAATGTGTCTTTGGTGGTGGGTCTGATTGTAGGTGTCAGAAATGGAGCAGGATAATGCCCTGAATCTGGAGATTAGTGGGGTAGAAGGTGGGGGGCTGGGAGGAGATGTAGTCAAGGTAGCTGTGTGTGTCAGTGGGTTTGGAATCGATGTCCATGTTGAGTCGGTTGCCAGAGATGGAAAGGTCCAGAAAGGGAAGGGAGGTGTCAGAGATGGTCCAGATGAACTTAAGGTCAGGGTGGAAGTTGTTAGTGAGTCGTTGAACTGTTCAATCTCCTTGTAAGAGCTTGAAGTGACACCAATACAGTCATCAATGTAATGGAAGAAGAGGTGGGGGATGGTCCCAGTGTAACTGCAGAAGATGGACTGTTCCACATATACTACAAAGAGGCAGGCATAGCTGGGACCCTGGGGATGCCCATGGCTACCCCTTTGGTCTGAAGGAAGTGGAGGATTCGAAGGAGACATTGTTGAGGGTGAAGACCAGTTCAGCCAATTGAATGAGTGCGCAGATGGAGGGGTACAGGTTAGGACGGTGGGAGAGGAAGAAATGGAGGGCTTGGAGCCCAGTTACTGAGCTCACAGTTACCTGCCGGTCAGCTACTGCCTGGTCACTTCAGCTACTCACTTCACACCATGATCCATGGAGCATCACCTTAAGGAGAACGTGAGGACTGCAGATGCTGGAGAGGGGCTGATGCCCGAAACATCGATTCTCCTGTTCCTTGGATGCTGCCTGACCTGCTGCGCTTTTCCAGCAACACATTTTCAGCATCACCTTAAGGTAAGGATCAGTGGATTCAGTACTTTCCAAGTTGCATTTTCAGTGACACAGGCATTTGCACAAACAGGTGATAGTCAGAAGTGAACAAGTATTTATAAATGTGGGAATTTAAACCTGAGTCACCCATGCAACCACTGTTCTATCAAAGGATCATCTTATGTTCTTTTCCTCCCACTACATCTTAGAGCAGCCTCTGGGTATGGGTTATAGTGGAGGGAATTTGCTGTGCAGTGAAACCTTTTAACCATGGTGCTTTGCTCAACCTATCCTCACAGGCCCAGGCATGCTGAGTGTCTCCTTGTCAGAGGCAGGCAGAGTGGAGGTAGAGGGCCTGGCCACCTTTGGAAGTGTCATGAAAGGAGACATTTTAAGGAAGGTCTGTATATGAATCTATCTCTGGCTGGCTGCCCACTGTCACCGTCCTGTCCCTTTGTGAAATAGGGGCAGTTGAGGTCGCTCATTCCCCCTGTCGCCTAAGAACCAATGGCGAGCTTGATGGAGTGCAGGTCCATTTGCTCATCCAACAGACTCTGTGACTGCTGAACTTAGCTCTCCTTGGCAGCTGCCAACCTGTGCATGGAGGCAGTCTGATGATGATGGCATGCCTGAGGCAATGGGATCCCCATTCTGCTGCATTTCTGGAGCCATGCCCCCGCCCCCAAGCCTGCCTG
This sequence comes from Chiloscyllium punctatum, assembly GCF_047496795.1. Taxonomy (NCBI): domain Eukaryota; kingdom Metazoa; phylum Chordata; class Chondrichthyes; order Orectolobiformes; family Hemiscylliidae; genus Chiloscyllium; species Chiloscyllium punctatum. Next base: position 91,008,990 of record NC_092741.1, on the reverse strand, counting down.
CTGCTCCTGTATCAGCTTGTGCATTTATATGAAGTCCCACAAGTGGCTGACACCATGGGGTCCTCTCCTTTGTGTGTCTGAGCAGGTACCTGGCTTCCAGCAGACCACTGTGTGCCAATGAGCTGGGATGCTTCTTCCATGACCAGCTGTGAAGATGTGGTCACCAGCAGGTGCTCCTGGCTCTAAGGTGGCTAAAATACTCATTGAGATGTTAATACCAGAGCTGGTGGGAGATACTGCAGGAGCACTTGCTGATGCATCTTCGGAGGGATCTGTAGCTCCTGCCTCAGAGGTGCTGCAGCAGATATGTAACAGAACAGCCTCTTGCCTGTTGAGACTGTGGATCTGCCACTGATACCTGCAAGACATGAAAGCAAGAAGGCATCGCAACCAACAGTTATACACTGTGGCTGGTAAAAATCAGCATTGACACTGGGATTAATATGGAAGTTGTGCTGCAGGGATCACTCTGCTTACTCAGTTTGGCATGTGAAAGTGAGAGGAGGGCACCATCAGCTGCGGTGGAGGTGGGTGAAGTAGCAGAGATTAAGTACATGTGAGGTAGCAGAGAGTAGATGGTAGCATTTACCAGCAGATTGGAGAAAGTCAACGATCTTACTCTTTCATCTCTAGGCGTTCTGACCCAGGCTGACAGGGTCTGGTGTTGTGGCCTCGTCTGATGGTTCCACCAGGAATCTGATGCAAACTGCAGCACCAATTTCCCTTATCTGCCATGCCATTTGGGAGACTGCGCAGTGGTGCAAGGCAACTTCAAAATGCCAGTATTTGTTTGGATGCACAACAGCATTTTACATTTACCAGGGGACTCTATCTCTAGCTGAAAATGTGTTGCTGGAAAAGCACAGCAGGTCAGGCAGCATCCAAGGAACAGGAGAATCGACGTTTCGGGCATGAGCCCTTCTTCAGGAAAACTCTATCTCTAGCAAGGTATGTCATACTCATATTTTTACCACATCGAGATTACTGTCAAAATGTCTTTCAGCACTCCCTTTACAAGGTGCAGGCTACTTCTAATAATGGCAGGCAAGCTAGAACTCATGGACATCTTTTACAATTTCGTGCCCACAGCTCATGCATACAGCTATTCAACAGCAAACACAGCTCTTGCCACACACTACAATCGTGTAAGTTAGCATGAGCATGAAGCTGATGTGCTGTTTGAATTAAAATCAACAGACTTGAGCTATTCACATATTGAGACCCATGTATCTACTTACGATGATTACTCGAGCACAACAGCATCAGAAAGTTGAAAATGATAATAAGCAGATTGCTAATTCATCATTACTCGCTTGTGTCAGACAATAAATTTGATATTACTTTCCTACACCCTCACCTCCTCTTTTCTGGATCAAAAAGTCTGTTATTCAAGTCTGTAAGGACTCTCCCACCTCATTTAATTAGCTCACCTTTGGTTGTTTCTGCTGCATTCATTCCATCTTCCCCATCCGGCTCCTCAGAGGGATCACAGGAAATCCTACAGTGAGGTGTAAGGGCTGGACAAAGGTCATTTTCTTCTGTTTTTGTGCATTCTCACTGAGCATTCTCCAAGCATAAAGGATAAAGTTTCAAACAGCAATATTTTCCAACCCATCTTTCCCATATGGTGGTATTCACCTTCTGGCACACAGATGGAATGGAGGTTGGATGCACTGGTGTCACTGCGGGTACATTTTTAACTTGCAAAATCTCAGGGCTAATTATTTGCTTTCAGGAATAAAAATGGCACAAAATCAAAAGGTGAGACAGCTACCCATGGAGCCACAGCTGACACTTAATTATGTTCATTAATCACTAATGTGCCGAGTACAGTCTAGTGTTCAAATCATGTTTATTACAATGATCTTGGATGAAAATCTAATGACTGCTGGAGAAAGCTTGGTTATGCTGAGAGCTTATATTAACCAACAGTTGCAAATCAACAGTTTAGTATGTTACTTGAAAGTTTGTTCTCTAAGAGAAAATATTCTTCCATAAAGATTTATGCATAATCCTGAAATATACCTTTTAAACAATCTTCATTTCTACACTGTTCTAATAGCTAAAATATGGGGTAAATATCAAAATATATGTTTTCTGCAGAAATATAGCTAATTATAATTAGAAGTACAACATGGAGGTAAATTTTGGTCATTAGATGACCAATTCCATTTGGAGTTCCATTCTAATCTGAAGGCAATGGTCATTAAGATACCTACAAAAGATTGCAAATACTAAATAATTGCACAATGTTCCACACCATTTGTAACTCCTCAGATACTGAAACAGTCCGAGTCCAAATGCAGCAAGACCTGGATAATATCCAGGCTTGGGTTGGAAAATGGCAAATAACATTCACATCACATAAATGACAGGAAATGACCATTTCTTACTGCTTCCAATAAGACACAATCTAACCACCATCTCTTGAAAGTCAATGGTTTTAACGTGACAGAATTTCCGCATTAAAACATCCTGGGGGCTTACCATTGACCAGAAGATGAACTGGGACTAGACGTATGAATACAATGGCTACAAGAGCAGGTCAGAGGTCAGGAATCCATCAGTGGATGATTCATCTCCTGACTCCCCAAAGCCTGCCCAATATTTACAAAATGCAAGCAGGAAGTGTGATGGAATATCACATCCCATACTCCCCTATTTGCTTGGAGAAGTATAGCTCCAACAACATTCAAGAAACTGAACAGCATCCCAAACAAAGTTATCCATTTAATTGGCACCACATTCACAAATACCATCTCTCTCAGTTGCAGCAGTGTGTATCCTCTGTAATAATATTGCAGAAATTCATTGAGGGTCCTTAGACAGTACCTTTCAAACCGACAATCACTATCATTTAGAAGGACAACGGCAGCAGATATATTGGAGCACCATCACCTGCAAATTCCCCTCCAAGCCTTTCATTATCCAGAGGAGGAAATATGTCATTGTTCCTTCAGTATTGCTGGGTCAAAATCCTGACATTGTATCCAACATCACAATGAGTAGCTGTTCCAGTGGGTAGCTCAACACCACCTTCTCACAGGCAACAAATGGTGGTCCAGGCTACCATGCCCACACTCATAATGGAATATAAAAAGTCAGCCTAATGTGTTTGCCAACTCTAAACCAATGCATCAGTCGGAGGCTGACTGAGGTAGAAAATGGAAAGTCAGCAGAGAGGTTGCAAGTGCAAACAGGATGTGGGTAACCTGGGGGGTTATGATGCACTATCTTTGGATATCGTGAGGACTACAGATGCTGGAGAGTCAGAGCTGATAAAGTATGGCGCTGGAAAAGCACAGCAGGTCAGGCAGCATCCAATGAGCAGCAGAGTCAATGTTTCAGGCAGGACCCTTCATCAGGACTTGGGGGTGGGGGGGGGGGGGGGGGGGGGGAGGGAGAAGGAGGCTGAGAAATAAATAGCGGGAGGGGGAATGAGATGGGGCAAAGCTAGATGGGTTGGCAATAGGTGGATGCAGGTAGGAGGTGATTATGATAGAGCGGATAGTTGGGAAGGAAGATGGACAGGTTGGGTCAGGTCAAGAGAACTGTGCCAAGTCAGAGAGCTGGATCTGGGATTGGGGATATTTGGAAACTGGCAAATTCAATGTTGAGGCCGTATGCTTGTAGGCTCCCAAGGCAGCAGATGAAGTGTTCCACCTCCAGTGTGTGGGAGGCCTTCTTCAGGCAGTGGAGAAGGCCCAGGATGGATGTGTCATGGGGGGAGTGGGAGGGAGAGTTGAAATGGATGGCCACAGGAGGGTGGGGTTAGTTGATGCATATAGACCAGCGATGTTCCCTAAACTGTTCTGCAAGTTTGCGCTCAGTTCTCCAATGTAGAGGAGACCAGGTCGAGAGCAACAGATGTAGTAAGTGAGGTTTGAGGACACACAGGATTTGAAATGATCCTTTGGGTTTTGGGGCGAGGTGAGGGGGGAGGTGTGGGCGCAGGTTTTGCACCTCTTGTGGTGGCAGGGGAAGGTGCCAGGTGTGGAGAGAAGGATGGTGGGCGTGTGAACCTAACAGAGGAGACTGGAGTCCAGTATCCTTTTCCTTCCTGACGTCATAAGTTTGAACACTTGACTTGACACATTTGTTCTGCTGTCAATCCAGATCTTACTAAACTGGACATCTAAAGAGCACACTCTGCCCAGTAAGCAATTAAAATGTCTTTGTTGTTTTGTCTATTCCCTTTTCAGATAGGCACTTTGATTCCCAACCCAAGGGCTCAGCCAAAATGATAAAACCAGAACTCCCCCCCAACCACATCACCACCAGGGCACACCCCAGCCCCACTCCCCCCCAACCACATCACCACCAGGGCACCCCACCACTCCCCCCCCAACCACATCACCACCAGGGCACCCCCCAGCTCCACTCCCCCCCCCCAACCACATCACCACCAGGGCACACCCCAGCCCCACTCCCCCCCCAACCACATCACCACCAGGGCACTCCACCACTCCCCCCCCAACCACATCACCACCAGGGCACCCCCCAGCTCCACTCCCCCCCCCAACCACATCACCACCAGGGCACACCCCAGCCCCACTCCCCCCCCAACCACATCACCACCAGGGCACCCCACCACTCCCCCCCCCAACCACATCACCACCAGGGCACCCCCCAGCCCCACTCCTCCCCCCCAACCACATCACCACCAGGGCACCCCACCACTCCCCCCCCCCAACCACATCACCACCAGGGCACCCCCCAGCCCCACTCCCCCCCCAACCACATCACCACCAGGGCACCCCACCACTCCCCCCCCAACCACATAACCACCAGGGCACCCCCCAGCCCCACTCCCCCCCCCCCCAAACACATCACCACCAGCAACCCCCCCCCCACTCCTCCCCCCAACCACATCACCACCAGCAGCCCCCCCAACCACATCACCACCAGGGCACCCCCCCCCCACCCCCATCATAGATCTTGTATTAAATAACCATTGATCACTTTCCAACAAAAACCTGAACTATGATTCACTCTGCCTATTTGAGATTCAATTTGCCATTTTGCAGAAGTCACATTAATCACATTACTAAATATTGAGGGCTTGAACCCATGATGTGTTACTTTTAATGGGTGGTAATAAACACGTGATTCAATAAAAGAAAGCTTTGATCAAATAACCAGATGTTGTTTATATACAGCTAATCGCAATTTAGCTGTTTCCCAACATTCTGGTGATTACTGTAAAAGGTAGATTCCAGAAATCAGCCTCTGCCAATTTTGAGCTAAAGCTGAACCTGATGTGGTTTTGATTAATCCTCAATCTGCGAGGCTTGCCACTGTGAGAAAGAGATAGCCATTATTTGTAATGCCTGTCCCATTGGGAAATATTGTCAGGAAGGACTGCTTGTCAGGTTGTCTGATGCCAAGTCAAGGATGAGTCATCATCTCCCACAATTGAAGACTGAGAAAGCTGAAGCCATGGTTTTCTATAAATCACCCCTCTTCTCATGGAACAACATTGTTTCTCCGTCTCCTACTGAATGACATTTAAAATCCTCATTCATGCTTTCCAAACCCCACAATGTTACACTTAGTCTGAAGCTTAAATTCTTCAGCCTTTTATGGCGTCCCACATCTTTTTGTCTTCTCTTATTGGCCCATTGTGTGTTTCCATTCTTTTTTCCCGACCATTTATACCCAATCTTAAGCAACCTCAGCTCCATATCTTCCTAAATGCCTCAATTTCACTATTCTTAAAGCTTTCTCAGAACATATCTTTCGAAAATAGGACCTAGAACATAGAACAGTTCAGCACATTACAAGCCCTTTTGGCCGACAATATTATGCCGAGCATTTATCTTAATCCAGGATCACCCTAACCTACACACCCTTCAATTTACTGCTGTCCATGTGCTTGTCCAGCAGTCGCTTAAATGCCCCTAATGTCTCTGACTCTACTACAACCACTGGCAGTGCATTCCATGCACCCACCACTCTCTGTGAAAAGAACCTCTCTCTGACACCTCCCCTATACTTCCTCCAAATATCTTAAAAATTAGGACCTCTCGTGACAGACATTTCTGCCCTGGGGAAAAGTCTCTGGCTATCTACTCTATGTATACCTCACATTACCTTGTACACCTTTACCAAGTCATTTCTCTTCCTTCTTCTCTTCAGTGTGAAAAGCTCTAGTTCACTCACCTCTCTTCAAAAGACATGCTCTCCCATCCAGGCATTATCCTGGTAAAACTCCTCTGCACCCTCTCTAAAGCATCTACGTCCTTCCTATAATGAGGTAACCAGAACTGGACACAATATTCCAAGTGTGGTCTGACCAGGGTTTTATAGAGCTGCAGCAAAACCCAGCAGCTCTTAATCTCAATCCCACTATTAATGAAAGCCAAAACACAAGACGCCTTCTCAACACCCCTACCATCTTTAGTGGCAATTTTGAGGGATCTATATACGTGGACCCCAAGAACCCGCTGTTCCTAAACACTGCCAAGAATCCTGTCTTTAATCCTGTATTCAGCATTCAAATTCAATGTTCCAAAATGAATCACTTCACATTTATCCAGGTTGAATTCCATCTGCCACTTCTCAGTCCAGCTCTGAATCCTGTCAATATCTTGTTGTAACCCGCAACAGCCCTCGACACTATCTACAACACCACCGACCTTTGTCTTATCGGCAAACTTACTAACCCACCCTTTCACTTCTTCATCCAAGTCATTTATGAAAGCTATAAAGAGCAGAGGCACAAGAACTGATCCTTGCAGGACACCACTGGTCACCGATCTCCTGTTGGAATACTTTTCATCCACTACCACTCACTGTCTTCTTTCAGCCAGCCAATTCTATATCCAGACAGTTAAATATCTCTGTGTCCCAACTTTCTGAATGAGCCTACTGTGGGGAACTTTATCAAATGCCTTACTGAAATCCACATAAACCACATCCACTGCTTGACCTTGGTCAACTTGTCTCGTCACATCCTCAAAGAACTCAAAACTATGCTGACTATCTTTAATCCAACTATGTATTTCCAAATAATCATAAATCCTATCTATCAGAATCCTTTCTAGTACCTTGCATACCACAGCTGTAAGACTGACTGGTTTGAAATTCCCAGGAATTTCCCGATTCCTTTTCTTGAACATAGGAACAACATTCGCCTCCCTCCAATCATCCGGTACTACTCCAGTGGAGAGTGAGGATGCAATGATCATCACCAGAGGCACAGCAATCTCATTCCTCGGTTCCCGTAGTAACCTTGGATATATCTGGTCTGGCCCTGGGGACTTATCTATCTTGATGCTTCCCAGAATTTCCAGCACATTCATTTTTTTAATATCAATCTGTTCAAGCCTAATAACCTGGTCTATGGTGTTCTTACTATCAACAAGGTCCCTCTCTCTAGTGAATACTGAAGCATAAAAATAATTTAGGGCCTCACCTACCTCTTCAGATTCCAGGCACAAGTTCCCTCCACTCTGCCTGATCGGCCTTACCCTCTCTCTGATCATTCTCTGATTCCTCACATATGAGTAGAACGTCTTTCGGGTTTCCCTAATCCTTCCCACCAAGGTTTTTTCATGACCCCTCCTGGTTCTCCTCAGCCAATTTTTGAGTTCTCTCCTAGCTACCCTGTAATTCACTAAAGCTGCACCAGATCCTTGCTTCCTCAACCTGAAGTAAGCTTCCTTCTTCCTCTTAATGAGAAACTCCTCTTCTCTTGTCATCCAAGGCTCTTGCACCTTCCCATTCCTTGCCTGTCTCAGTGGGACAAAGTTATCTAACACTCACAACAAGTGCTCCTTAAACAGCCTCCACATTTCGGTTGTGCATTTTCAGTAGAACAATTGTTCCCAATCTATGCTCCATAGCTCCTGTCTAATAGCATTTTAGTTTTCCCTCCTCCAATTAAATACCTTCCCATACTATTTGTTCCTAACCCTCTCCATTGCTCTGGTAAAGGTGAGGCAGTTGTGGTCACTGTCACTGAAATGCTCTCCCACTGAGAGACCTGACACCCAGCCTGGCTCATTGCCTAGCACCAAATCCAATATGAGCCCCTCCCTCATCAGTCTATCTACTATTGAGACAGGAATCCTTCCTGGACACACTGACAAAATTGGCTCCATCCAGACCATCTGCATTAAGGAGATTACAATCAATATTGGGGAAGTTGAACTCACCCATAACAACAATTCTGTTATATCTGCACCTTTCCAAGATCTGCTGTTCAATCTGTTCTTTCATCTCTCTGCTGCTATTGGAGGGGGGGGGGGGGGGGTCTATGGAAAACACCCAATGAAATGTTCCTTTCCTGTTCCTGATTTCCACCCATACTGACTTAGTAGACAAACCATCCACAACAACCTCCTTTTCTGCAGTTGTGATACACTGTACAATTAACAATGCTACTCCCCCCTCCTCTTCCAACCCCCTCCCTGTTCTTTTTAAAAGATCTAAATCCTGGAACATTCAGCAACCATTCCTGCCCCTGTGAAATCCATGTCTCTGCTATGGCCACAGCATTGTAGTTCCAAGTACTGATCCATGCTTTAAGTTCATCAGTCTTATTCCTGACTCTCCTTGCATTGAAACAGACACACTTTAACCCATCCCTTTGTCCTTTCAAATATGTACCCTTCCTGTTAGTTTGTCTGCATCCTATTTCTGCCTGTTCAACAACCACCCTTGCCTCTGATCTGTAGTGCTGCTTCCCATCCCCCTGCCTAACTGGTTTAAACCCTCCCAAAGTGCACTAGCAAATTTCCCACCCAGGACATTGATGCCCCACATAGAACATAGAACATAGAACATAGAACAATACAACACAGAACAGGCCCTTTGGCCCACGATGTTGTGCTGAACATTTGTCCTAGCTTAAGCACCCATCCATGTACCTATCCAATTGCCGCTTAAAGGTCACCAATGATTCTGACTCTGCCACTCCCACAGGCAGCGCATTCCATGTCCCCACCACTCTCTGGGTAAAGAAACTACCCTTGACATCCCCCCTATACCTTCCACCCTTCACCTTAAATTTACGTCCTCTTGTAACACTCTGTTGTACCGGGGAAAAAGTTTCTGACTGTCTACTCTATCTATTCCTCTGATCATCTTATAAACCTCTATCAAGTCACCCCTCATCCTTCGCCGCTCCAATGAGAAAAGGCCTAGCACTCTCAACCTATCCTCGTACGACCTATTCTCCATTCCAGGAAACATCCTGGTAAATCTTCTCTGCACCTTCTCCAAAGCTTCCACATCTTTCCTAAAGTGAGGCGACCAGAACTGCACACAGTACTCCAAATGAGGCCTTACCAAGGTCCTATACAGCAGCAACATTACTTCACGACTCTTGAATTCAATCCCTCTCCTAATGAACGCTAATACACCATAGGCCTTCTTACAAGCTCTATCCACCTGAGTGGCAACTTTCAAAGATCTATGAACATAAACCCCAAGATCCCTCTGCTCCTCCAACTTACTAAGAACCCTACCATTAACCCTGTATTCCGCATTCTTATTTGTCCTTCCAAAATGGACAACCTCACACTTGACAGGGTTGAACTCCATCTGCCACTCCTCAGCCCAGCTCTGCATCATATCTAAGTCCCTTTGCAGCCGACAACAGCCCTCCTCACTATCCACAACTCCATCAATCTTCGTATCATCTGCAAATTTACTGACCCACCCTTCGACTCCCTCTTCCAAGTCATTAATAAAAATTACAAACAGCAGAGGACCCAGAACTGATCCCTGCGGAACTCCACTTGACACTGGGCTCCAAGCTGAATATTTACCATCTACCACCACTCTCTGACTTCAATTGGTTAGCCAGTTTTCTATCCAACTGGCCAAACATCCCACTATCCCATGCCTCCTGAATTTCCGCATAAGCTTACCATGGGGAACCTTATCAAATGCTTTACTAAAATCCATGTACACTACGTCCACTGCTCTACTCTCATCCACATGCTTGGTCACCTCCTCAAAGAATTCAATAAGCCTTGTAAGGCAAGACCTACCCCTCACAAATCCGTGCTGGCTGTCCCTAATCAAGCAGTGAATTTCCAGATACTCATAAATCCTATCCCTCAGTACCCTTTCCATTACTTTGCCTACCACCAAAGTAAGACTAACTGGCCTGTAATTCCCGGGGTTATCCCTATTCCCTTTTTTGAACAGGGGCACAACATTCGCCACTCTCCAGTCCCCTGGTACCACCCCCGTTGACAGTGAAGACGAAAAGATCATTGCCAACGGCTCTGAAATTTCCTCTCTTGCTTCCCACATAATCCTAGGGTATACCCCGTCAGGCCCGGGGGACTTGTCTATCCTCAAGTTTTTCAAAATGCCCAACACATCTTCCTTCCTAACAAGTATCTCTTCTAGCTTACCAGTCCGTTTCACACTCTCCTCTTCAACAATACGGTCCCTCTCATTTGTAAATACTGAAGGTACGTACTCATTCAAGACCTCTCCTATCTCTTCCAACTCAATACACAGTCTCCCACTACTGTCCTTGATCGGACCTATCCTCGTTCTCATCATTCTCATGTTTCTCACATATGCAAAAAATGCCTTGGTGTTATCCTTGATCCTACCCGCCAAAGATTTTTCATGCCCTCTCTTAGCTTTCCTAATCCCTTTCTTCATCTCCCTTCTGGCTATCCTGTATCCCTCCAACTCTCTGTCTGAACCTTGTTTCCTCAACCTTATGTAAACCTCCTTCTTCCTCTTTACAAGACATTCAACCTCCCTCGTCTACCATGGTTCCCTCACACAACCATCTCTTTCCTGCCTGACAGGTACAAACGTATCAAGGACACGTCGCATCTGTTCCTTGAAAAAGTTCCACATTTCCACAACATCCTTCCCTGACAGCCTATGCTCCCAACTTATGCTCCTCAGATTCTGTCTTACAGCATCGTATTTACCCTTCCCCGAATTGTAAAACCTACCCTGTTGCACGCACCTATCTTTCTCCATAACCAAGGTGAAAGTCACAGAATTGTGGTCACCATCACCAAAATGTTCACCCACTAACAAGCCCATCAGTTGTCCCGGTTCGTTACCAAGTACCAAATCCAATATGGCCTCCCATCTGGTCGGACAATCTACATACTGAGTTAGAAAAGCGTCCTGGACACACTGCACAAACACTGCCCCATCCAATCTACTTGATCTAAAGAGCTTCCAATCAATATTTCGGAAGTTGAAATCGCCCATGACTACGACCCTGTGGCTTCTGCACCTTTCCAAGATCTGTTTCCCGATCTGTTTCTCCACATCTCTACTGCTATTGGGGGGCCTATAGTAAACACCCAACAAGGTGACTGCACCTTTCCTATTTCTGACTTCAGCCCATACTACCTCCAAAGGCAGATCCCCCTCGAACTGCCTTTCTGCAGCCATTATACCATTTCTAATTAGCAACGCCACCCCCCCTCCTTTTTTACCACCCTCCCTAATCTTACTGAAACATCTGTAACCAGGAACATCCAACAACCATTCCTGTCCCTCTTCTATCCACGTTTCCGTGATGGCCACAACATCGTAGTCCCACGTACCGATCCACTCCTTAAGTTCACCCACCTTATTTCTGATACTTCTTGCATTGAAGTATACACACTTAAACCCATCTCTGTGTCTGCAAGTATTCCCCGTCAGTGCTACCTTCTCCACAGCCTCCCTACATTCTTGGACATCCTGACAAACAACTAGCCGACTTGCTGGACTACAAGTCCGGATCCCATCCCCCTGCCAAATTAGTTTAAACCCCCCCGAAGAGTGCTAGCAAACCTACATCCCAGGATATTGGTGCCCTTCTGGTTCAGGTGCAACCCGTCCTGTTTGTACAGGTCCCACCTTCACCTGAATGCAGTCCAATTGTCCAAATACCTGAAACCCTCCCTCCTATACCATCCTTGCAGCCATGTGTTCAATTGCACTCTCTCCCTATTCCTTGCCTCACTGTCACGTGGCACCGGCAACAACCCAGAGATGATGACTCTGTCCGTCCTAGCTTTTAGCTTCCAGCCTAACTCCCTGAGCTCCTGAATGACCTCCCCACCCCTCTTCCTACCTATGTTGTTGGTGCCAACATGCACCACGACTTCTGGCTGCACACCCTCCCCCTTAAGGATTCTGAAGACATGGTCCGAGACGTCTCGGACCCTGGCACCCGGGAGGCAACAAACTATCCGAGACTCTCGCCCATGTCCACAGAACCGTCTGTCTGTCCCTCTAACTATAGAGTCTCCTATAACTAGCGGTCTCCTCCTCTCCCCCTTTCCCTTCTGAGCCTCAGAACCAGATCTCGTGCCAGAGACCCGGTCACTGTAGCTTACCCCGGATAGTCCGTTCCCCCCAACAGTATCCAAAGCGGTATACTTATTGTTGAGGGGAACGACCACAGGGGATCCCTGCACTGCCTGCTTCCTCCCCTTCCCATCTCTAACTGTTACCCAGCTACCTCTGTTCTCTAGCATAGCTATGTCCCTGTAGCTTCTATCTATCACCCTCTCAGCCTCTCGAATAATCCTCAGTTCATCCAACTCCAGCTCCAGTTCCCTAACACATTCTGTGAGGAGCTGGAGCTGGCTGCATTTCCTGCAGATGAAGTCGGCAGGAGCATCGGTGGTCACCCCTACCTCAAACATCCTGCAGGAGGAACATTCCACTGCCTGCGCTGCCATTACTCTACACTTAGTCTCCAAAACAAGAACACTGAGTAGCTTACCTGTGGACTTTGAAGTTAGGTTAGAGGAGGAGAATGGGAGGGCGGCCCTACTTTGTAGGACCTGGGGTCTAGAACACACCCACTCAAATATCAATCACTTACCTTCCCGACCAGCTCCGCAATCCATCCTTCATGTATCTTGTAGAGTCGATCAGAAACATCCCAGACTTTGTCACTTGGGAGGAAACATACTTTCCGGGAGTCACATTCACAACCACAGAATTTCCTGTCCGTTTCGCTAAATATTGAGTCTCCCACTACTAGCACTTTTCTGTTCTCCCCCTTCCCTTCTGAGCCACAGAGCCCAGCTCAGTGCCAGAGACATGGCATTATGACTTTCCTCTGGTAGGTTTCCCTCCCCTGAGGGGAATGGCCAAGGGGTTCTCTGCATGTCTTCCTGTTCCTTTTCCATCCCCTGACTATAACCCCATTTACCTTTTTCCCCTGCCTGAGGTGAGACTACCTCTCTGAAATTCCTCTCAATTACCCCCTCTGCCTCCCGAACGATCCAACGTTCACCCAGCTCCAGCTCCATTCTTTAATGCAGTTTTCAAGGAGCTGGAGTTGGGTGCATTTCCCGCAGATAAAGTCAGTGTGGGCACTAGTGGTGGCCCTTACCTCCCATATTCTGCAGGAGGAACATTCAACTGCCCCAACATCCATTCCCATTGCTTTGAATTCCCAAAGAGACTATTGAAAAACTTAGTAACCTTACCGAATTGGCGCACAGAACCTTTTTCTTTGGGTTCGAGGAGGAGGATGGACAGGAGACACTACCTAACCAGTGTTTCTGTGAAAGCAACCAGCCAAATATATTACTTCAGTTACTCAGTAGTCTCATGTCCGCTCCTGCTCAGTATGTGCTCCGCCTATTCACAAGATGAGTTATTAAGGGATTAATTTACCTTCCTGGGGGCCCCAGTCTTTGGTCTCACTGCTCCCGCTGCTGCAGCAAAAATGAATCTTTGTCATTAATCTATCAGTTACGTCTCTTAATCACTCCACTATGATTCCAAATTTATTTAATAATCTATTTATTGTCCTATCTATTTAGCACTTTGGGACTTTATATTACTTTTCCTTATGATGTAGTTTGTGAGTGTCACTGGCAAGGCCAGTATTTGTTGCATATACCTCATTGCCCTTGAGAAGGCTCTAAATAAATGTAACTTATTTACGCCTTTGGACATAATGGAGGTGCAACAGAAGATTTGTGTTGCAAAATGGTGGCAATTTCTCTCCTGGCTACTTTCAGCATTGTCCACACAACATACCAAGATCATCAGGGCACTATAACTTAGGTCCTGACCATACACAAGAAGCAAAGTCATAACACCAACAGCACCTTACACTGTATTGGCACACGACCCTCCATTTTGGACCTTATAACTTCAGCAAAAGCCCTCTCTTAAATATCCTAAACCTGGGCTCAGCTGTACAAGGGACTTCCTCTGCAACACTCCTTGTTCCTTAACCTCCATCCCCACTGTTAAAGGAAATTAGCATCAATTTCTAGTTTGAGGGACATTTGATTTATTCTGCTGCTGCAGAGTGAGTGGAAATGCTGTGAAATAGAAAGGGGTTTGTGTTGAACTTTGACAAGGAACTCTGAGGAGTTTGGAGACACTTTTACAATAATGGGGGTGTACTCGTACATCCTTCTTGGATACAGCATAACAGGGAGATGGAGCTCAGGACAGCACAGTCAGGAAGCTGTAAGAGGGGTGAGCAGGAGAACTCTCAGTGGAAGTTTCTACTGAGAGACTTCATTGACACCCTCTCCCATCTCCACCTCAATCAGGAACAGTGCCTAAGGCATTCTGTATTTCACTGAGCAGATAGGTATTGGACTGTGAGATCTTCTACAACTGGACACACAGCTGGACACCAGTGAGAGGATGATCCTGCCAGGGGCTGTCAGTCTAACTGTGACCCTCAATCTTTACACCAGGGGACACTTTGAAATGGGAATAGGTGACATGGACAGAGCTTTCTAGTTTGTGATGTACCACAGCACTGGGGAGATGACAGAGGTAATGAACACTGGGAGATTAATCACCTTCTCTTTTATTTGAGAGGACCAGGTGGAGTGAACATATGGCTTTACCAGATTTTGCCAGGAAAGTAAAACAGGAAATTGCTGGAAAAGTTCAGCTGGGGTCTGACAGCATCTGTGGAGAGAAATCAGAGTTAATGTTCCAGTGACCATTCCTCAGAACACTGGATACAAAACGTTAAGTCTGATTTCTCTCCACAGATACTGCCAGACCTGCTGAGTTTTCCCAGCAATTTCTGCTTTTGTTTCTGATTTTTAGCATCTGCAGTTCTTTTGGTTTTTACCACAAAATTCCCAGTGGTATAAAGTGCTATCCAGTCATGTAGTTGTGGCTCCCAGATATTAATGAGGAGAAGTACCACAAAAGCACGAGCTATGACTCCCTAAGTGTGTAGTTAGCATGGAACAGTCAGAGCATCATGTTATGAGTATGTGCCATCCTGGCAGTAACCATGGTGCATTCACACTGCACTAATCAACCATACTTACCCTATCCTATCCACAACAATAACTTATTTAAAACCACTGGCTGATTGTTGATGAGGCATGTTCCTCTAAACCTGGCTTGTGGTTCCCTTCTTGCCAACCATCAATATTATCAGCAGTGTTCCTCCAGTGGAAGCCATGTTGCCACCAGGAAATGCCGTGCTGGAGTACTTGCACGTCCATGGTAATATGTTGGGTTCTCCAAACCTCACTCTAATGAAGGCACAGTGGCAATTATGTGGCCTTCTTTGGGCAACACAGGAAGTAGGTGAGGAGAAGAAATGGAGGTGACCTGTTCACTCTGGATTGGTTGTCCATGAGTGGCCTGCAGACTCTGGTTTATCTAAAATCTCATCATAACTATGACAAGAACCTTTGCCTGTCCTAATACCCCAACGGCTGCAGTAAGTTGACCTTTACTGGCTGAGACAGCAGATGGTGAGCAACTGTGAACCTTGTGGGCTGACTTCAGGCCTGCACCATCTTGACCTGGGTGACATTAGTCTGATTGGCTGACAGGTACAGCACAGTGGCACTGGTGGAGTGCCAATGCAGGAGCAGAATGTTTTGTCACCCTCACAGAGGACAGCAAACCCTTGTGCCATGGAACCACAGGTACCTCCCCACCATCCCCCACCTCCCCAACTATGTGACCAGACTTTATGGCCCCCAGCCCATCTTTCTGCTGATTCCCAGAAGGGGTGAAAATTATGAGCTCTGTAGCTCAGTCCAATGGTCTATTAAGAAGGGGGAATTTAAAAACAGAGTCTAAGTAAAGAATACTATCTGAGAAATCACAGAATTGTTACGGTGCAGAAGGAGGTCATTTGGCTCTCCAAGCATTTTGACTTCATGCCAACCTCCTGCCTTTTCTTCATAATCCCACAAATTATTTTTATTTAAATAATCACCTCAAGCCCTATTGCATTCTGATGGTTTGGATTGCCTGTGATGGGCTTTGCTTTAAACGTTCAATTTGCTACGTGGGTGATTTACCAGTGATGGTTCGGAGAGTCAGTGTCAGAGTCATAAAGATATACTGCATGAAAACAGATCCTTCAGTCAAACTCATCCATGTCAACCAGATAGCCTAAATTAATCTAGTCCCATTTGCCAGCATTTGGCTTATATCCCTCTGAACCCTTCCTATTCATAGACCCATCCAAATGCCTTTTAAATGTTGCAATTGTACCAGCCTCCACCACTTCCTCTGGTAGTTCATTTCATACACGTACCACCGTCTGTGTGAAAAAGTTGCCCTTAGGTCTCTTTTATATTTTTCCCCTCTCAATCTAAACCTGTGCCCTCTAGTTCTGGACTCCCCGACGCCAGGGAAAAGACTTTGTCTATTTATCCTATTCATGTCCCTCATAATTTTGTAAACCTCGATAAGGTCACCCCAGCCTCCGACGCTCCAGGGAAAACAGCCCCGGCTTATTCAGCCTCTCCTTATAGCTCAAATCCTCTAACCCTGGCAACATCCTTGTATCAATGATCAATTTTCTTTATTATTATTACCTAAAACAAAAGAGACTTTCACCAAGCTTTTCAATAAAGTCATGAAAATATGTTTATTACTGGCCATCTTATTCTTCAAGCAAGTAGCTGTCACTAGTTAAATTGGTTACCAACTAAGGTATTATGTAATTTCAACTATATACCCTGTAATCCCAGATACACGCTTTCATACACAGAAAGGACAAAGACATACACAACTCTGCAAAGCTTTAAGTGTGATTGCAGAGAGGAAATTAGGCAAAATGAGAAAAATAATTACACCCCCCGTAGGTCAAGGGGTGAATTCAAATGACAAAAATAGTTTGATCTCTGATGGTTTCTTTACATTCCTGTCAAATAGATCAAATTGTTGACGATCACAGAATAATGGAAAATTTCAAACTAGCTTTAAGGTTCAACTGCAAAATAATTAAGATTCCTGATATCTGAAATGTTATCAAGACTTTTCAAGCTATTATAGTGATATAGAGAACCACCATTAATTCCTGGTGGATTCTGGAATAAATGGCCTCAAATTGCTCTTTAGTAAGACATTCTGCTGCCAGAGGGCATGTTTTCTGGGATGGGCTCTTGTCATACCTCAGTAAAAGCAGGGCACTTTCCCCACTTCTGCAAGTTGGATGCCTGCCCACCCAACCCGTTCTCCATCTTGCCCACTCTCCTTGTGTCAATTTTCATTGGGTTTAATCTGCTGTGGTGTGCTGTGGGATGTTCTATGATGTAAAAGGTAGATAAATGCAATTGTCATATTTACCTCCTGGCTCAGTACTATATTAGATGAAGCATTTACCATTAAATTTTAATGTGAGTCAAGAAAATATGTCAATAAAATAATGACCGTGTAAGAAAATGTTCTACTCTTGGTGTCACTAGTGTCTTTCCTTTTACAATTTATAAATTAAAAGCCAAATTTTGCATCAGGTCTTAATGTATCAAGGCTTGTCTCTTCATTTTAACTTTGATGGAGCTTTTATGTTTTAGAACATCCTGAAATAATAAGCCAGGATTTTCTGCTCCTGCACTCTCCAGTTCATAATTTTCAACCCACTCATTTGAATGGGTGGAAAATTGGGTATTGTATAATTTGCCCAAGTAAAGTTTTAATAGTTAGTTATTTGTCCAAAAGAACTTTGACATAAGGAGGTATATTTTTGAAATCTGCATTACCACCACAACCTTCTTAAATCTGAAATTTATAGTTCGTTATCATAGAATCATGAAATGGGTTCCAGCACAGATGGAGGCTTTTTGGCCAGTCTTGTCTGTGTTCACCATGTGCCATTCTCTTCCTTCTCCACATGGCCCTACACAACCTTCTTTTTGAAAGAGTAATGAAAATCACTTTTGCATTAAATTAAAACAGAAAATGTTGGAATTATAATCAAGTCAGGCAAAACTGTAGAAAGAAACCAATTTAAGTTTCAGGTTGATAATCTTGCCTCAGAACTCATCCCTCTTGAATGCTGTGGTTGAACTTGCTCCCATCACACCTTCAGACAGTGCATTCTAGATCTTAACAGCTCAATGTGCGAAGAAGACCTTTCTCATGTGGTCATTGTTTCTTTTGGCTATAACCTTAAATATGTGCCTCCTGGTCTGCATTCTTCCACCAATGGGAACAGTTTTTCCCTGTCTACTCCGTACAGTGCTCTCATGATTTGACTGTCTTCACCAAATTTCCTCTCAACCTTCTACCCTTGAAGTTGCTCAACCCTGGAACAAGCTTTGTGAATCTTTTCCGCATCCCCACTAATACCTTGACATTTCAAATGCGTAATGCTCAGATCTAGACATAATTTTCCAACAGTGGCTGAACCATTCTTTTTTAATACAACTTATATTTATCTACACTTTATGTAAGTATTTATAAAACCCAGAGTGCTGCATGTTTTACTAACTGCCCTCTCTGGCCTCTCACCATTAGCAATTTACGCATAATTTTATGGCGCATGACATTGCCTCCCATCAGCTAAAACATTGGCTGCCAATCTGCCACCAAAACCTGGCTGCCTTATATGTTGGGAGCATCCCAATGGGAAAAAAAAGTTAAAAACCATTAACACTTGGAAATAAATGTACTGATCACACAGGACCTTCATTTTGAAGTGTACAAGACAAGTCAGACTCTAAGTCTTATTCATAAACTTCTGTTTAGGCTGAATTGTTTATGAGTGAGGCTTGCGCCCCCATTTGGGAGGGAGACCTGCCTTAGAGAGTTGGTGATGAATCTGATTGTCATCAGCTTTGTTATCTCAGCAACCACAAAGGTAAATGCAGGCAGTCCCTGAGGGCAAAGTCTGATGGAGCCAAAATCTGCAGGCAAATCAGGGAGTTGGACGGATTCTGCTGGCAAACTACCCACCAATTGGATGTTCAGGAAGAGAGGGTTAGTGGGGCAGGTTCTGAGACCCTAATGTGAGTGTTAAAGATTGTGGTTATAATCTTAGGAAGGTCATCCCAAAGGAATGACCTCCTCTTCCTGCCAAAAGAAATGGTCAGAAACCCTGCTTTGCTTCAGACTTCTACTAATGTATGTAAATGACAGGGAGTCAGGTTGAAGTCTCAGTGTGGAGACAGGTTGGCAGTAAAGCAGTGGGAAGGCCACCAACCTTATTTTACAAGTCCCTGATTCCAAATATACTGGCCAGAGAACCATAAAATCCAGCCTGCATGCCCTGGGGTCGCTTTGCTCCTGCACTGTCTCTAGAGTTGTACCGAGAGTTTATGTTGCCTTTCTACCTAAGTCAATCCTCTATATCAAGCTTTGCCTACTATCTGCTTGCCCTATTCCAATGTCTTGTCAACGTCCTATTCAAATTCTACATTATTCTCCTCACAGACACTTGCAATTTTTGTATCATTCACAAATTTTTATATTTTTCTCTGTATACCAAAGAAAGATCTATGGCATATTTCCAGGAATTCACTGTTTTATTGATGCATGCATGTTAGAGACTGGGATTTTATCACAGTTTTCTTCAGGATACAAACACACAAATCAAATAACGATACCAGTTAATAGGACACTTTTTAAAAAAGGCACTGGGATGAAAGGTCATAACCCAAAGTGTTACCTCTGTTTCCTTTTCCACACTTGCTAGCAAATCTACTGAATATTTCCAGCATTTTCTGTTTTTATTAAGACAGGAAAATGTAAAGGGGATCTAAGGAGCAACTATTTCTTGCAGAGGCTGGTGCATATATGGAATGAGCTGCCAGAGGAAGAGGTGGTGACTGGTACAATTACATTTAAAAGGCATCTGGATGGGTATATGAATAGAAAGGATTTAGAGGGATATGGGCCAAATGGGACTAGATTTATTTAGGATATCTGCTTGGCATGGACTTGTTGGACCGAAGGGTATGTTTCCGTTCTGTAAATCTCTATGCCTGTATTTGTGTTTCCAGTAATGTGCCTGAGGCAATTGTATATACTAATCATAACCTCTTAACATTTTGGGGAAAATTGAAACTTAAATATACCAGAGTGTTTAGTTAGAGTTTATTGTTACAGACATTTAATTTGAAAATTATACACATGGCAGGACAAGAACATAACTTCTGACACATTGTCATGACTTTGATGAAGAAAGTTGAAGGTGTTCTGTGGCAGAAGAAACAAATTGAAATGGACAATTGAATTTAATGTTTGCATGCTTAGAGTCAATGTAATGCACATGTGTTGTGTATGAATAGAATTAATATAAAGCGTATGGCTAAAAGAATTCTATTTATGCATTTAGCAATTAGGGATGCACCAAATGAATCTACCAAATTCAGTCCGTTTGAATTAAGTTTTGTTATGAAATGAGAGAGCCACTGAAATTAACTGAGAAAATTGGTGACTCAGAGTTCAGAGACCATACATTTGGACTATGTATCAGATTTTAGGGAAAGACTAAATAGAGCAGGTGAGTTGACTAGACAGCATTTGAAAGTACACAATATGTGATGTAACAGGAAGTCAAAAATTCACAATTTTGCTAGTGGAGATAAAGTTTTAATGTTGCTCTCAGTTGTAGGTGAGCTTCGAAGGCAAGGTTTAGTGGGCCTTATTAAATCGAAAGGAAAATGAGTGAGGTAAATTATCTGATAAGAAAGAAATCTTGCAGTTGTGCCATGTTGGTGGATAAAGCTAGTTAATTCTTTGCATCATTATCACAGGTGATATCTGAGAATTATGATGAGGTGAAAAAAGCCATATAAAGTGTATATGAGCTAGTACGAGAACCTGCAGACAATATTTAGAAATTGAAGGATAAATCCTGGTGAAATGAACATAGAATTTAAAAGGATCAAACAGAGCAATTTTGATAGGTGGGTGAAGGCATTGAAAACAGATCAAATGTATGGTGCTCTTAGAGAAATGATTATTTTGGAGGAGTTCAAAAATTTACCTCATGAAGTAATAAGAACTCATGCAGAAGAACAGAGAATTAAGACTGAAAACTAGCAGTAGAAATGACAGATGATTATGAATTTGGTTCTTAAATCAAAGTTTAGCTTCTGACATCAATTTCAATCTTTGAGGGATAGAAATTGAGGAAAAGAGAAATCCTCAGGTGGAAACGGAAAAGGAGATTTTATAGAATATTGGAAAGATAGTTTACCACAGAGTAAAAAGGAAACCCATAAGGGGGCAAGAAAAGTACTAAAAGCTCAGGTATTTTCACAGTAACAAAGTAGGCCATATGAAGTCACAGTGTTTGTGTCTTGTGAATATGCTCAAAGGTATTTTGATAAGGAAGGAAAACAAGAGGAGAATGTGTTACTGGTTACAACACATAGTGAAGAACTAAGTTCAGATGATTCTAAATTGGACATTTCTCAAATTAAATTGGACAATGAGCAAGTTCTCAAATATTTGGATCAGTGATTGAATTACTTTCCAGAGGAAACTTGAAATGACCTGAAAGAGTTATTATAATCACAGGAGGAGATATGTGGGAATTAGCTGGTAAGTACTAATGTGATTATGCAGGATATAAATGCAAGAGATGTTGTTTCATTTAAGCAGCATCTTTATAGACGTCATCCTCCAAAGTTGACACAGATTCAAAAATAGATTGAATGCATGCTCAAAGACAATATAAAACAAAGTGAATTGCAGCGAATGGGACTCACCAATAGTCGTTGTGCCAAAACCAAACAGTAACCAACAATTATGCATGAACTACTGCAAAGTCAATGCAGTTACAAAATCTGATTCAGATCCTATTCCACTTTTGGAAAACTTATATTTCCAAGTTGGACTTAGAGAATTCCGGCAGGTACATTTATCCAAAAGAATGAATGAAATTTCAGCTTTCATGACACCAAGTGAACGAGGGTTTAGATCAGAGTGGTGCCGGAAAAGCACAGCAGGTCAGGCAGCATCCGAGGAACAGGAAAATCGACGTTTCAGGCAAAAGACCTTCATCACCAAGTGAACTAGGCTGGCGCAACATCAAGGGCCGAAGGGCCTGTGCTGCACTGTAATGTTCAATGTTCTATGTTTTATGGACTACATCAATTTAAAGTCATGCCATTTGGAATGAAATATTCACCAGCCACATTTCAAAGACTACCAATGAAGCCATTTTGGGATTACCCAATTGTGTGGTGTGCATCCACGAGCTGATGATGTTTAGATCACACATGAAATGAACATTTAGAGCATCTATCAGAATTATTCAATCGAATTCAGAAGGCAGGCTTGGTAAAAAAAACTTGACTAAGAGTGAATTTGCTAAAGATCAAGTTTCAGTCCTGGGCCATGTCATTGGAAATGAAAAAAATGGCCTCACGGAATGTGAAAACAAAGGTTATTTGGGAGTTTCCCAAATCAGCAAAGAGGAATGTTCTACCATTCCTTGGCAAAAGTGACAAATGCAGATGCTGGAAACCAGAGTCTAGATTTGAGTGGTGCTGGAAAAGCACAGCAGGTCAGGCAGCATCCGAAGAGCAAGAAAATCCGTATTTCAGGCAAAAGCCCTTCATCAGGAATGGAGGCAGAGAGCCTCCAGAGTGGAGAGATAAATTGGGCAGGGAGCTGGGGAGAAAGTAACAAAGAGTACAATAGGTGATTAGGGATAGGGATGGAGGTGATAGGTCAGAGAGAAGGGTGGGGGAAGGTAGCAAAGAGTATAATGGGTGGATAGAGGTGGGGATGAAGGTGATAGATCAGAGGGGAGGGTGGAACTGATAAGTGGGAAGGGAGATGGCCACTTCCACAGCCACTTCCGCCCCTCACGATTCCTGATGCACCACATGTGACATCACTTCCACCCCCCCCACGTCAGCGCTGACATCACACACTCAGCGACATCCGCCCCATCTACTGCCATGTTCGCCACCACTTCCGCCCCCACCTACGCCACTCACCTGCATTCTGCCAACACGCTCCTCCCCCCCCAACTATTCCCACTCTCACCATTCCCACTCCCCAGAACCCTGAGGGGAAGATCACCCCTGCTCATGACACCACCTCCATTCCCCCCACCACTATACCCACTCCAGTTACAGGCTCCACCCCCACTCCCAGCTCCACAACCTACACCAGATCCCAGCTCCCAGCCCTGCCGAGTTTTCACCATCCCTCCAGACCTGCCCCTCACTGAGGATGAACGATCAGTCCTCAGCAAAGGACTCACCTTTATCCCCCTCCACCCATGCACCAATGAATTTAATACACGCTGTGACGTCGAACACTTCTTCCGCCACCTCCGCCTCCGAGCTTACTTTTTCAATCAGAACTCCCGCCCACCTTCCGAGGACCCCTTCACCCCTTCACACCCCTTCACACTCCATCCACCTGGACACCCCATGCTGGCCTATTACCTGCCCTTGATCTCTTCATTCCCAACTGCCACCAGGATATTAACCGCCTCAACCTGTCTACCCTCCTCCCCCACTCCAATCTCTCATCCTCATAATGCACAGCCCTCCACTCCCTCTGCTCCAATCCCAATCTCACCATCAAGCCAAAGGAAAAAGGGGGTGCAGTGGTAGTTTGGTGCATTGACCTCTACACTGCTGAAGCCAGATGCCAACTCGAAAACACCTCCTCCTATCATCCCCTCAACCATGACTCCACCCCCCCATCACCAAGCCATCATGTCCCAGACCATACAGAAGCTCATCACCTCAAGAGGTCTCCCACCCACAGCTTCCAACCTTGAAGTTTGGAACCCCCGTACCATCCGATTCTACCTCCTTCCCAAGATTCACAAGCCTGATCACATCAGCCGACCCATTGTCTCAGCATGCTTCTGCCCCACTGAACTCATCTTCACCTACCTCGATACTGTCCTATCCCCAGGAACTCCCCACTTACGATCAAGACACCACCCACACCTTCCACCTCCTCCAAGACTTCTGTTTCCCCGGCCCCCAACGCCTCATCTTCACCCTGGGCATCCAGTCCCTCTATACCTCCATCCGTCATGATCAAGGCCTCCATACCCTCCATTTCTTCCTCTCCCAACATCCCCAACAGTACCCTTCCACTGATACTCTCATTCGTTTGGCTGATCTGGTCTTCACACTCAACAATTTCTCCTTTGAATCCTCCCACTTCCTCCAGACCAAAGGGGTAGCCATGGGCACACGTATGGGCCCCAGCTATGCCTGTCTCTTTGTTGGCTACGTAGAACAGTCCATCTTCCATAGTTACACCGGCACCACTCCCCACCTCTTCCTCCGCTACATTGATGACTGCATCAGCGCCACCTCGTGCTCCCACGAGGAGGTTGAGCAATTCATCAACTTCACCAACACATTCCACCCTGACCTTAAATTTACCTGGACCATCTCTGACACCTCCCTGGACCTCTCCATCTCCATTAGTGATGACCGACTTGACACTGACATTTTTTACAAACCCACCAACTCCCACAGCTACCTGGATTACACCTCTGCCCACCCTACCTCTTGCAAAAATGCCATCCCGTATTCCCAATTCCTCCCTCTCCGCCGTATCTGCTCCCAGGAGGACCAGTTCCACCACAGAACACACCAGATGGCCTCCTTCTTTAGAGACCACAATTTCATTACCCTCATGGTTGACGATGCCCTCCAACACAGCTCGTCCACATCCCGCACCTCCGCCCTCAGACCCCACCCCTCCAACCATAACAAGGACAGAACCCCCCTGGTGCTCACCTTCCACCCTACCAACCTTCGCATAAACCAAATCATCTGCCGACATTTCCGCCACCTCCAAACGGACCCCACCACCAGGAATATATTTCCCTCCCTACCCCTTTCTGCTTTCCACAAAGACCATTCCCTCTGTGACTACCTGGTCATGTGCATGCCCCCCAACAACCCATCCACCTCTCTGGGCACCTTCCCCTGCCATCACAGGAATTGTAAAACCTGTGCCCACACCTCCTCCCTCACCTCCATCCAAGGCCCCAAAGGAGCCTTCCACATCCATCAACGTTTCACCAGCACACCCACCAATGTTATTTATTGTATCCGTTGCTCCTGATGCAGACTCCTGTACATTGGGGACGCCTCCTCACAGAGGGCTTTAGGGAACATTTCCGGGACACCCACACCATTCAACTCCACCGCCCCTTGGCTCAACATTTCAACTCCCCCTCCCACTCTGCCAAGAACATGGAAATCCTGGGCCTCCTTCACCGCTGCTCCCTCACCACCAGAGGCCTGGAGGAAGAACGCCTCATCTTCCGCCTCAAACACTTCAACCCCAGGGCATCAATGTGGACTTCACCAGTTTCCTCATTTCCCCTCCCCCCACCTTACCCCAGTTCCTAACTTCCAGCTCAGCACTGTCCTCATGACCTGTCCTACCTGCCAATCTCCCTTCCCACCTATCCACTCCACTCTCCTCTCTGATCTATCCCCTTCATCCCCACCTCCATCCGCCCTTTATACTCTTTGCTATCTTCCCCCACCCTCCTCTCTGACCTATCACCTCTATCCCCACCAATATTCACCTAATGATACTCTTTGCTACCTTCTCCCCACCACCACCACTCCCCGCCCACCCCGCTCCCTTCCCATTTATCTCTCCATCCTGGAGGCTTCCTGCCCCTATTCCTGATTAAGGGCTTTTGCCCGAAATGTCAATTTTCTTGCTCTTCGGATGCTGCCTGACCTGCTGTGCTTTTCCAGCACCACTCCAGTCTACCATTCCTTGGACTGAGTTGCTATTACTGAAAGTTTCATACTGAATTTTAGCACTTTGGTTGCTCCACTGACTGACGTGTTGGAGAAGTACAGAACACTTTAGTGAATGGGAGAATGTCTGAACATATTTTACAGCCTGAAAGCTGTGTTAGCCACTGTACCAGTGTTAACCACATCTAATTATGCAAAGCCATTCAAAGTGGCTATCAAAGTGAATGATGTAGGTGTTGTTGCTGTATTCTTGCAAGAAGACAGTGAGAAGATAGAAAGACCTATTGAGTATTTTTCCAGAAAACTGAACACTCATTAACAGACTTATTCCACAATTGAGAAGGAGATCTTGAGTTTAGCGTTGGCACTGCAACATTTCAACATTTATATTGTGTCTGAGGTAATTGTATATACTGATCATAACCCCTTAAAGTTTTTGATGAAATGTAGGATAAAAACATCATGCTGCTTAGTTGGAGCTTATTACAGGTTGTTCTGCTCTAAACTGGCATGTTTCATCAGTGTGAATTGGCTGCAACATGATTGACAAATTGTGGATGTTGTTTGGATAACGCAAACTTTCTACTGGACGGGTTTAGCGATTTTCTATTAGCGATCATCTACCTGTGATTTTCCATAGGGGTTTTTCATAATGCAATTTTCTATAGTGCAAGGTTACAGAGGAATGCAACTGTCATGTAATAGCAGAACAAACTGTATTGCAACCATTCAATTTGAAAATTATACTTAGGGCAGAACAAGAGAATGTAATTGCCAACTCATTACCACAGTTTTGATAAACAGAGACAGACATTTGATGGTGGGATAAAACAGATTGAAATGGACTGGAGGAGTGAATGTTTGCGTGATTAGAGTTAATGTAATGTATATATACTATAGAATACTAACAGCTTTCTGAAATGAAATCATCTTTGTATATTGATAGTTCATTTTTTTTAGGGGAGGTGTGACAACACTATCGCTTTAAGTATTTTGTCCTGTTTTTTTAATGTAGGAAGGTTGAGATAGATGTGAGAGAGTGGTCTGCTCAAAGTCAGTAGTGTAAAAAGCTCGTGAGGCCTTAGCTTTTATTTGAGGTTGGAACAATAGAGGCAGCCTGAATGGGTGGATTCAAGCTCCCACAGAATCAAAAATTTTAGTTTCAGCTTTCAACAGATGCTGGTCTCTTGAAGCTGGATGTGAAAGCTCTTATTTCTTCCTCTGTTACAGCTAAAAGCTGGAGTTTTTGGGCTGTTAGTTTCCTGTGAGATCATCTGTTTTACTGATTTGGCCTTTGTCAATGTGTGTTTTTGGAAAGTGAGTATATTGAACAGGTAATTAGGAGCAGTTAACGTCTTGATTATTTTGTTAAGTATTTCAATGGAGATAGAGTTAGCCAGTTCTTTTCTTTTGTCTGTATTTTGACTGTAGAGTAAAAAGATAAGTGTGTTTTTCTTAAAGGTGATAGTTTGACCAATCAAATTGCACTGGAATGCAATGCCTTACACTTTCCTTTAAAATAAGAAAAGGTTCGAGTCTGGACTATCTTAATATATTTTGAAGGGGTTTGGTCTAGTTCCATAATATATTGGAACTGTTGCTGTTTACTAGTTAAATAATCTATTATGCTGTTAAAGTTTCCAATAGAGATAAATTTATACTGATTCTTCTTTCTTTTTTAACCACAGAGGAAGAACCTAGTGTGTTTTGCTTAAAGCTGAGTCATGTAACCAAAAAGATTACATCAGGAACACAGTACCTTACACTTGCCTTTAAATAATATAAAAGTTAGGGTCTCGGCTATCTGCTTTACATATTTGAAGGGGGTTTGGTCTGGTCCATAACAATCTGTTGTTAGTTGTCAAGGAGGCCAAAAACCAGCTGCCATAAAAGTGAAATAGCCACAAAGAAATTCAGGAAAAATGCAGAATATTCCTATTTAGATACTGGATATAATGTGCATCTTGCTCCCACAAGGACTAGTTGAAGTGAGCCAAAGCGAATGCATTAAAGTTGAAATTCAATATAACTTACATTTAACAAGGAACGTTTGATTCTGTGCCACATGACATGAAGGAAAATGAGGTAGTTTTTAAGGAGCCTCTTAAGAATGAAAGAGAGAGACAGAGAGGCTTAGGAAAGAAATGCCAGAACCGAGGGTCTCAACAGCTGAAAGCACTCTTACTAGTGGTGGAGTGATCAACATTGTGGATGTGCAAGAGATAAGCTTTAGAGTTGCATAATTATTTTCCAGGATTTTAGAATTGAAAGAGATAATAGAGGTAGCAAGGCCCTGGAGCAAATTATAAAGAAGGATGACAATTCTAAAATCAAAACTTTGCAAAAGACAATCTAATACAATGAATATTCGATTTAATAACTGAACAGGAGTTGATGTGAGTTGGCAGTGGAGTTTCTTTAAAAATGAATTTTAAGCTTATGAAGGATAGAAGATGGAAGCCCAGCCAAGTCCCCACTGAAACAGTCATGTCTGGAGTTAATAAATAGATGGATATAGATTTCAGCAGACAGTGAGATAAGGGTTAAGGTGGGTTACAGATGTGAATGAAAAACCTTTTAGTAATGGCACAGGCATGTGGTCAGTACCTAATCTCAGTAACACTTGCAATATGAAGGTTTTGAAAAATTGGGAAATACTCAATAGTCAGGTAGCTTTGTGGAAAAAGAGACAGACTTAATATTTCAGGGTAAGGACATCATAAGACCATAAGGCAATAAAACGTAAGAGCAGAAGGAGGCCATTCAGCCCATCGAGTTAGTTCCACCATTCAATGAGATCTTCAACTTAACTTTGTGCCTTTTTCTCATAATCCTTGATTCCCTTACTGATTTAAAATCTGTCAATCTCAGCCGTGAGCATACTGAGGGACTCAACCTCAACAGCCTTCTGCAGTAAGGAATTTTACAGATATTATCTGAAAAAATAAATTCGTCCTCATCTCTGCCTTAAACCTGAGACTCTTTATCTTGACCTTATGTCCTCTGGTCTTAGATTGTCTTGGCAAAAACCCTCCCCGTGCCTACTCTTCAAGTCCCTAAGAATCTTGTATGTTTCAATAAGGTCATTCTCATTTTGCTTTATTCCATATACAGACCCAATCTACTCAACCTCTCCTCATCAGACACCCCCTCCATACCTGGTGTCAGCCTAATTAACCTTCTCTGGACTGCCTGAAATGCCAGAATATCTTTCTTTAAAATAGGGACCCGAAGCTGTTCACACTATCCCATCTATGGTCTGACTAATGCCTTGTATCATTTTAACCTCCCTACTTCCATATTTCTTCCCTTTGAAATAAAGATCAACCTTCCACTTTTCTCTATTGACTGTTGAGCTTTGATGCTAGGCTTTCATGAGACATGCGTGGAGACCTCCAAATTCCTCCATTCATGGCTTTCTACAGTCTTTCTCCATTCTCCATTCAGCTCCCCTATTCTTTTTGCCAAAGTGCACAACTTCACATATTATTCCATGAGTCAATTACTTTGTCCACTAGCTTAAACTGTCTATATTCCTCTGCAGACTCTTTGTGTTATCCTCTCCACTCACCTTCCCATCTATTTCTGTGTGATCCACAAACCTGGGTATAATACATTCACTTCCTGATCCAAGTCATAAGTATATATTTCTAAATAATTGTGGACCAACTGTTGATCCCTGAGGCACATCAGTAGTTACAGGTTGCCATCCTGAAAATGCTCCTCTTATCACAACTCTCTGCCTTCCATTATTTAGCTAATCCTGTATCCATGCTAATATGCTACCTCCAACACCATGGACTCTTACCTTATTAAGTAGCTTACTGTGCAGTACCTTATCAAATGTCTTCTGAAAATCCAAATACATTACAATCTGCTGCTTGCATTTTATCTATCCTACTTGTTAACTCCTCAAAGAATTCTAATAAACTTTTCAGGCATGTTTTCCCCTTCATGAAGTCATGCTGACTTTCTTGATTCATTATGCTATTATTCATATGATGTAATCCTAAATGCACTGTGATTATAATCTTTATAAATCAACCTAACATAGAATCATAGACGTATATAGCAGAGAAACAGGCCTTTTGGCCCAACTCATCCATGCCAACCAGGTTTCCTAATTTGAACTGCTCCCATTTGTTTGAGTTTGTCCCATATCCCACTAACTCTTTCCTATCCATGTACCTGTCCAAATGTCTTTTTAATTTTGTAATTGAACTCACCTCTACCACTTCCTCTAGCAGATCATTCCATGTACGCACCATCCACTGTGTGAGAAAGCTGCCCCTCTGGTCTTTTTTAAATCTTTCCCCTCTCACCTTAAACCTATGCCCTCTAGCTTCTGACTCCCCTTCCTTGAGAAAAAGACTGGGTATTCATCTTATCTATGCCCATTATGACTTTATAAACCTCTGTGGCAATGTTGTGGTTTTAAAAGGTGTATTTTATCTTTTTTTTGAGGAAAGGTTTTGAACGTTTCCCTAAAAATAGATGTTAAGCTAACTGTTTTTGTCCCCTTCCTTTTCTAAATAAAGGTGTTATATTTATCCTCAGATCTGAATCTTTAACTTTGCTTCTTTATCTACAGATGCTGACAGATCTGCTGAGTACTTCCAGCATTTTCTGTTGCTTTTGTTTTTGCAGACATCTAGAATTGGCAACATTTGCTTTTGTTTATCAAAGGTGTGGTTCAGCCTCAAATACTTGTCAGTGAGATGGATAGAGCTGATAGTGATGATATACAATTTGTGGCAGGTATAGCAGGTAATGACTTCTGTGTCTCCACATTCTGCGGAAGAATATTTTTTGTTTGTCAAGTGCTTGGATTTTTAACAAACAACCTGACAATTTAGAGACATGGAGAGAGTAATGAGATAGAGCTGGGTATTGTTAATGCATCCAGGGTACCTTATGTCAGAGTCGTAAAGATATACAGCACAGAACCAGACTCGTCCATGCTGACCAGATATCTTAAATCAATCTAGTCCCATTTGCCAGTACGTGGCCCCTATCCCTCGAAACCCTTCCTATTCATATATCCATCCAAATGCCAGTGGCTCAGTGGTTAGCACTGCTCCCTCACAGTGCCAGGAACCTGGATTTGATTCCAGCCTTGGGTGACTGTGTGAAGTTTGCACATTCTCCCCACGTCTGCGTGGGTTTCATCCGGATGCTCCAGTTTCCTCCCACAATCCAAAGATGTGCAGGTTAGGTGAATTGACCATGCTAAACTGCTGTTAGTGTTCAGGAACATGTAGGTTAGGTGCATTAGGCAGAGAGAAATGGGTCAGGGTGGGTTACTCTTCGCAGGATCAGTGTGGACTTGCTGGGCAGAAGGGCCTATTTTCACACTGTAGGAATTCTAATTAAAATGTTGCAATAGTACTAGCCTCATTCCATACACGCACCACCTTTTGCTTGAAAAAATTGCTCTTGGGTCTTTTTAATTCTTTCCCCCTCACTCTAGTTCTGGACTCCCCCACCTCAGGGAAAAGACCTTGTCTATTTACCCTAACCATGCCCCTCATGATTTTATAAACCTCTACAAGGTCACCCCTCAGCCTCCAATATTCCAGGGAAAACAGTCCCAGCCTATTCAGCCTCTCCCTATAGTTCAAATCTTCCAACTCTGGCAACATCCTTGTAAATCTTTTCTGAACCCTTTCACATTTCACAACATCCTTCCTATAGGAGGGAAACCAGAATTGCACATAATATGTCAAAAGTGGCCTAACCAATGTCCTGAACAGTCGCAACATGATCTCCCAACTCCTATATGCAATGCTCTGACCAATAAAGGAAAGCATACCAATCACCTTCTTCAATATGCTATCTACTTGTGAATCCACTTTCAACAAATTATGTACCTGTACTCCAAGGTCTCTTTGTTCAGCAACACTCCCCAGGACCTTACCATTAAGTGTTCTTATAAATGGTGCTGCTGAGTGACAGTGTGTAGATGAACACAAGAGATAAGGGGTAAAGGAATAAAATATTATGCTGATAAATTTACATAATGAGGCATTAAGAGGTATATGTAGATCATGAACACCTATACAAACTTATTAACCGAACAAACAGTTTCTGTGCTTTAAGTTCTATGTACATCTGGTGATGTTTCTTGGTCAAATGCCTGTGTGTTGTGGACTGAATGCTTCCTTACATTCTGAAGAAGGATCACTGAACCCAAAATATTAACTCTGCTTTCTCTGCATAAATGGTGCCAAACCTGCTGTGTTTTTCTGGGTTTTTTTTCTGATTTCCAGCATCTACACTTTTTTGGATCTTTCACTTCCCTACATGTTAACTGACATAACATATACCATAAAGTTTGGATTCTTAGAGACATAGAATCATAGAGGACTACAGCACGGAAACAGGCCCTTCACCCAACTTGCCCACGCTGTCCAATTTTCACAATTTAAACTAGTCCCATTTGCTTTTGTTTGGTCCATGTCCCTCCATACCCAACCCCTCCATGTACCTGTCTAAATGTTTTGTAAATAATGAAATTGTGTTTGCTTCCACAACTACATCTGGCAGCCTGTTCCAGATACTCACCACCCTCTGTGTGAAAAAATTGCCCCTCTGGACCGTTTTATATCTCTCCCCTCTCACCTTAAACCTATGCCCTCTAGTTTTTGACTCCTTCACCATGGGGAGAAGCTGTCAGCTATCTACCTGATCTATGCCTCTCATAGTTTTACATACCTCTATCAGGTCACCCCTCAGTCTCCTACATTCCAGGGAAAAACATCCTAGCCTATCCAACCTCTCCTTATAACTCAAACCTTCCAGGTCAGGTAGCATTCGGGTAAATCTTTTCTGCACTTTTGCCAGTTTAATAACATCTTTTCCATAGTAGGGTGACCAGAACTGCATTCAGTGCTCCAAATGTGGCCTCACCAATGTCTTGTATAGCTGCAGCAAGATGTCCCAATTCCTATACTGAATGCTCTGACTGATGAAAACTAGCACGCCAAAAGCCATCTTCACCACTCTGTCAACCTGTGATTCCATTTTCAAGTAGCCATGATCCTGTACCCTAAGATCTCTTTGTTCTATAATACTCCCCAAGGACCTACCATCGACTGTGATGCTGCCCTGTATCACCTTACCAAAATATGACACCTTGCATTTATCTAAATTAACCTCCATTTGCCATTCCTCAACCCACTGGCCCAGTTGATCAAGATCTCACTGCATTCTCAGATCACCTTCCTCACTGTCCACTGTACCACCAATCAAGGAATCATCCACAAACATGCTAACCATACGTTCTAAATTTTCATCAAAATCATTTATATAAATGATGAATAACAATGGGCCGAGCACCAATCCCTGTGGCACACTGCTAGTCGCGGACCTTCAATTTGACTGAAAATGAGGACCTTTATACCAGGGTGCCACATATTGTGTTGTTATGTAACAGGACACTGCATGTCTGGTCTGGACTCTATGAAATCATATAATAATTTCTGTAGAGCATAGCAAAGTTTCCTGGTTCCCAAGTTAGCTGTTCGAATGATAAATTTCTACTCGATAAGTACACGGCTGAAAACATTCTGCGTTCTTCCAAAATATCTGTATGAAAAATAATAGCATTATATTGTCAGCAATACTTTCTGTCTGATCTTGCTACTTCTGATAATTCCCGTTTCCCCTTCCTACTCAGATTAGTCGGTGCTGTCAATGGAAACTATGAATTATAAAACAGATTTTCTATGAAATGCTAAGAAATCAACATAGTAGTAGAGTGCTAGAAGCTTGAAATGCTGATGATTTGTGGGAATGCTTTCATCATTTCTTCTCTCCTTATTCAGTCATCCACAAGAAACTCAACAGTATCCAGGACAAAACAGTCTGTTTGATTGGCATCCTGTTTAGTCATTGATATTTGATTGGTCAAAATCCTGGAACTCACTAACAGCACTGGGGTTGCCTACACATCACGGACTGTAACAGTTCAAGAAGGCAGTTCATCAGTATCGTCTTAGTGGCATCTAGAGAGGGGCAATAAATACTGAACTATGCAGCGCACCAACATCCCTGAATGAATGTTTAAAGACTTTTTACCTAGTAACCTTGAGAAGGTGCTATTGAAGGAGTTATAGAACAAGACTGACTGCAGGAATTCTCTAATGAAGAGAAGCATTAATCCCTTATCAAAATGAGTTGTTGGTGTCATTACTAAATCCCTGGTCTTTGAGAAATTTGACAGCCTGGTGAGAATGGGCCAAGCAAAAGATGTTTCTGTTGCTATTCTGTGGGCAAGGAGATAGAAGTGGTGGAGCTGCTAGTTAGTACATGGATTGCTTGGCTGATAAATTGGCTGGCAGTGCATTGGCCAACAATGTGATGTTCCCTATGTTAGCCCTGAAGGAATCAGAGGGCAAAGATAGCCCTGATTGCCATTGACAGTGCTAGTTGTCTTTAACAGGCTTGCTTTCAATCAATGACACAGCTATGTGACAGTTGCCCTGATCAATATACCTTGTAGAAACGTTTACCAATAATGTGTTCATAAATCTGGGAAGAAGGTACAGATTACAGTGCAGGTGATATGATAGTAGTAAAACTTCTCTTGTCATGTCACCTTCTATTCTTATTGTGATCCGATCATGGAGGAACATAGACGGTATATAATTTGCAATGTAATAGCAACAAAAATATGTGTATGTTGTTGGCTTTTAATGCCCATTTTATACAGCAAAACACAATATTATAATGAAAAACATGAAACTAATGACTGCATTATTATCCTCGTTATTGAATAAAATTTAGGTGTCTCATAGATGGTTTTCTGACATTCCAGACAAGTGGAAGTACAGCTGGTACATATCCAGCTCAGGAATCTTGTGCACCATGTGAAATACAAGGAGTCGGTGAGTTCTTTTACTTACAATTTTCCATCTACTCGTAGTTCAGAACCTGCTGTCAAGAATATTTCATGAGCAAATTCTCCTCTCCTAGGACCGAATGATTGTTGATCATTAATAGAACAAAAACATGTAGAACAACATTCATATGATATGCACATTTTATTTTGTTCCAAAAATAGCAAAATGTATATTAAGGACACTAATATGGAGTTAATAGGAAAATACCTGCCAAAATATTGTCCAATACTCAGACTCAAGCTTTGTACTCGAAGTATGAACACTCCCATCACAATTTAATAGACATTAAAATAATACTTGCTTTGTGTTGATTTAATGCCAATCGCACTTTAGCCTTGTAACTCCTGTCCATTCATCAAGGTTGAGCAATAAATCTAAATGCCATTCTGGTGTTCTTGTCTGTCTGGACTAAGATTTGAATTTAGCCAATACCTGAGCTGCTGGTTAATGCAGAACTGACAAACACAGCATGAAATATGTCTGCAACACTCCAAACCAGCATGAAAAAAATCCCAATGATGCAAAGATGCCAGTTCTGATCACAATCTACAAATATTCAATCTTTAGTTTGTACTGAAAATAACATCTCTTCAAAATAGACATGCACTTCTCACATAAATACATTTCTTAAAAGTGCCTTAAAATATAAACACATGATACAAACCAATGTTCCTTCAAAACCTTGTTTCTGAAGCTCCACGCCTTAACCTGTTATCTAAAAATTCATCATTTTCAAAACTTAGATTATTATGGGATCTTGAGATCATAAGTAATTTCTCTTTATTTGTATAACTGCCTTTTACACCAGCCTGTGGAACGGGTAGTGTGTCCATTGGATCTTCTTTGTTTTCCAGTTTCACATAACCCTTGCTGTTACTGCGATCAAGTCTAGGCCAGCTTGGGTGCTTTCTTTGTTCTGCCTGCACCGTGAGTGTTGAGGGACCTCTCTCCAAGTCCAATGACTTTGAATGACAGGATAACATGTGAAGTGAAGTGTTTGATCCAAATTCTTTCTTGGGGAAACTGGGTGACAGAAATCTTCCCACGGATGTACCAGTGGGTGGTTTTCCATCTGTTACCGTGCTGTTACTTCTTAACAATCGCGGATTCGGTGGCTTATAGAAATCGTTGATATCAGTTGATGGCACTGTTAAGGATGTCATAGATATATGTCTAACCCTACCTTTACTGAGGTCAGAATCCTCTGTGATATTATCAAGTTCAGGCTCATCAATCACACAGTTATTAAGTTTAATAACAGGAAGTGTGAAAGCACTGAGAGAAGATGAAACAATGGATTTAGTCTCACACTTTTTAGAGTAGGTACACTTCTCTCTTTGAGATTCTGTCTGTTGCCTATTACTGAACCCTGATGATGTTGCAGTTTTTGGGTGTATGAGTGTGTTAGTATTCTTAGGTAGTCCATCGTCTTCCTCATAAGTGTTCCATTTCTGTGGTGTGATTCCATCATTAGATGACCCAGAAAATGACAACAATACATTAGCAGCCAGCTTTGCAGTACATTGATTGTCAGAACATTTGGTATCAGAATCCCCAGATTGGCCAATCCATGCCCCATTCATGTGTCTTTGCTCTTTAATTCTTTGGCTATGGATATCAATGACTGTAGAATAAATATCTTGCATATGAATCACTTTTGTTTCTTTGTCCCTATTTTCATGTAGTATGGCATTAGCACAAATAAATATAAATATTCCTATCCCCATGGTGAAAGGGCCAATCATTTTCATTTTATCAGAGTGTAAATGCTGCTCAAAAAACTCCATGAATACTCCAGTATGGTCTGTTATTACATGGGACCCATTCTTTGAAATTCCAGATTTCGAAGCTACAGGATATCTCTTATCTACCTCCTGTGGCCAATAACCGAGAATTGCCATTGCAATTCCAAACATCAAAATTAAAATTCCAAGGAAAAGAAAAAATCCTGAAGGTGAATAGAGTCTGATTTTGCCCCTCACTACAACAATGTTGGCTTTGGGCTTACGTTTGGGTTTCTTTTTCTCTGGAGCAGACGATGGAGGAGGAAGATGAAAGTGCTGTGATCTCGCTGAGTCTTGTCTTTTCAGGGCTGCCAGTCCTGTTATTACACCCCCTGTGGCTATCATTGTGTTGTCTTCTTCCTTGAATGTTAAAAGAAATACAATTTCAGATGTTGAGCTAACTTCTTTTTAGGGTGCGCAAGAACATTCTGCAAACAACTATGTAAAACAACAGAGAGAAACATTACACTTTGGAGGCCTATTTAACAAGTTAACAACATCAGTTAATTAAGTCAGGAATTCGTATTTCTTCAAATTTACTATTAACAAAGAATTATACACTAGTATCAAATGTGTCCTTTTTGGCCTCTTACTGTAAGAATTTTTAACTGTATCAATAAGATCATAATTAAAATGTAAACTATTATGAACACAGGGTTAGCAAAATGCTGGGCCATAAACTGGCTTAGTGCAAGTTTGCATCCTATTTCCACATAGAGTTCAGCACTTCTCTGACCCAACTATGTGTACCAAACTTGTACTATGTGTAACTATTTGTAATTACAAATTTCCAAGTGTTCAATAGTTAAAATTAATAATTAACTGCTCTAGCTTGCTTTAGCTGTCTTCTGGCTTGAGGTGATAGCTTGCTCTGATGGTCAACATTATTAAACATCACCTGATATGAGTCAGGAGCCTCAGTCTGGCATGGTGGCTCAGCTTCATCTGTTGTAGAGGAAAACAAGGACTGAGAAGGTGAAGGATTTTGCTGATCTCTTGTTTTCTCTCGTACTTTTCATGGCTAACTGAGTTTTCTGCATCTCACCATTTCTCTAACCTGTCAACCTCCAGAACTCATAACTGTCAGCAACTGTCACCTAGATGTCTGTGTCAATGTCTGCCATCTTTGTATCTTGCTTGTGAGCAATCCACATGTCAAGACACATTGACCAGATGTTCTTTGGATATGCAGCCATCATTCATCCAATGAATGTAGCTAAGCCAATGCATGCTCAGAAATGAGTATCTGCTGATGGAATTAGCACATTTCAGGACCACTATTTGGTCTGCACTTTGTCCTATTAAGAGGTGCAAAGGATACATTTATAGAAAGAAGATTGATAAGAACTCAGCTTTTTCCCTTGCCTAACATTTGTTGACCAAGTCTCCCAACTGTAGATGGCTGCATCAAGAACACAGGATTGGAGACTCGCATTTCATATTCTCTGTCAGGTTACAGTTTTCCACATTTTCTTTCTCAGCTGAGACAAAACAATGGCATCATTTGAAATGTGTGTGTTGATTTCTGCATCAAGTAACAGATTGTCAGTGATTGTGGAACCTGGAGATGTAAAGCATCATCAACTTGCAGTGTTAAATTTCCAATGCCGATTGATGGCTGTGTGGCAATATTTTGAATCATGGCATTGTCTCCTTGCAAAATAACTGCAGTTCATTATTTAAGTGCATATTCAACATGAGTGAAATAGAACATTGTCACAGGACGTGATAGCCTTGTGTATTGTCATGAGATTGTTAGTTCAGAGATGCAGATGATGTTCTGGGTTCCAAGGTTTGAATCCTGCCACGGCAAATGGTGGAATTTGAATTCAATAAATATCTGGAATTAAGAATCTAAAAATGACCACGAAACCATTGTCAGGGAAACCCTATCTGGTTCACTAATGTCCTTTAGGGAAGGAAATCTGTCTTGCTTACCCAGTCTGGTCTACATGTGACTCCAGACTCAAAGTAAAATGGTTGACTTTTAACTGCCCTCTGGGCAATTAGGGAAAGAGCAAAAAATGCTGACCCATATTTTATATAAGAATGCATTTTTAAAAAGATCCAGCTTCAAATCTATTTTTAAGAAATAAGTTTAAAAATTTTATCTTTCCAACATGGTTTAGAAATGAGAGATGATTTTCAAGTTGTTGAAAACAGTTCACATTGAAAAATTATGCTTTATGCAACTGGCACTAAATGCAACATGTGGAACTTGTAAAATAAGAGATGTATAAACAGTTGTACATTGTTTATAACTTAGCAATCTCACTTTGAATTTAAAGAATGCATAAAACAGTTATGATGATGCAGGAGCAAATGACATGCTAAGACGTGGCTTTTGCCATACATTCGCTGCAGTATTTGGCAGATGTAAGCTCTACCTGGAACTATAGCTGACCTGGGGATTCTTCCAATTGTCAGCAGTTTCAAATATATTTCACTTTCATTGAAAAGCAGAGCAGTTACAGGTGAAGACCATGACATTTGTCCAACTAGTTAATATCAGTGTTTTCACATTATACAAGCTAATAGTTCTGATCCATGTTGTTACCATTTCTGTTCTATTGAATTCCTTTAATGTAGTCTTCCTTAACTATTGGTATTGTCTCTGGCTTAGAAACTGTGTTTAATAGCATTTTTCCTTCGATTCTGACTTCATACATCTAATCCTGCATATATGACTGCTCAACTACTGAAACTAACCTGCTTCTATCTCCCTTATTATCATCCTTTACCATGAATACTCAAAATTGTATAGCAGATTGTGAGTAGAAATAACATGCCAGAAATGCTAGCATTTCTTTGCTTTAACATTTAGTAATGCAAATATTAGCTTGCTCTGCTCTAAATTAAATGCACTATAAACCGCTTAGTTAAGTACAAATTAACAAACTGATGCCAAATGCTTTCTGTCCTCTTCTTCTTCGGCATTTTTGTTGGCTTGCTTCTACTTTAGTTTAATGGGTTCTGTTTTGGCTGATAAGTTCAATGGGTGATCCAGTCTCTGTCCTAAGTGGAGCAGGTGGTGCTTGGAAAGATTGATTACTGATTCGTAGGGAAGTATGTCCACTCTCTCCAATATCTTGACTTTGCCTCGACATGTTTCCAATGATGTATCTGCCTGTGTTTGGTGCCTTCGCAAAGGCACCTTCTCCATTTTGGCCAGTCACAATCCAGAAACACCTGTGAGTCAGCAGGTATATTTGACTCTTTCAGAGATGTTTTCTGGTAATTGTAAACAATTTGTCAATATCCTCTGCGAAAAATGAATTTGGAATAGAACAGTAGCTTTGAGATTCTGGTATCAGGCATATGAATAATGTGGCCTGCCCAGATGAACTGTTTTTGAGTGATTATCACCTTGGTTTAACTTAAGATGGGATGCCTGGTGCCTATTTTGTCACCAGATTTGGACAATTTTGCAAAGGCACTACAGATTATATGGCTCTAGTGCTTTAAGATCCTTGCTGTAGACTGGCCAAATTCTGAAGCATTTGAAGTGCAGGGATCACTCCTACCCAGTAAACTGTGGCCATGGATTAATTATGCTGGTCCTCAAATACTCTTTCTCAGTCATCTGAAGCCTGAGCTGGCGACTGGAAGGGATAATGCATTTTGCAGTCTACACTTGTATTTGTTGAGAAGAGATTCCTAAGATATGGAAAATACTATTCTCAATCGATTGGGGGAGGGTAGATGTTGTGCTGTAGCGAGTGGTTGGAATAGGATCTTAACCTTCACAGCGTTTACTGGACTTTCAGTAACAACACAGAATTGTGGCATTATTAACAAACACAATAACATGGCATGTGCTGAGAGAAAGTATTTCATAAGCATTCTCATGGCAATCAATTTTGTTAAGACACTGGTTCCAGTTCCTTAGAATAACTCTACTGACTGATTAAAGAAGCGAATACATAATTCTTTTTAAACTTTGGTAGACTAATTCAAATTACTGGAGAAAAGGAGAAAGAATAACAAAATTTGATTTAGTAAATTTGGGGCAGCACGGTGGCTCAGTGGTTAGCATTGCTGCCTCACAGCATCAGAATCCTGGGTTTGATTCTGGCCTAGCTGTGTGGAGTTTGCACATTCTCCCTGTGTCTGTGTGGGTTTCCTCCAGGCACTCCGGTTTCCTCTCACAATCCAAAGATGTGCAGGTCAGGTGAATTTGCCATGCTAAATTGCCGACAGTGTTAGTCCAGGGTAAATGTAGGGGAATAGGTTTGGGTGGGTTTCATTTGGAGGGGCGGTGTGGACTTGTTGGGCCAAAGGGCCTGTTTCCACACTGTAGGGAATCTAATCTAAATTTAGATCAAACTGTACAGAGTATGTTAGTGTGATCTTTACTTTTTGTATAAGAAATAAAGTGATGCTCTAGAGCAGGGAATGAAAGTCTTACAATATAAGATAAATCAGTTTCTGGCATGTGGAGTATGCATGTTAAACAAATACAGACTGTTAGATAACTTTTTTAAAGAAGAAACAATGATTTAATGTAACCTAGAAGGTTCAAATAGGTAATTC
This sequence comes from Chiloscyllium punctatum, assembly GCF_047496795.1. NCBI lineage: Eukaryota > Metazoa > Chordata > Chondrichthyes > Orectolobiformes > Hemiscylliidae > Chiloscyllium > Chiloscyllium punctatum. The sequence continues at coordinate 90,967,863 of NC_092741.1, read as the reverse complement.
CAAGATCACTAAAATTGAGAAAGTCATTATATATTTCAGTAAAGTTAAAAACTGCACTTACTATCATTGTGATTTAGTAATGATAATGCTTATGATTCCTATAAATAACATGCAATCACAAGTGTCATTAATGTAGTTTAAAAAAAATCTAAAGATACTTCATAGGAGTGTAATCATAAGAACCCATACCAAGCCAATAAATGAGGTGCTAGGAAGACAAAGATTGACCAAATAATATTTTTAATGAGGATCTTAAAAAAGGAAAAGAGATGTAGGGAGAATGAAGTCTTTGGTCGGCTTTGAAGATAAGGATAAGAATGTTAAATTTTAGCTGGTGAACAGACGAGGAGTCAATATTTTGGATTAGTCTGAGTCTGCACCAGTGGATGGATTCAGAATTAGATTAGATTAGATTAGATTAGATTACAGTGTGGAAACAGGCCCTTCGGCCCAACAAGTCCACACCGCCCCGCCGAAGCGCAACCCACCCATACCCCTACATCTACCCCCTACCTAACACTAGGGGCAATTTAGCATGGCCAATTCACCTGACCTGCACATCTTTGGACTGTGGGAGGAAACCGGAGCACCCGGAGGAAACCCACGCAGACACGGGGAGAATGTGCAAACTCCACACAGTCAGTCGCCTGAGGCAGGAATTGAACCCGGGTCTCTGGTGCTGTGAGGCAGCAGTGCTAACCACTGTGCCACCGTGCCGCCCATTGTGGCCATAGTGTGAAGTATGTGACTCTGCTAAAAGACAATGCTCTTGATCTGCACAATGTTTAAATGGAGAAAATTGGAGCTCACCCAGGACTGGTGATCAAACAGGTTGACTCACAGCACAGATTCTGTGGAGAGATCAAAATAAATGTTGCCAGTTAGAGCTGTATGGCATCACAAATGTCACAAGTCATAATATATAGACAATGAATCTTTTAACTCGATTGACTAATACCTGGATTTCTGTTTGAAAGAAAACAACTTTAATGAACCAGGACATTGGTTTAAAATGCTGAGAAGGTCACCTGACATACAAGAAAGGGGCAAAGTTTCTAAAAACCCTCTGAAGTGAATTAACTGGAGACATGTCTAGTCAGTTTCCATGAACAACTTCACATTTGTCATTGTTTGGTATATCTGGAAAAAAGCTGAAAGACAATAACAAACAACCATCTCTGCAACAACTGTCAAAGATAAAGGAAATGCTTTGAAATCCATTATGCCAAAGGTATCCTAAGATTGACCTATCTGAATGACATTTTGATAGTTTTGACATTAGGAAATCCAAAACCCCTTTGTTACTATGGATTCCCTCACAGTCAATAGCTAGCTATTTCATGATCAAACCTCCCCCTGGTGAAAAGCTTTGGTTATAATCTATTTGTTACAGTGGGAGTAACAGTAAACAGAGCTGCATGACAGAATAGTAACAGTTCACTCCCAACAGATGCTTTTTTTCAAACTCAGATCTAATCTTTATTTGGAGTTTGAATACATCACAGACATAGAAAATTAAAACACTGAAGAAACTTCCAGTATCTCAGCACCCACTTTGGAAAAGCATAGAATACATTTTAAAACACAGTGTTTCCAGAAGAATAACCAGCGAACATTGGCCACAATACCCACTCCTACCCGAGAAGACCACCAAATAAACCTCAGCATATAAAATTCTTTCGATTTATGGACTTCTACTTTTTGTCAAATCAACCTTGTCCACCCTATAACTTGTTATGTTTTGCATCGTAATGTGTGTGTAGTCGCCAGGATTCAGGACAAGTTGTTAACTTTTTAATAAGGTTTACACTTTACTTGAGTGCATTTACAATAAAACTAACTTCTTAAATTTGTTAATTCTGGGTTTTTTTTATATACATGGTTAGTACATATTAAATTGAAATAGCAAATCTTTGACATTAATTCAAATTCCATTATCGTAAAACTCGGCAACATGAAGAGAGGAATTTATTTACTCTTGTCTTTATGATGACAAAGTATGGACATTGAAACAATAAACCTGAGGGTCAGTATGCAGCCAAAAAAATAGGAAAGGACGAAGGATAAATCTTTGGTGAATTCCAGAGTAAATAGTGCAAGGTCGAGAAGGCAAGTCATTGCTTCTCTGGCTATGACTAGATGGAAAGAAGTACAACCAAGTTGGAGCAATCCCACTCAGTTGGGGAAAAGAGGCAGTGAATTAGAGAAGGACAGTACAGTAAAAAAAATGGAAATGTCACCAATTGCAATGTGATCACTATGGGAGAGAGTTATCGGTGGCATTGTCTTGTTGCTACCGTTTGGATTGAAAGGGGGTGGCATTAACATTCTTCCATGTGTTACCAATTAACCAGTGAGTGTGAATGATGCTTTAGTGCAGCATTAAATAGAGGTGACAGAAATTATGTATAAACATGGAACAAATTGGAAAATTCTGCAAGAGATACTTGTGTATTTACTATTAATGGTTCCCAGCTCAAAACAAAAGTTTAGATATTTCGGTTCATGATGTGAATAGTTGAAGCTGCTTTGTTAGAAAATTTCCTTGCTTGTGACTTTGACTGAGGTACTAACCAACTATCTCTCTGCTGACGTGCTAACTGTTCTTGTATTACCTTTAACAATTTCTTTTCAACGGATATTTTCCTTCTTATTGCCACGCTATCCAATGTTCGAGTTCCCACAGGGTTAGATTAGATTCAGACTGAGTTGATTAAAGATAAATAGAAAATGAGCCCTACTCAATTTTCCATAGCTATTTGTCACAATTTCTTATTTTTGAGTACATTCCAGTAACCTTGTTCGCTTCGTCTAGAGTCACAACAAAAATATTTATTTATTCATAATCTGCAAAACTGGCATGAAATTAAAGGTCAATTCTGGGTGGAAATAGAGTCAGTGAGAAGTACATGACAGCTTCAAAGAAAATCAGAATTGAGACATCCCAACGAAAGCACGCTTCTTCCCTTCCAAACCCGGCACTTCCATGTATACAGTGTAATGGGATTGGGCATGTCCCTTTAAAGAGGAACAATTTGATAATGAGTGTACGGCTGTCCATGTTCTAACCACCACAGAGGGACCCGCCGATAGCTCACCGGAGGTATGGTGCAGGTCAGCGACGTTTCAGGCATTCAAGGCGTTCAAATTCCCAGCCTTTATTTGAACACTATCACTATTTAGGTCAGAGCTACAGTACCTAGCATACTGCAAGGAGATCCTCTCAACACTTCTGGCCGCCAGTGCAATGTGCTATTCACATTTGCAACAAGTACCAACATGGAATCGTCTTTCGCAGCTTAACACTCTGACATCCTTGCAGCTGACACCTCCCAGTTAACAGCATTCCCCACTTACTCTATGCAAAACTACGATATTAACAGACAATTAGAGGCACAGCCTTATTTCTATCCGCATTCACATCAAAACAACATCCGAGGCATATAAGGCATGTTGTTTGTTAATTATCTTGTTTGGGAGAGGTTTTGGATTTGATCGTTGCTCTTGTTTTAACTGGGGACCTCTCACCTGGCTGAAAGAGCGGGCTCCTGGGGAGAGGGATATAATCCAGCCTGTGTTGATAGCTTCAAACTGAAGGAAGGGATCCGTTCAGTGGAGCGCAATCCGAGGTTCAATGGAATCTGTTCAGTGGATCGAGCTCCTTAGAGCAACCGTTTTAACTTTCTCCCTCAGCCGTGGTGTCCTGCTCTTTCTCGGAACGACTAGACATCCTTTAGTTGGTCGCTGAACACTTCTGACTTCCTTCGTCCGGTTTTATAATTGGTCATTGTGGAGTTGAGCTTGCAGCCATTCCCAAAATGAAGCAAGCTCACAGCGCTTTCCAAGCGGTTAGACAAAGGAGCGGCAGGATCTGCGCTTGGCTGTATTTGCCTATACACAGGGAGCAGGCAGAATGAAATGGTCACACACAGCCACTGACTGTTACAGCTCTCAGCACACACAACCACCGGAGGACTGCAAGAAAAAAAGTTGACTTGCTATAATTTCAGATCTTCAAAACGAGAAAAAAAGGTGGAACTCTGACAATTGTGATTAGCATTGCAAGTTATTCTCACACGGTGCATCCCTACAAATGCAGGGCGAGGATTTCTGGTGAACTTGCTGTCTGTGGTGATTACTAGTTTCTACTTACTTAGGCTGAGTTGTACGCCCAGAGTCTCTTCTCCCGTGCTTGGCTGGATAACATCTTGCTCAGACGAAATGCTGAGTTTGGAGGTGTCAGACTGCAAAGAAAACTGGGACTTTTAGCCCCCCACGTGATGCTTTCCTCGCACGGAATGTGACGCACATTGAAGCGAGGAGCCTCTGTCTCCATTCTCTGTAATACCACAGCAACCTCCAGCTCGGATTGGAGCTCATTGGTCATTTCGCTTTCTTGCGTCTCTCTGTCGTTATTGGAGCATCTTCCCCTTTCTATATCCATGGTTGAAACGTCCTTCTGAAAGAGCTGGACAAAGGTGGATACCATACCCTGAATGTGAATTCACTGATTAGAGTTCTGTCCATGTAATCCCATGTCTCAAGAAGAAGAGCTGACAACACCAACTTCTCACAAACACAGATCAGAACGAGCAAATAAACAATTCAACATAGGCTAGTTTTACCTCTCAATTATCAGAGCCTTACTCTATACAGCCCATTAGACATTCACACATCAAAGATGCTTTGAACTCATTATTCTGTGATTCCTTAACAATTAGAACAAAAACCTAACAAGAAACATTTTTAAAAAGACTGTGAAAGTACATAAAAGCAAAAGAGTAGTGAAGGAGGCATTGGTCCCTTTGAGAGTGAGAGGGAATAATAACAGGAAACAATGAAATGGCAGAGACTTTCCACAAATATTTTATATCTGTCTTCACAATAGGAGTTACAAAAAGCACCAAGAGTAGTTAAAATTCATAAGCCTGGAAGCTGGAAAGGGGCATTTAGAACAATCACTCACTAGAGAGGAAGTACATTTAGAAAAAAATTGGGACTTAATGCTAAAGGCATGCTGGACCTGATGGCCTCCAACCTCGGGTCTTAAAAAGTGACTGTACAGACTGTACAGTGGAATATATCGATTGTAATTTGCCAAAATTCTCAAGACTCTGGAAAGATTGAAAGCCAGATATTTAACACCTTTGTTTGATGGATGAAGGAGACAGAAAGCAGGAAACTATTGGCTAGTTTGTCCAACATCTGTTGGAAAACCTATTATGAGGCAACTCATAAAGCAGGATGCTTAGAAAATAATCAAACAATCATACAGAGTTAATGTTTCAGAAAATGACTGGATTGAAATGTTAACTCTCTTCCTCTTTGCAGATGTTGTCTGACTTCAAAGAATTTTTCCAGCTTTTTTTGTTCTTATTGCAGATTATCAGCTTCTGCAGGAGCTTGCCTTTTCAGGGAAACCCAACAGTGTTTGACAAGTTTATAGGATTCTTTGAGGATGCAGTAAGTAGATTTGATAGAGACGAACTGGTTAATGCAGTACATTTAGAATTCCAAAAGACATTCAATAAAAGTGCCACATGAAATGTTACTGTACAAGAGTTTAGGGTATTCTGTGCAAAGAATTAGCATGGATAGAAAATAGGCTAATAAACTAGACACAGTCATGATTAATGGATCATTTTCAGGTTGGCAAACTGCAACTAGTGGAAGGCCACAGATATCATTGTTGGGGTCTCAAATATCTATGATTTAAATGAAAGAATGATGAGATAGACTTGCTCTTGATGCAAGTATAGGTAGGACTTATGAGAAGGATGCAAAGATTGTGCAAGGGGATATAGATATGTTAAGTGAGTGTGCAATAAACGGAAGATGGAATATAATGTGGGAAATGTGAGCTTGACTATTCAGCAGGAAGAGAAGAATGACAGATTATTATTTAAGTGCAATGTCATAGAGTCATACAGCACGGAAACGGACCCTTCAGTCCAACTTGTCTGCGTCAACCAGGTATCCCAATCTAATCCAGTCCCATTTGCCAGTACCTGGCCCATATCCCTTTCAACCCTTCCTATTCATATACCCATCCAGATGCACTTTAAATGTTGTCGTTGAACCCACCTCCACCAGTTCCTCTGGCAGCTCATTTCATACATGCACCACCTCCTACATGAAAAAGTAACCCCTCAAGTCCTTTTTAAATATTTCCCCCCTCACCTGAAAACCTATGCTCTTTACTCTGGGAAAAGACCTCAGCTATTCACTCTATGCATGCCCTCATGATTTTATAAACCTTTAATTGATCACCCCCTCAGCCTCTGACACTCAAGGGAAAGAAGCCCCTGACGATTCAGCCTCTCCCTATGGCTCAAACATCCAGTCTTGGCAACATCCTTGTAAATCTTTTCTGCACCCTCTCAAGTTTAACATCATTCCTATAGATGGGTGACCAGACTTGTATGCAGTATTCTAAACGTGGCCTCACCAATGTCCTGTACAGCTGCAACATGACATCTGAACGTCTATACTCAGTGCTCTGACCAATGAAGGAAAACGTGCCAAACGCCTTCTTCACCACCCCAGCTGCCTGAGATTCCACTTTCAAGAGACTATGCATCTGCACCCCTGGGTCTTTTTGTTTGGCCTCACTCCCCTGGGCCCTACCATTTACTGTATAAGTCCTACTCTGGTTTGCCTTACCAAAATGCAACACTTTACATTTATCTAAAGTAAACTCCGTCTGCCACTCCTCGGCCCATGAGGAACAGAGGGAACTGGGTGTGCTTGTACATGAAACACAGAACATCAGAATGCACATACAAAAAGTAATTAAGAAGGCAATGGAATTTTGGCGTTTTTGAAAGAAAAGAGTGTAAAAGTAAGAAATCTCTCTATATCCCACATTTGGACATGATATTGTTGAGACCATGAAGTAGTTTGGGTCACCTTACTTAAAGAGGAACATCCATGCACGAGATGCCATTCAGAGATGAGACACTATGCTGATTGATTGGATGAAGAAGTTGCCATTTGAAGAAAGGTTGAGCAGTTTGGACCAATTCACATTGGGACTTAGAAGATGAGATATAATCTCTTATTGAAATGTAAAAGATTCTGAGGAGACCTGATAGTGTAGAATCTGAGAGGATATTTCCATTGCTGGGAATCCAGAACTAGGGGCCATAGCTTCAAATTAAAGGGCCTGCCTTTAAAATGGAGCTGAGAAAGTTTTTTTTCTCTCTGTGAGGACCAGAGTGTTTGGAATTCTATCTCCCAGTGAGCAGTGAACACTGGGTCATTGAATATATTCAAAGCTTGAGTTAAGTAGAATTTATGATTGATAACGGAGTTGAGGATTTATGGGCAGCTGGTAGGAAAGTGGAGCAAAAGCCAAATTAGGTCACCACAATCTTGATTGGTCTGGCAGGCTCAAGATGTCAAAAGATCTTATTGCGAACCAATTTCTTAAAGCACAGAGCTCTTAACCAATTTTTATTTCCTTAAAAGGATCTTAGCGAAATAATAGTGCACATTATAAATTGTAAAAGAAAACCTGAAAAACTGTGGATGCTGCAAATCAGAAACAAAAGTAGAAATTGCTGGAAAATCTCAGCAGGTCTGGCAGCAAGTGTGGAGAGAAATCTGAGTTAACGTTTTGGGTTGAGTGACCATTGCTCAGTTCTGAATAAGGGTCACTAGACCCGAAATATTAACTCTGATTTCTCTCCACAGATGCTGCCAGACCTGCTGAGATTTTCCAGCAATGTCTTGTTTCTTTTGTTAAGCATTTCTGGAATTTTCTCTTTTTATTTCAAATTTCCAGTATTTTGCTCTCAAAAACCTTTAATTGATTGTTGCTTCGTTAAATGATTAAACATTCTTTCCTTTCCCCACTGCTGTTTCTTGGCATCTCTTTTGAGTTTTAAAGTGACTTTTATAATATTGTCCTGCTGTTCAGATCAACTACTATGTTGATTATTTTTCCATCCATAAACTTCATTTCAAATGGAAAGGCTCATCCCTATTACATAAATTGATCCTAAGCTATAAATGAAACAGCAAGTAGGTTTTAACAGGAAGAGATTTCTTCATATCCAAGTGAGGATGGCCATTTTCATTTTTTTAGCACATGACTCGACTTGTGATTTCTTATCAATTAAAGATAAAACACTGCCTGGAAACCAAAGCAATCTCCTGTCTAACAACATTTCCCAATGGATCAATGAGTCATGTCGAATCAGTCACAGCAGCTTCTCGTGTAAATGCAAAAAAAGACAAACAACATCGCAGCTTGTACCTTGCCCTTATTGCAACTGAAAGTCAATGCTTGTTACTGGGGTATTATTCCTGCATAGGAAGAACTAAAATTCCTGGAGGGTGGGGATAAACTCGAGATATTATCAAGGTGGTCAGCCCGAATAATAAACAGGGACAGACTTTAGTTCGACCAAGTATTTAGCTTATTTGTGCAGTGCTGGGGGTTCCTGCAGTAGGGAGAGGTTTTTCAGTCTGATTTCTGTTTGAGCTGAGGTACTTCAATGTGGTGTAAGGAGCTCAAATCTCTCTGATACATTCCCCTCCAGGACAACACCACAGGAATACTGGCCAGTGAAACTCGGGCATTAGGATTGGAGTTGTAATGTGAGAAATGTTGGCCCAAAGAAAATTGCAACCACCAAAGTTTATGAATGATGTTCTCCTACCAATGGCTTTTCTCTCTTTTAATACAAGAATAATTCTTTTTATCAAACAAGCTCTTTACTGTGCATCAAAGAGAACAAGTCAGAACTCACTCTTTCAATTTGTGTAGATTCTCAGGGTCTTTTCCCAAAACTAGGGGCCATATTTTTAAGGTGAGAGGAGGAGGTTTTAAAAAGGACCTGAGGGGCAACCTTTTTACAGAGTGGTTCCTGCCAGAAGTGGTGGAAGTAGTTACAGGTACATTTAAAAGACATTTGGAAAGGTACCTGAATAGGAGAAGTTTGGAGGGATATGGGCCAAATGCAGGCAGGTGGAGCCAATTTGGTTTGGGAACATGGTCAATGTGGATGAGTTGGACCGAAGGGTCCGTTTCCATGCTGTATGACTGTGGCAATGACTCTGTTGTTAATATGCACTGTTAGAATCTCGATACAACAACATGCAGAGTTAAGCTCTACTCCGCAGATTGCTCAGATGCTGAAAGGGAAATTTGCGAACATTAGTTACAAACTTCCAGCTTTGATGACATGACATCCCCGGTGTGACTTTTCTACTCCGGTCAATTTATTTCAAATGCATCACAATCAATTTCCCCGTCAATTATCTCGATGTCTCGCATTAATTTTGCTATGGTAACGATGTACTTTGAAAGCTGGCTCCACCGAGACTATCTGCTAGGAATAGTCTCAACTCTCGAGTCGGTCTTTCGGCAAGATGCAAAAATCTTTTACAGCGCAGGTTATTAGGAATTCGCACCGCGGCTGATTGTTGGTGACAGTAGTGGATACACAGATCACTCTGGGAGCATTCTGACCTCAACCTTTGAACTCTGATCTACTGATCCCAGGAATTCTTCACAACGATCAATGTGAGTGGAACAGAAAAGGCTCATTAGACTGCACCATCCGTTTGAAAATCCGTAACCTATGATTCTATTACTTCTTTCCAATGTATTTTTTGTATAAAAGATTTGTATGTAATCTGGATCTGCTCAACTACAGAAAATCTCATGTTAGAAGCCAAAATCTCAAACTATTTTTTAACAACATGAACCTGTTTTATTTATTTTATGAAAACAATCCTGTTATTTCTTCCGGTCTGGTAACGAGATCACTTGAATCAGTAATAGAAGGGATTTTTTTTTAAATTGCAGGCTATCTCAAAAAACAATCCAGTGGCAGAGTGAGATTAGCTAAATTCCCAGAACGGACTGAATGGGTCAAATGACCTCTTTCTGTGCTCGGACGAATGTTATGGTACAGTTTGCAGATGAGGGAACCTGTGGAATATTCCGTGGGTTACTTCCCCAGACTTTATTGTGGTTTTATGGAGGGCGAGGGACAGGTTACAGCAGTCCAGCCGCTCTCCCTTTATTGAGATGGCCAGTTACCGAGAGCGTGTTTTTTTTTACCAGCAAGAGAAGCTTTAGAGAAGGGAAGGAAAGCGGGAGATGCATTCTTGATGATCCTCCTTTTTCAACCACACTGTGTTCAGCTGGGGACCCCCCTCCTCAGTCTGCTGCTGGCAAGGTTGCGGAGTGTCCCCAAGACTTCTGAGGAAGGGTCGCTCGACCCGAGACATTAACTCTGATTTCCCTCCACAAATCCTGAGCTGTTTCGGCAATGTTGACTCTAAGACTCGCCTTGCATCTGGTTTGTGTTTCTTCACCAGGATTTGATCCATCCCTTCGAGGCTTCCATCCAAATTGATGGCCAACAGGGGTCAGTCTTTTATGTGTCGAACGACTGTGACACTGCTGTTAGGAGCAGGACGTGAGTTTCCCAGCAGCATTCTTGGTGAGAGAACCAGACAACTCAGCTAGCTGTTAAATGCTGCTCTGTGATTATTAAGAGCCACCAGCTGGGATGGCATGGTGGTTAAGTGGTTAGCACTGCTGTCTCACTGAGCCAGTGTAGAGTTTGCACATTCTGCCTGTGTCTGTGTGGGTTTCCTCCCACAGTCCAAAGATATGCAGATTGGGTGGATTTTGCGAATTAGATGTGGGAAATGCAGGCTTTGGGTGGGATGCTCTTCGGAGGGTCAGTTGGTCAAATGGCCTGCTTCCACACTGAAGGGATTCTATGATAAATGTCTGTCTCCAGAGACACCCCGCAGCAAATCGTCATGAATTGATGGCTGGATCTGTCCATTTAGGCTACATACCAACAGAGGATCCCTTATAAAGCACATTCCTGCTGCAAGCATTGCGTCCATATTCTTCATCTGAAACCATCTATGGGCAGTTTTGAAGTCAATGAAGTAGAAATGTAGTCACACATAAATCTGCAGTCACACACACACAGCATAAGTCATACCTTAAATGTAATTCACACACAAATGAAATCTTCTAATTGTTTCTCATATCATAAGGAATCAAATTTCCCAGGACCTAATTAAAAATTTTACTTCATTGTTCTGATATATATCTTACAAAATCTTGCAACTATTTTAAATATTTGCACCCTCTTTATTCGAATGTGTCACAAATCTTAAACCTATGCTATATTCTGTAAGCTACTATAAGCGACACCTTGTGAAGTTCACTCATCTTGTTCAAATGTCCTAAAGGAGTTGAAGAATCACAAGCTAAAAAAAAGCAGTTAGAAATTTCTTATTCAGTGAAAGCATCAGGATATAGATCACGCTTGCATCCACTTATTCATATGCAGATAAAAGAATTCATAAATATATATTTCATATCTTCCATAATGTATAATTCTAGTGGAGTTTGAACTCTATTTTTGATTGAAATTTATTCTACATATATATTGCTCTGTGAAAAAGAACTTTTTAAGCTTACTTTATATTGCCATTATTATATCATTAGGACATGGCTTTGGGTGTGCATTCTGAGCAGACTAAAGCCAGGGTTGTAAGAGTTTAATGAAAGCAAGGACTATCAAGGAGCACGTACACAGCAATAACCTGCTCACTGACATTCAGTTTGTGTTCCCTATCACCTCACCCAGGAGGGTGAATGTTTTTGATTTGGGTCCGTTGATAACAATGGAGCCTTGGCAATGTTAAAGTCAATAGGAAACAGAAACATTCTTCACTGGTAAGAGTCATACAGGGCAAGACTGATATTTAACTAAGTCAACTCAAGCTCAGAATGTCTCTGCAGATGTTTCTCAGCATAGTGTCCTCAGCTCAAACATCTTCAGCTGCTTCATCAATGACTTTCTCGCTATCATAAGATCAGAAGTGGGGATGTTCACTGATGCTTGCACAGAATTTGGTATGATTTGTAGATTTGCAATCGCTGAAGCACTCTGTGTTCATATACAGCAAGAACAGGATAATATTCAGACTTGTGTTGAGAAGTGTTATGATCAGATGAGGAAGGATAATTCAGGTCTCTTGTTTTGAATCCTTTTCAGTTGGTCACAACAAATACCTAAATTTTATTTTAGCATCCAGCTGTCACAGTTAAATTAAAACATAGTACTGATCAAAATTAGGGAGAAAATTTCAAGCTTCTTTTGAGTACATGAAAGATGATTTTCATTACCTCTATACCCCAAGAAAAATGAAACATCAGATACGCACATAAGGACAGGTAATAATTTTAACAAGGTAGAAGCTGGTACAGACAGGAAAAGAAAATGTGATGCAAGTTAAAAGTCATCAGAATCCTTGAGGTGTTCAATTTGCAACCAGACTCCATAGTTTAGCTGTTGAGGGCTATCTTTATTTCTTGGTGAATGGTTGGTTTCCCAATTTGGATTTTAATTAGAAATTGTCTTTTGAGAGTCTGAGAAAAAGTGAGTAAGACAAAGACTTCTAGTTCTTGCAGTTCTAAATTAAGTTTTCCTTCTCTTTCTTGGCGTTCCAAAAACAGCTACTGAAATATGGTTTATTTGTATTCCCCAATTCTGGCTCCATTGTCTTTCAAAGCTGAATGGTTGCAGGAAACTTTTGATGTCCAACATGGGCATTTTCATACATGTGTGAGCCGAAATGGGGAATGCAAATTTCTTTACAACAACTCAGTTGCTTGGTTTTGATGTCTTAGACAAAATGGAAATTTCTGCGCAGATGGCTTTATTTATTCCAATTCAATTGTCTTGGATTGCCTTAATTTGTGGTCAGGTAATCATGATTGCCATTTTTAGCTTAGTATTTGCCCTTTGACTGAAGAAAAAGTCCATGAAAGCTCTCTTGTGAAATAATCAGATGATAAAAGCCAAAATTTGGTACACCATTCCTGATGCCCGAAACGTCAATTCTCCTGCTCCTCAGATGCTGCCTGAGTGGTCATGCTTTTCCAGTGCCACACTTTTTGACTCTGATATCCAGCATCTGCAGTTCTCACTTTCTCCTACACCATATTTACCCCTATCATGGGACATTGGTCACATTGTGACATTCTGACTGGACCTGTAATCTAGGGCGAAAGTGGGAACTGCAGATGCTGGAAATTAGAGTCCAGATTAGAGTGGTGCTGGAAAAGCACAGCAGGTCAGGCAGCATCCAAGGAGCAGGAAAATCGACGTTTCGGGCAAAAGCCCTTCATCAGGAATGAGGCCGTGAGCCTGGGGGTGTGGAGAGATAAATGGGAGGGGTGATCTCGGGCCCAGACTAATTTCTGGGTACATGGATTCAAAACCATAATGGCAACTGGTAGAATTTAAAGTTGATTAATAATTCTTGAATTGAATGCTATTCACAGTAATAGTGACCATGAAGCGATCATCAGTTGTTTTAAAAAAATCATCTGGTTTAGTAATTCCCTTTAGAGAGGGACATTTGCCATCCTTACCCAGTCTGGTATATGTGTGATTCCAGACTCAGCAATGTGGTTAACTCTTACAATAAGAGTCCTCAGATTGCCAAGCAATCAACGTTCTCCTCTCTTACAGGAATAATGTTGGTTTGCCTCTTGCAAATGGACTTAAAACTGCATGATGAAGCACTTGAACAAAATGTCTCTTTTCAGAATATTCAACTTCTGTACTAACAAATGGTGGGTTCTCAACCTTTTCCAAATAAAAAGTAGTAAAGTATTTTTACTGTAACCATTAAGGAGTCAATCACTAGGTTTTCTCAAATGAAAGAAAAAGCAATTTTATTACCCACTAACGCCTGTCAGTGTATTGGTTCCTTTTCAAAACTGTTTCAATCTATAAAAGTACCAAGTATAAAAATGTCTGATGGAATTCAAAGATAGATAGTCTGTACTTTATATAACCATGCCACCAACATGTGTGATAGTACAAGAACTTTGTCTCAGAGCTTTATTGTTGTCTGCCTCTTGCTTCAGGTCATATTTGACTGTCCAAAGGTTGCTGGTCATGGCTCGTCACATATCTCTATCCCCAGTAGTCCTTCTCATTGGCTTTCATGTTATCCACCCACATTCTTTGCTGTTGACTTTGCACTCTTTTCCCCTAAAATGATGTTGACAGACATATTGCAATTCGATCCTCTCGCTGCATCCCAAGCAATGACAAATTTCATTTTTGCTTTTCAGCAAGCTTGTCTTTTTTTATTCAATACAAAATGTCATTATCACTTCCTGTACCAACATACCTTTAACATTAGCACCATAATTCAAATGTATTGATTCAATCTCTTGCTTCTTTCCTGATTGTCCATACTTCCACGCCATATGTCACCACCGTTAACATGTATGTTGCCCACAGTCATCGTTGTCAAGATGGTTAGGTTTTATCTCCAAAAGTTCTATAATGTCACAGAATGCATTTTTACGACTTTCATTTTTTTTGCCAAAAGGCTATCTTCTGTTGTGTTTATTCAGTGTATGATGTCAAGTCCTAAGAGGTTTTCATAAGAGGTTTTTGCCATAAACTGATGCATTGTTAGTAACGGTTGCCCAGGATTCTGTTTTGCTCTTACTGCCTGTCATGGACATACTAAAAAGTTCAGCAGATTGATTATCAACCTACTTGATCACATTATAAATGCTTTGTGTAGTAGACCTTGGTTTAGAGGTTGCAATGATTTGCAAATTGACAAAAGAGTTCCCTGTTAATATAATTGAATAAAATTAATGAATTTTCTCAGTATTCACCTCATCTACATGATCTGTATGAAGCTGAAATAGTGTGAGCAAACCTCCTCAAGTAGCAAGGTACTGTTTGGTGAATTGTTCTTGAGACATGCCTTCAGAGTTTGCATTGCTGTGATTTGAAATTGCATTGAAGTAATGCAAATATTATCATATAATCAGTCATACAATTTCTGAATCTTCTTCTGTGAAAGTCAATTAAAGTTGGTAAATCTTTGTTCATAACCTAAAAACCTAATTTCTGGAATCTCATTCCTACTGATTTTTCTATACTTACAGCATATTGTTTTTCAAGCTAATGGCCCAGATTTTGCATTGACAGTGAAACTCAGCACTCACTGTCCTTACTGCACTGAAGGTGATGAAAATTCTCTGAGTCCCAACTTTGGACATCTGCATATCCACAATATAATGTAGAAAAGTTGAATTTACAGTCAGCAATACTGCAACACTTGAGATGCCAAACCATACTGAATCCATGAACTGATGAACACTTCCATTCTCCTGTTGTTGAATGAGGTATAACCTTTTTTTTTAAATGGCATGCTTAAACAACCTAATAATTAGTACTAAATACTGTCCTTGAAAACTATTTTTATACTTGTGGAAAGTCAATGGTTTCCAATATGATAGAACATTCCACATATTTTTGCAATATTTTCTTTTAAAAATTGTTTATCTTTAGTTTAGATTATATTTTTGTATAATCGTAGATCATTTATTTTGCAATTTTCAATTTTAAATTAAAAGTGAAGTGGTTTCAGTGCTTTTATGTCCTGGTTGGCTTTCTATGAAAACACTTCAAACAATGAGTACTTGCATACACCACTGTTTCTGTATAACCTGTGGTATCTCTAATTTGGTAAGAAATTGAAATGTCCATCTGCAAAAGGAAGATCTGGGTCACAAAATTTGCTACACCTTAGTAAGCTGCTTTCTATGAGCTAAGCAAGTAGTGTCATTGTTTCATTGCTCACTGTAAAATCCAGGTCAGTATCTTGCATTTTGGCTAACCAGTTAGTTACATGGTACTAAAATTAGCTAGTTTGTCCTTTAACTGGAGGCAATTCTTTGATATTTGTATAATATTGCGAGCACAACATAGTATTTTCAGTAAATCTTGAATATATTCATTTAAATACTTCTACTTCACATTTTTGAAAGTGAACTTCACAACTCTGTACATCAGTTCATGTTGCTTGACCTTTGAGCATTATCTCATACTGAACATGCACCCACTGTAATATATGTCTGGCAGGCTTCTGCATGTGTTATAGATTTGACAATTTACTTTGAAATTCTTCTTCAGTATTATTCATGGATACCTGTTTACTTTGCATTAATTGTTGAAGGCGCCTTTTAGGGTTTGTTATCTCTCCAGGCATTCCTTGAATGGGAAACTTGTTTTTCAACAACCATGTGGGGAATTTACATGAGGGAGGAGGAAGATTGTCTGTCAATCTGGGCCCTAACTTTGACAGAAACCCTACATTGCTATATAAATGTGGCAACTGATTGAAGCACTACAAAATTGCACTGAAATCTTAGGCACCAACTTGCAGGTGTAAGTGAAGCCCTTGCTTACTTCCAAGTAAACCTGGGGTTACAATTAAAAGGTATTGCCAATGACATAGATATGAGAGGAAGCAGGGCAGTAAATGCTTTGCTCCTACATTATTTATGTTAGATTCTCATTTACCAACAACAGCTTGCATTCAAGCAACACTTTTAAGGTGGCAAACATCTCAAAATGCATAAGAGTGTATTAAACAAAAAATTGCTCTTTAAATCAGAGAATTAAGAAGGGTGACAAAAAGTTTGATCATAGACATCATTAAAGTAACTCTTGCCTAATGGTCACATGAAAATCACCCCTTTGTTGTCAGAGCTATTGAGGAAGGGGGTTCAAAGGGGTTTATAACCCCGCAAGTCACTTTGAAGTCAGTCAATTTTGCATGTATCTGGAAACCATGCAAAGAAGGTTTTGGGTTAATTGGTGAGTATGTTGACATCAGTAACATTCCATGAGTCCAGGGCTATCAGCCAAAGTGGAAAACTGGATAGAACTATTTTCAGGACTGGGTCTAATCAAAATTTTTCCTCAGGCTCAGTATCAGCAGCAACTCTGCAACAGCATGGCAGTCTGACTAGGACCAAAATGATCTGACTACTACATTAGCCACCTCCAAAGGTAAGGCCTGTGGGGAAGAGGACCAGGTTCTGAGGTGCTATAGTAATCTTAGAATTTTTTTTCATACTTAAAAGTGGAGGAACATGTTTGACTTCTGGTTGTCCATGGACTCCTTGTCTACATTTTGACTCAGTTCAATTCATCTTAATCAGATCTTTCCCACCCTGATTATCTCTGAGGTTATCTTCTCCCCAGTTGACCTAATCTGTTTTGTATTAATGTAGCATTAAAATGTAAAGATTCAAAGAAGGAAAGTACTGATAGCCAAGAGAATTGGAAAATGTGAACAGTCACAGAGATTGCTTGATAATGTTCCCTTGTTACAAACCCTAATGATGCTCTGAGAAGAGTAACAGTAACATGTATATAAGTTAACTAAAGGCAGAAATTTTTAATTGTGCTTCTATAACAAGTTAAATTGATTTCAGATGGATTGACACCTTGTAGAGGACATTATAACTTTCATAAGATAAGTAAGATGAAATTTTGTACAGTGGATTGACTGTGGAAATAAAGCTTATGACTTTTTTTATTGATATTGAATGTTAATGTTCTATCTATATGTGTCAAAATCATTGACAGTCATACAAGAAGAGATGATGGCTTTTCAAATTTTGAATCCATTTGAATTATCCTGTTATTGTTAAAAACTGCATTTGCAAGGTGCTTTTAGTCATCACTGCCCACGTAATATGCTTATAATTTTCAGTCTTCTTCCTCTCGTTGTTGCCATGGTTGATTTATCTTTTTAAGCCCCTGAATCTCGTCATCAGGTGCACCTTTGTTCTGTTTTCAGAAATGTGCAATGAATTTTATAGATTCCTTCTGCCATACAACTCAAAGATATTTACAGGGCAAAAAAAGGCCACTCAGCCCACTATGTCTGTGATGGTCAATAATGATCTGATTCCATTCATGCCATTTTGCAGCTCTTCGCCCATAGCCCTGGAGGTCATGGCAGTGTATGTGAAATTTCAATACCATTTTAATGATAAGAAAGTTATGACTCAAAAGGCAGTGATTTCAAGACTTTACCATCCTCTGAGTGAAGAAAGATTCTTCTCAACTTTCCCACTTCTTACCTTAAATTTATGCCCACTGGTTATTGACCCCTCTACAAATAGGAAAATTGCCTTCCCATCCTTCCTACTTATGCATCACAATGGTTCCCTCTCAATCTTTGCTGTTCCAAAGAAAAAAAAGCCCAGTCTATCCGATCTTTCTTTTTAGCTCAGACCATCCAGCCCAAGCAGCATCCTAGTAAATCTCCCGTTCCCTTTTTAGTGCAATTGCATTCTTCCTAGAATACAGCGACCAGACTACACTGAGTATTCTAGTTGTAGCCTAACTAATATTTGATACCATTCCAGCATAAACTCCCTGCTCTTGTGTTCTATTGTTTTGCCTAATAAAAGCAAGTATTCTATATGCCTCCTCAACCAATACATCGACCTGCCTTACTATCTTCAGGGATCTGTGGATATGCACACCAAGATCTCTCTGATTTTCAGTACTTTCCACAGTCCACCCACTCAGTAAATATTCTTGCCTTATTAGCCTTCTACATATGCATCAACACTCACTTTTTTGGCTGAATTCCATTTGTCACTGTTCTGCCCCGGGTCAGCTGTAGTTTGCCTGTCTGATTCAGAGACCTCTCCTTGCTCCCTGCTCCTTTTAGCCTCACTGCCACCATTCTCGTGTCCCACACAGGGTCCACTTCAGTTTGTCTGTCTCTGAGACCTCTCCATACTTGCTTCTCTTTTTAATCTCACCCATCACCTTGACTCACGCAACTTGTAAACGTGCACTAGAATTAGAAATGGCTGCAAACACACATGGAGTTGGTGGAGTGTTTCTTTCACTGTCTGAGCATGCGGGATGTCCCTTTGAGTGACGTGAAGCCCTTCAAAGGGCAAGCACATTAATCAGATGCTTTCGCAGTAAGACTGAAGACATTTGTAATCATAGATCCCTGCTGTGAAATGCATGCAGTCTCCAAATGTGTGCAATATAAAACCTGGTCACAAACTACTTTGACTATGTCATTATATATTGAAGATAGTCATTTTTGTGAGGCAGAAGTAATCACAGGTGACTAAAAAAGTGTCACCTACAGGTCAAAATTTGCAAAGACAGTTCATTATCTCTTGGGAAGCTCAAGGTTACATGATATCTAGAACTAGCTGAAGATTGAATACTGAAAAGCTTGGGCCCTGACAATATTCCATTTTATATGACAACATATTGGAAAATGTGCACCAGAACTAGCCATGCCCTGAACCAAGCTATTTCGGTATAGCTAAAGCACTGGCATCTACCCAACAAAGTAGAAAAATGCCTAGGTCTGTCCAATTCACAAAAGGTAGGACAAATCCAACCCATTCAATTACCACACCGTCAGTCTACTCTTGATTATCAGCAAAGTGATGGATGGAGTGCTATCACTAGTACTACCGATTGGTACTTGGAAAATGGTTGTGGAGGTCAGTCATCCTCTATCCCAGGACGTCTCTGCATGAGGTTTTAAGGTAGTGTCCTAGATCCTGCCATCTTCAGATGCTTCATCAATGACCTTTCCTCCATCATAAGCTCAAAAGTGGGCACATTTGCACAATGTTTATCACCATTCATGACCTTAGACACTGGAGCACTTCACTTTCATAGGCAGCAACATCTGGACAATATGCAGGCTGGAGTTAACAACTGCCTTTGACATCAAAACAGCATTTGACAGACAAGTCACACCACACAATACCAGATAATGACTGCCTCCAATAAGAGAGAATCCATGCATGAGGTTCACTGATACTTCAATTGCTGAAACCCCACTATCAACATCCTGGATGTTACTGTTAACCAGAAATGGAACTGTTACTGCCATATAAATACTATGGCTACAAGGGCAGGTCAGACGCTGGGAATTCTGCAGGTTAAGTATCTCTATCCAGTGCCTGTCCCTTATGTACAAGGTACAAATCAGGAGTGGGATGGAATATTTTCCACTTGTCTGTACCAGTTTAACTCCAAAAACACTCAAGATGTTCAACCCCTTCCAAAGGACAAAGCAACCTACCTGATTGGCATCAAATCTACCATCCTTCACATTCCTTCACCATCGACACACACTGGCAGTAGTGCATACCATTTATAGAATACATTGGAGCAATTCACTAAGGCTCCTCTAACAGCACTTCCCAAGCCTGTGACAAAATCAGAAATAACTGGAAAAACTTAGCAGGTCAGGCAGCATCTGTGGAAAGAAAGCAGAGTTAATGTTTAGGATCCTGTGACCCTTCTTCAAAGCTGATTAGTATATGTGCAAGAGAAGGGGAGGATGGGGGATGGGGTGAAGGAGTAAATGATAGGTGGAGATGGAACCCAGGGAAAGAGAAAAACAACTGAGCAGACAAAGGAATGGGTAAAGGTCAGCCTGAGAGAATGAATGGATGCTAATGGGAACTATTAGTGGCTGACAATGGGTTGTTGGTGGTAGCAGCCCATGTGATGACAAGGCTTGGTGTGTGGTGGTTGGGGTGAGGACGTGGAATAAGGTGCTCAGGCCCTCAAATTAATGAACTCAATATTGCATTGGGAATATTACAAGATTCCTGAGTGGAAAATATTCTTCCAGCTTGCACTGAGCTTCAGTGGAGCACTGTAGCAAACCCACGGTAGAGATGTTGGTCAAGGAACATGGTGGTGTGTCAAGGAAAGTCAAGAATGCAGATCACTATCAAAGTAAATAAGGGTGGACAATAAATGCTGGCTTGGCTAGAAATTCTCACAGCCAATAAATGAAGAAAAATGAATGGAGGCCAAGTAGATAAAAATCCTCGAGAATATGTAGAAGCCCTCTTGTTTAGCCAATTCAGACACTCCACTCATGTGAGAGAGTGGCGTTTTCCTCTTTAATATAACACACAGGTAAATTGCACAGATGGATGAAGTGAGTCCCAAGTTAAATGTTGCATGTTTAGCTAAATTTAATGAGAAACTATGTCTGAACAACATATGCAAATGTTAATATGCAAATCGACTAACATCTATTAGTGACGATGAAATATCCCACACAATAAGAATTGCAGCAAATTGCATTTTGATTTGATCTGCTCCACTTGTAGCTCTGTGAAATTAGGATCTCACCCTTGACCTCTCCATGAAATTCATGAAGTTACTGCATCTGAACATTAATTCCAGTAAATTGCTAAGTAATTTTCAGCTGAAGTATTCTCTTACAATATGATGATTGGCAATCAGCCTTGCTAAGCAAGTAAATATTTTAGATTTGGAGTCTCTTTCCTTTAAATTATGAGACTGTTCTGGGAATCTGACAAAATGCCAAATACTATTTTGTTTTTCTTGCTTTTCTGTTGGCATGTTTTTTCTCTTACTTATAAACCAATCTTTGTTTCTTCTGTTTGTTTTGGTTTCAGTTCCATCATTTGACATTGTACTTGTTTTGGACCAGACGAGACCCCCTCAAAACATTTCAAGAAAGTAGCCTGTACCTTAACTTTGCTAGTTGACTTAAGCCAGTGTAAAGTGGATATTCAAAGAGGGATGCAGCTGGCCTAACTACTTAGTAGTAAACAAAACAGAATTTATTTGGAAGATTATCAAGTGAAAAAGAAACAAAAGAGAAGAGAAGACAAAATAACCTATCTGAAAACTTAACAGATTATCCCATCTTAATGTGCTGTTCTAAATACTTGCAATAATCCCCATAAACACCCCTTGGCACTAAAGGTAAAATCAAACACAGAGTCTTTCAGGAGAGAGAGAGAGAGATGGCAGAGGGATTCAGCATGGAACAACCTCTTCCATTTGCTTTTCTTTAGACGAGCAGTCTCAAACTGACTGACTGCTTTTAGTGAACAGCCAAACTGCTAAAACCAAACCAAACCAAACCAAAGGAAAGTTGAGCTGGGAGAACTGGCCACTCCCCTTTCATCGTACAAGTGTTTTTTTTAAACTTGAAAGCCTTTTGCCTGAGGCAGTTTCTGTTAGCTATAATCAGATTGGCACTAAAACCCATCGAAGCCAGACTTTTCGAAATTGCTTCTTTTATGACCTCTCTGAAAAAAACAACCGAGGACAGCATAACCTTGTTGAAGGAGCAGCACCGTCACATGTTGAATGTTACATTGTTTTGGCTAAATCCGAGTTGCATCAAGTTTATTTTCAGGGTTTTGTGCCACTCAGCTTTGTGGGTTCTCTCATTGTTTTGCACTAGATGTGCCACATTAAATGTCTACGGCATCCTTATGGCATCTCTCATATCTGATTAAAGCCTGATTTTACCATGTGCTATTGACAGAATAACTTGGTGATCAGTGAATATTTCAGAATTCACCAGCATCTCAAGTACTTGTGCCATCTTTAAAAATCAGTGCCGTACCCCGATAAACACAGGCAGTCCAGAGCTGCCCTGCACAGTTGATGACATTTGTTCCAGGTGTGGCAGAGAGGAGTAATTGGTGCCCTACTTCATAGGCAGATTCTTGGAGGTCCAGTAGGATGGTACTGTCCCAATATGGGACTTCCTCCAACCCAGGTCTGGCAGTGAAATCCATGACACCAGTCCATGTCAGCCTGTTTTACCAGTCAAGTTTAAAAAAAGTTTCAGCTGTCTGAAGGAATGCGTAACACTGTAGGAAGAAGGTTAATGCCCTTCTCTACTCTATCAGCTCTCTGATACATCACTCTCACTTGTTTTCTGCTACTGCACCTTCCTCCCAGTACGTCTATTCTCTAATATTCTCACTAATGCCTGCAACATCTTCTCCATGTACTCCAACCCGCCCCAACCTCTGACACCACTAACGATACATACCCCCTGAGCTGCCGACCCACTTGCTCAGGATATCTCCCCACATGCACCATCAGCAATATCTGTACCACCCATTTCCATCTCCAGTAATACATGCCTCTCTCACATTCCATGAAGAACACAGCCCACTATAGGGCAGAAAGTGTCAAGATTTTTGATGTAGTAACCTTGATTCAGTGTCTTACACCCTACGATGACATGATCGTGACCCCCAAGAGTGGCCTGGACTGATATGCCAGGTGAATGCAATTACAGTTACAACATTTAAAAGACGTTTGGTGCAGCACTGAAGTGCAGCAGCATCATGAAAGTACATAGGAGGGGCGCAACGAGGGCTCTTAGAGGCTGAAACATGGCAGACGCCAATATCCTTGGACCCAGGTTGTTTGTGCCCACAGAGTGTGCCTTGAGATGTTAGTATACAGCTTCCAATATTTGGTCAGTTAGAGAAAGGAGTGAGCTGAATCTGCCAGGTGCTTGCTCTGGTTTCCTTATTTAATTTTCACAACATCTGGCTTTCTTTATATGCTTTGGCATCTTGCTACTGCATAGTGAGAAGCTTCCCATACAACCTGTGAAAAGCATAAAAGATGACATGTGTCAGTCCAATATCTAGATAGGCTTTGTCATATATCTTACCATAGCTGATTTAACTCAGACCCCCGATAAGGTTCTGCAAATAGTTTTCATTCACTTTAAAATGCATGAAAAAAGCTTTGCTCATGATTAAAATAGCACATTATATATATATGTTTATATTTATATGGGATTTGTACTTTTGAACATGTACTACTGATGCAATATTTAAATGGGCATTGCTTCAAACAAAGAACAGAGAAATAAAATTCTGTTTGAAATATTTTTCTGACACTCTTCCCCAATGTAACAAGAATGATACCCCTGCCTCTTATACGTTTTGAAACAAAAACACTTTCTGATCATTATTTAGCAAAACAGTATTCTTCAATAATAGTCATTAAGTAGATTAGAATCCAAATTTTGTGTTACTGAATACAGAATTGTAATTAATTATGAAAAGACACACAATGGAATGTAAATTTTATTGTAGTAACACAAAATAACAATCTCATGACAACAATATAATCAGTAATAGCTTAAGAAACAAATCACCATGCAGAGCACATCATTGTTACTCATTTATTTAAAAGAGAGGTCTGAACTGGAGGCAGGAAATCCCAAAGGAAGTTCAACAGACAATTTCTATAATGAAAAATAGTTCACATACCTAAAGGGGTCACTTTCTAGGTTTGCAGTTTTGTGCAGAATGTAAAATGAAATTTGCATACACAGTGCCCACAATATACTGTCCTTTTTAAATTAACGGTCAGGACGTCAAGGTGCAGTAACCCCAGATTTCCAACATGATCTCATGGGTATGAAAGTTATTTTATTGATCATTTTCTTCCATCCTCAATGACCTACTTTGTCTCCTATGCAAGAATTATAAAATTCTCTTTTTGGTTTTCAGAACAACATGGCATTGTCCCAATGAATCGACAAAACCTTTTCCAAACTTCCACATTCTGGAGTTGTGCAACTCTGATGTTTTGTGAATCTTTCCCCATCTACTTTCATCTACCCAAGGAACATCCTCCCAACCACACCCTATAAACCCAATATGTATTAAATTTCTATCTCTACCTTTAAGAGTTTTGTCAAAGGCATTCTTTGAAAAAATCTTTTGTTTGCTCTTCCTCACCAAGTCGTCAGTATTCCTGCATTTTTCCTTTTTGTCTGTAAAACATCTAAAGACAATTCTATGTTAAAGGCACTGCATGAATGCTGTTTGCTTTTTCATGCCAATCCCACTTTACATACACAAAAACAGTTGGGTCTCATTTCTATCTTTTATCATTTCAGCAGAAGAGTAGATGGGGTGAGAGAGTGGTGGAATGTTGGGTGAGGATTCAAATGACCATTTATATGAGGCCTAAATGGATGGGCTTTGTTGCATACTGTTGTGCTAATTTCTATGACGTTGCATTACAGCAGTCCTACTTGGGATTTAAGTGCTGATTGTTATGTGGACATTTCAAGAACATGATGTGTTTTATTTTAAATAGACTATTTTAACGAAGTCCCTCCATAATTTCTTATTCTAGGTCAGGAATGTGGAGTCTGGGAAGAACCCTTGTTCACCAAAACTGACAACATACACTGCAATTTGTGTCTTGTTGCATAGTGCTGAGGACTCGCATTGCATACCCAATGAAATAGATGCCAGCTATTTCAGAGGAAATGCAATGCATTCACCTCCCCCTCTTGACAACAAATAATCATTAATAGCTTAAGAGAAATCACCATGCAGAGCACTTCATTGTTACTCATTTATTTAAGAGAGAGGTCTGAACTGGAGGCAAGAAATCCCAAAGGAAGTTCAAAAGATAATTTATTTAATGAAAAACAGATTGCATACCTGAAGGGGTCACTTTCTAGGTTCACAGTTTTGAGCAGAGCACCCTAAACATTGTCTGGGGTTAGCAGCCATGAGGACCTACATGGCTGAATCTCACAATTTGTCACAGGTTCTGAACGTCGTGGATTTTACCTCCCCATATTTTGCTGTGCTGCTCTGTGAATTTAGTCCTTAAAAGAGCTTTAAACAGTTGAGAAAAGGGAATGGAAAAACAGCGATTTGTACAAGCAAATGGTTGTACCAGACCAGAATTAAGGAAGTAAATAACGTCTACAGTTGATGATAAAATTATCTTCCACTTAAAACCTTCTTAGAAATTCTTTGTTGTGTCAGCATAGAATTCAATGAGCCAATTAACCAATAAATCAAGTCCCCTTCTGTATGTGGAGAGGAGAACTTGGGAAGTGGCAGTATCAGAGAAGGTCTCATTTTTGTTATGTGACTTGCCGTCTAGAAATATTCATGCCATTAATAAACAATTCTGTCCGATGATAATGTAACAATGAGTGTATTTCAACAGTTAGTGACCAAGGTAAAAGCCATAAGGAGAATGTGCCTCATTTATACATTGTGCCAATCAGCAGATTTTAGTTACTCTCTCTAAGAAGACCCTGAAAAACTGATTTTAATTATTCATTCAGAGCACAACAAATCCCCAAACCTCTAGCTATAAGACTTAACAAAAACATAAACTTACAAATCATTCAATAGGTACTCTTCAAAAGAATAATAATGTGTTCTGGATGGATCTCATCAAATATTTTCAACAATTCCTATTTGTGCACATGAATGTTCTTGATGCTCTTGTGGAATTTTACTGCACTGAATGGAAAGGATAAAAAGATAACCTCACAGTTATTCCTTTGTGTTTACAGTGAGGGTCAGAAGTTATCATGCTCAATGATGTGTTCCAGGGAGAGGATGATACAGAGCTTGTCAATCAAAGAAAAACTAACATAACACACAAAACACTGTCAGCAGACTTTCAAAGCGGATTATTTTTGGGTTTGAATGGGTTTGAGAGTTCTACTTTTGTGCAGTTTGGGAACAAAGACAATTTTTTTTACTATTCTTGCCTCATGCAGGAATGAGAGTGATAATAAGTGATAACAATAAAATGTCCAATCAAAGAGAAGGTTGCACTGGATTGTTTGAGAAAGAGCTACACTGTAGGGGAAAAAATAAATCACAGAACACAAAAGGATTTGAAGTGCTGGAGATTGTAGATAATTTCACCTAGATTTATATAGCAACAGCTTTTAAACATCTACTCATTCTTCATTCCTGTATCTCAATATCTTCAAGTATATGCATAACCTATCCTCAAATGTGACTTGGGTCTAGCTCTCACCGTCTGCAATGTGAAATGTGAGATATACCACTCCCCAACTTCACAATTCCAAGCCTATGACCTCCTCCTGATCCCACAGTATTTTTGTCTCTGCATGACAGGGTCGCCGTAAACAAGATTCAGGTTTGCCACCTCTTTAGACAAGTTCACGGCAGCAATGAAGATGAGTGCTAAGGTTGACTTGATCTCTGGAACATTGTTCCAGTTTTCACATAGTTGGTAGACCTCACGTCTCCGTCACCCCTCATCCCTCTCAACCCCTTCATCCCATAGACTACCATATCGCCATGTCCTACATATCCTGTCCTATCCTCTCCATATATAATGCTTCTTCAAAACACTCCCTTGCCCACAATGTCTTTCCATTACCTCCATGTATCCTCTGTACCTAAACTGTACAGAAAAATTGAGCTGTTGGCAATTCTGTAAAGTCTTTGAAATCCTTCTAAGATGAGAATGAAGAAAAAGGGTTTGAAATTCTTGTTTGTGATGTGTTCATCAACCAGAATCATTCATTACATCAGTGACAAGAACTTCAGTCCTCTTAATGCCTCTTAAACTTTCTAAATACATTAAAAAGTCAAAGAAGAAACAAGTTATTGCAACTTTGTGAAACTAACAAAAAAAATCTATCGCTCCCCATCCAAGCTCTAAACAAATGCCCACTGAGCTGAAACCCTCAGTCTTTTCCGAAGTTCAGTCAAGCATTCATAATGAGCATCTCGAAAAAGTAAGATTTTCCTGGGTCATCCATTCAAACTGCTTCAGTTGATACAGCAATGGGACCAAGGACAGACAAACTGCCAAACCAATCTACCCTATCACTGGTAAGATACCATTCCAGACACTGCCAGCCTGCTCCCGCAATGCTTAAAAGCCTAGGGGTCACATTATTTCTAACAAAGAGATAAGCAGTTCTTTTTCTTTACTCAAAGAGTGGTTAACACGTAAAGCTCGCAGCAAGTGGCCAAGGGAAGTAGCCTTGATGGCTTCAAGAAGAAAGTAAATGTGTATATAAAGGAAAGGTGTAGCAGGATGCATTAAAAAGTTGAGATGAGGCAAATAAAAAGGAAACAGTGTGGAATATAAATAGCAACACAAACAGTTGGGCTAATTGGCCTATTTATGTGCTGCATATTTTATGTAATCCACTAGTCTTTTTGGATATTGGCTCCAAATGAGGTAAACAGCAGCCTAGACCTTTATTTGAATATAGTGCATCAAAATGGCCCCATTCATTCGGCCCCTATATCACTTAGAACTCACAAATTACTTTAGCAGCTATACAAAACCTTTATAGAAATAGCAGGTCTTCAATTCAAACCCAGTAACACCAGACAGATGAGGAACAGTTTAAGTGACATAATGGGAACATTAAGTGCCCTATGTTCTTTATGGATTTGATTTATTTTAAATGAATTAAAATCTAAGTGTGTTAAGCATCCTATTCCCATATTCTCACACAATTTCAAGGTCATTGCAACCAATAATGGAATTGAATAAAATATTGAATTAAGCAAAAACACAATATATCAAAGTTTAACACATGAAGCAAACTGAATATTTTGTGGTTAATTATGAAATGTAGACAGAGATAATATGATCCTGTACAATGAGAGTAGAACTGTTCCTGGGATCAGGTACACTTTAAGCTGCAGAACATTGACCTGGCATTTTTTGAAGGCAATTGCAGCACACCGACTGCACTGCTGACAGCTTTGTAGAGCCTGATAGTGGAGTTATCTGTTGGCAGCAACTTTTTAAAGAGCCTTTACACTTACTTAAAATTGATCTGCTTCGGAAAAGGGTGAGAAAAATGCTGCAGTATTATAAAGTGACTCAATTGCTTTGAGAGTGCAACTGCTGAGTTATATCCTCCATAGAAGGACGATCTGATTTGCTGCTCAGAGATGGATTCTTTTGGAGCGCAGACCCAGAAAAGTTTGGATTCAAGAAGAATGGAATCTGTCTTTGCCATGTTATAATATTAACAGCATTGAAGAAGTAGCATGCTTGCCTTGTTAAGTTTGCATTGAGATGCCACCCCACTTCATAATGTTGACTACAAGTTATTTTGACATGGTTTAATTTTGTGGCAGAACTATGCAGGGACACAGCATACTGGTGCCCATTCATTAATAGGCATTCCCATTTAATGCCAGGCCATCTTTATCTTCACATTTTAATGATTATTTTTCTTGGCCCATTAAATATGGCAAGAAATAAGTATGCAGTCAATCCAACGTATCAGCATGTTACTTGTTCGCAGAGGCAGTTGTTGGACTGTGCCCTGAGTGGCATACATATTTTCTCACCCTTTTTTGCAATTTGTGCTATTTTCAGTATGTAGCTGAAGAAAGAAGCAATTAATGGAAGGTAGACGTTTTTCACATGTACTCCATTTCCCAGAACTTTGCCCATTCACTTAACCACTCTATATCCCTTTGTGGGCTCCGAATGTTCTCTTCCTAACTGACTTTCCTACCAGGCTTTGTGTTATCAGCACACTTAGCTATAAAGTTTGGGAGAAGATTTGTAGCTCGGGTGCTCGTTGTTGTGGTTCTGTTCGCCGAGCTGGGAATTTGTCTTGCAAACGTTTCGTCCCCTGTCTAGGTGACATCCTCAGTGCTTGGGAGCCTCCTGTGAAGCGCTTCTGTGCTGTTTCCTCCGGCATTTATAGTGGCCTGTCTCTGCCACTTCCGGTTGTCAGTTCCAGCTGTCCACAGTAGTGTCTTTGGGAAAGACAACGGAACAAGGACATGCCGCAACCCAAAGGACTAGCCGCACTACCATACATCGGGAGCATTTCCGAACTGACAGCCAGACTACTGTGACCACTAGGACTCATAACAGCACGCAAACCAACAGCCACTCTCAGACAACAACTCACCAGAACGAAGGACCCGATACCCAACATGAGCAAAACCAATGTAGTGTATAAAATCCCATGCAAGGACTGCACAAAACACTGCATAGGACAAACAGGAAGACAGCTAACGATCCGTATCCATGAACACCAACTAGCCACGAAACGACACGACC
This sequence comes from Chiloscyllium punctatum, assembly GCF_047496795.1. Taxonomy (NCBI): domain Eukaryota; kingdom Metazoa; phylum Chordata; class Chondrichthyes; order Orectolobiformes; family Hemiscylliidae; genus Chiloscyllium; species Chiloscyllium punctatum. The sequence goes on along the minus strand of NC_092741.1, from coordinate 90,938,314 downwards.
AGCTATCCTTAGTAGCCACACACACAGATGACAAGCAACATGAATTCACTGGGACAATACTATCATTATAGGGCAAGCCAAACAGAGAACATCCAGGGAATTCCTAGAGGCATGGCACTCATCCACAGACTCTATCAACAAACACATCGACCTGGACCCAATATACCTGCCACTACAGTGGACAGCTGGAACTGACAACCGGAAGTGGCAGAGACAGGCCACTATAAATGCCGGAGGAAACAGCACAGAAGCGCTTCACAGGAGGCTCCCAAGCACTGAGGATGTCACCTAGACAGGGGACGAAATGTTTGCAAGACAAATTCCCAGCTTGACGAACAGAACCACAACACTTAGCTATAATAACTTCGATCCTTTCATCCAAATCATTCATATAAATTGCAAAAGACTGAGGACCCAGCACTGACCCTGTGGCACTCAACCTGTGACATGCTCCCAGTCTGAAAAAGACCTAATTACCCCTACTCTCTGCTTCATATTGGCCAGCCTATCTTCAATCCATGCCAATATGTTACCCCCGAGCATTTAATTTCTGCAGTAACTTTTCATGTGGCACCTTATTAAACACCTTCTATAAATTTAAACATAACATATCCACTGATTCCTCAAAGGGATCCTTCAAAGGACTCCAATAAATTAGTTGAATATGATTTTTCTTTGACAAAACCATGTTGCCTTTGCTTAATTATCTTGAATTTAATAAGGGGCCCTGTTATAACAGCTTCAATAATGGCTTCTAACATTTTCCTTATAACAGATGTTGACGTTGAGTTAATTGAATTGTGACCTACACCCTCCCATTCAGAAGTCAAGCTGCTTATTGTTAACCCCATGGGAAATTTGAATTTCCTTCTCTCTGCTAATTTCATATGCTTATCCGAGTTTGGGAAGCTCGAAAAACAAATGCCTTGTTAGAGAGTTGACCACTTTTATGATTAACAGTTTTAAGAAACTGAAGAATTATCTGGCTTTGACGTGGTATATGAATTCTGAGAGCACAATTGACCAGGGTATCATCAACATGATGAAGGAAGCTTCATCCTGCTGCCAGCTCACTTCCGTAATGGTGGAACATGGGACTGTGCTAAATTGCTTACTTTGTGGCTTCATGTTAGCTGGAACCCTGAGGGATTTATATCCCCTAATAGAGGAGGGAATTGAAGTAGGAAACCTGAAACCTAAAAGAATTTGACAACAAAAATACATTTCCACACCCTTCCTGACCCTGCACTATGTCTGCAATAGGCCCTTGACTCTACATGCACCTATTCTGAGGTCAGGCTGATGGGAATTTTTAATTTCCTCCCCTCTGCTAATTTCACGCATTGGTGCAGATCTTGGAAGCCCTAAAAACATATACCTTGTGAGAGAGTTGACCATTTTGTGATTACATCTTTAAGCAATTAATAAAGGGATATCTGGCTTTGATGTGGAAAGTGAAAGTGTTTGCTTTTACAACTTGTGGGGTATTAATTATTTTATGAATAGCTTTCATACTTTCAGTATAAAATGTATGTAAATTTTTTTTAATGTACATTTCAAAGTCACCTTGAGGTCTGCCCAAGATGGATAAGAGGTTCTAGAGGATAATTAGGAAATGAGCGGGCATGAGGAATTATGAAGGAGCATAAGAACATGAAAAGGTGAGATTTAGGGAGAATAAAAATGATGTTGGGAGCATGGCTGCTGTATCTGAGAACCAGCCCACCTCTACATCCACACTCCTTCTACACAGCATTGAAGCAAAACATGAATCTTCCTCATCTACTTTGAGACATTTGTATGATGAGAATGAGCTTTGGAGGCTGACTCACATTCCACACCGAAAATGAGTCCAACACACTTTTCCTCATCTCTGTATCCAGCCTCATGTCTGCATAAGGTTAGCATGAGTTAAAACTTGCCTCACTTCCCAAGGACCACAACACATGTTGGGGGTGGCATGGTAGCTCAGTGGTTAGCATTGCTGCTTCACAGTACCAGGGACCCAGGTTCGAATGCAGCCTTGGTTGACTGTGTGGAGTTTGCACATTCGTCCCGTGTCTGTGTGGGTTTCCCCTGGGTACTCCAGTTTCCTCCCATGATCCAAAGGTGTGCAGGTTAGGTGAATTAGCCATGCTAAATTGCCCGTAGTATTCAGGGAATGGGTTTGTGTGGGATACTCTTCAGAGGGTCACTATGGATTTGCTGGCATGAAGGGCCTGTTTCCACGCTGTAGGGAATCTAGTCTATATTTTGAAACTGTTTCTGCAAAAGAGAAAAAGGCACAATGTGGTATCAGGCCAAAGAGAATGGTTCTAGTTTGTTCAGTAATGTACTAGAGGTGGAAAGGAGGAGAACTATGGTGCAGCAGGCTAGCAGGTCCCACAGGGAATTACATCAGACAATGATAGATGCCAATAGAATGAATGTTACTGAAAAAGCTGAATCAGTTGTAGTTAATTAAGGGTTAAATTTCCAGTAATAGTAAAAGCAAATGTGAAGCACAGATGTACAAACGCAGGCTAGAAATGCAGCAGCTGTACTATGAGAAAGATAGCATTGGCCTCGGGTGAAATCCAAACAATATCTGTGTATACAGTGAGAAAATGCTCGATAACATAAGACACCTGGCTAGGGTAATGTGGGAATTGCAATATGTAGTATTGTAATATTTTTGTATAAAGCTTGGAGGTGTCTATAACCCCGTAGAGTTGATTTTACGCTCTCTGTGATAATTCTAGCTCTCCTTGCATGTGCACACGAAAATAAGCGATCGTTTGAACTGTTCCCTGAGATGCCTATCAATTTATCAAGTTGTGTGACAGCATCACTTTAAGGACCTGGCAGCAATACTGGAAAAAGTTCAATGACCTCCTACAGTGCTTCCATGTTTGCAAATTTATTTCCAAATGCCACTATCTGCAACACTAACCTCATACACATCAGTTTACATCACTCCAATGTTTACCTTTCAACAATCTCGAGCAAACCAGGAGTCAACTCTAATGTTTGGACGCTTCACTTCATTCTGACACAATTAACATTCTGCAAGTCTCGCATCTTGCAGCTTCCAAGTACTTGTAGCTCTTAGCTATGACAAGCACTTAACCTTGACATGTTGCAGCACACTCACTGAAACTCTTCCATCGAAATTTTAGACCAGTGTGGTACAATATACGAGGCAGCAGCCAGTAACCACCAGAGCACTGACAAATCTGCATTTCTTGAAGCATTTGGAAATGACAATCCAATAATTATTGCCGTGACAATCACTGAAACTGCTGAAATTGGCATTGACAAACCAATCCAAGATGCCAATACATTTCTGTGTTATTCACTTTCTCAAATTCTATCCCACGCTCAACCCACAATGTAATATGAAGTACAAACTGTAAATTATGGGAACATGCATCTCTTTATTTGATTCCTCTCCTAATCCTTCTAAATCTCCCCCTCTGCTTTTGGATGCCCAAGACCTATGCATTATGAGCTACTAAAAGCTGATGGTGAACAAAAAGAATAGATCTTGATATTAAAAAAAATGCCCTCTCACAAGATTGCACACTTGCAAGCATCATCTCAGATAAGGACACAATGCATTTTTTAGAACTAGGTGCCAACTAAGGATCTGTGCATGGGAATTCACTGAGCACAAGTAGCGCACAAAAAATTTAAGGGAAAGTAAGTACATTCTGAGGAATGTGAGCTTGTAAGGGATTTCTGAAAGCCCAGATAAGGGCTTTGATACTGTATCATAGCTAATGAACCTACACGAGTAGATCAATGGTGTATTGGAAGGCCTCGGAATCTATTACTACTATCTGTAGGAATCTGGATCCAACTTGGCACAGGAGCTCATGCATAATGTCCATAAGCTCCATGGACCAGCTAGAAGACAACATATAGTGCCCCTCTCTCAGCTTCCCTTACAGTTTGATCAGAAACCATTCAACATCTCAAAGCTGCAGTTGATAGCATGAATTCATTCCTTGTTGTCTTTAGACCAAACCCCCTCAAAACATAACAAGGAGATAGCCTTGATTCTAACGTTTTCTTATTTTAAAGGCAAGTGCCAGGCATTGCGTTCCAGATGCAATTCAATTGGTCAAACAACTAAGCTTGAAGCTAAACACACTGTATTTGGACACTATATTTAAAATGCAGATGAAATAAAAATAAAAGAATTGGCTTCACTGTAACTCTATCATAATACTTAACAAATGAATAAACCATTCATTCGCTGTTCCAACATAATGACATCCCAGAAGCACAAAAGCAAATAGATTGTCTCATATGCAGTTCTAGCAGTAGAAAATGAATCCCAGCTTTTAGCTGTAACAAAGAGAGGAAAAACAGCTTCTCCATCCACCTTCCAAGATTCCAGTAACTGCTTACGAAAGTGAAAACTAAAATCTTGGCTTTGTGGGAGTTTAATGCCAGCCATTCAAGCTGCTTCTATTGTTGCAACTTAAAAAAAGGCCTCATAAGCTGTTTACTTTATTAGCTTGAAGCAGACCACTTGACACCTCTGTCTCAACCTCTCTTCATTAATAAAAACAGGACAAAATACACCTCCTAAAGCCTTAGTATTTGTAACAGCAGATATCAGCCCCTCACAGGGTCTCATAGCCATTCAACAATCTGAACTCTAGAAGCACCACCTCAGGAGAATGGAAAGAATTTAAAGTTAGGCCCCAAGAGGTTTGGTACATTCCTCTGGAGTTGTTCAATCAGTGGAACCATTGTTTGAAAATGCCTAGGATTTGTTCCATGATTTTGCAGATGAACATGGTTTCAACTGTTTCATCCATTGTCCATTTATGATATTTAGGCAGAGGGAACGTCATGAACTAAGCAGTCACCTTTCAATCCATCATGACGGCCCAAAGTTTGTGAAAGTACAAAACTCAGGCAGTTTAAAAATGTGAATGTTATACTTGGAACGATGAATATTCACTGAATTATTCTGTGTTCATGGCTGAACATCTACGGGATGTTCACAGGGTGAAATCCCTTGAAATTCTTGTAAATCTCCTTGTAAGAAGTTGTGTCCACAGAGCCATGTATACACAGTCAATGGCTCTCTGTACCATTGGGAATTCAATTACCCAGACTGAGTAATGTGTCTGTTTTCTTATCTTCTCCCTGATTATTGAGCAGACAAAGATAATCTTGGTGACCTTCCTTGTAAACTGTTAAGATGTTGCTGATGTCTCCTGCTTGAGCTTGAAAGAATTCTGAGGGATAAAAATTTACAGCCCTGGTAACTGCAGTGCAGATAGAGATCTGAAGAAGTAATGACAAAGTTCAGTGACTGATTGGTAAATTTTCATTACAACCGGCTCTGCTCCTGCCTGAGGTGAGGGCAGGAGAGGTGCTCTTTGAATGCACTAAGTGGTTTTTCTGTACAGTGTTTTGCTGAGAGCTCTCTCACTCCCTCCTCATGCAAAGCTGTCCCTCTGTGCTGCCTGGATTCTATCTCCATATTCTGTTGTAACTGAAATGAGGCAGCTGCTACAACCCCCTGAGCAAAAGAAAGGAAAGCTGTCTACTCAGAGGTCTTCATTCCCCATCCCACTCCTTGGATAGATCCAGTACCATTCCAACCACTAGAGACAGCCCCTTCAACCACACAATATGCAGTGTGTACAACATCTCCACAGCAGCTAAAGAATATCAGAAGCACCTCATCTGCAAGTTGCATGATGATGTCGGTAAATGGTACCAGTGGGAATTTCCTCATGTATTTAAGCTTTTTGAAAGAAGACATTAGCAGGACTTTTAAGGTCCAAAATTAAACTTCATTCATATCACAAGCTGATATTCTAAACACTGATGGCTCACACAAAGCATTCCCACATTATTACCTTTTTCAATCAGCAAGATGATTCTGTTTTTTACCTGAAATATGATTCCAGCTCTTTGTATTTGGAATGTTCTTTGTAATACTGCAGGTGAAGAGAAGAATTAAAGATTTCAAATGAAGTTAAGCTTTGTGTACTTATGTATGCATGGTCATGAGATATCTCAATAGAATCATTTTAAGTTGATTGAACCATTCAATGTGATATCTCTCACTGACATCCAGAAGTCCCAATGTCCCTCATAGAACCAGTTGTAATCAATTATGCAACTTGATCCAGGTCCTGATTAGTTGAAATATTTATACTCTGTTAATTAAAGATCATTTGCAATGATAAAGTATGGTTGCTGAATGTTGGTTTTATAGCAAATAAAGCTGAATGTGTACGCTTGAAAGCTAGGACAGACTCCAGTGTCAAAGTAAATGGCAAAACATATAAAATGCTTTAAATGTATATCTTAATTAACAACATGTTCTTCAAAAGAATGTGTCTTTGTAAAAGGCTGACCTATTTCAGAGACATCCATCAAGTATTAGCACATGATATCACATGTGTTGATTTGCTGAGATAAAGTGTGATATGTGTTACTATAAGTCTCTCTATATTGTTGTGCCATTTAAGTCAATTATTAAGCATAATAAACCATCTCCATGCACTTCACAGGATCATTTTAAACAAATATTGATACCAAAGAACATTAAGTGACATCAGTATGGCTTAAAAATTGCTTCATCACAGAAGAAGGTGTAGAGCAGTTAAGGGCTAAAATGTTAAGAAGGAAAGAGAGTGAGGGAGGTGGAGAGCTTAGGGGAAAAAAATCTAAGAGTTAGGACGTCAACAGTGAATAGTGTACCGATCATGGAATGGAGTGATTCAAATGAGAATGTACCAGGGGCCAGAACTGGAGGAACACAGGTACCTTGGAGGGTTATGTGGCTCAAAAATGTTACAGAGGTAAGGAGGGGAAAGGCCATGGAGAATTTTGAAAACAAAAATGCACATGTAAAGTTGAGATAGTGCCTAACTAGAAACCAATGAACATATGTATGAGCAGATTTGATGCTAGCTGGGACACAGGGAGGAGAGGTTTGAATGATCTCAAGTTTATGGAAGGTAGCGAGTGGGAGACATGCCAGGAGGCTGGTGGAACCAGTTTTAAAGTCATGTGGAAACTGATGTTATGTTTGTGGATGATGTTGCTGAGGGGAACATATTGATAAGAAATAGGAAGTGACCAAAGCTTGATCCTTGAAGTCCAATGGGAATGCTGTAAAAGAAGGAACAGAAGCTGTTGCAGATGGATTCTGGACATGATTAGATCAATAAGAAGGGAGGCAGGCAAATGCAGTCCCACACAGCTGGATGGTGGCAGAGAGATGTTGAAGGAGATGGCACATGATCAACTGGGTTAAAGGCTATGGGCAAGCCTAGAATCCAACTTTAATCAACACTTCTCTGAGGACTTCATCAAATGAAAGTAAGTGCTCTGTCCCTGTGATTTATTTAGTTTTCAAGAAGAAAGATATAGCTCTTGTGGCTAAAAGGATCAAGGTATATAGGGGAAGGAGGGGATTAGGGTATTGAGCTCAAATATGACCCATGATCATATTAAGTGACGGAGCAGGCTTGAGGATGGCAAAAAGCCTACTCCTGCTGCTATCACCTATGTTTATTCAAGGTCTGTGAGAAGATTTGTAGCTCGGGTGCTCGTTGTTGTGGTTCTGTTCGCCGAGCTGGGAATCTGTGTTGCAGACATTTCGTCCCCTGTCTAGGTGACATCCTCAGTGCTTGGGAGCCTCCTGTGAAGCGCTTCTGTGATCTTTCCTCCGGCATTTGTAGTGGTTTCACCACTATAAATGCCAGAGGAAACATCACAGAAGCGCTTCACAGGAGGGTCCCAGGCACTGAGGATGTCACCTAGACAGGGGACGAAATGTCTGCAACACAGATTCCCAGCTCGGCGAACAGAACCACAACAACCTATGTTTATGTATGTCTCTGTATTGGAAACTGCATAAGAAACACCCAGAAAACAGAATGTTTGGTCACAGCCTTCTTCCTATGGTCCCCTTTTCCAGGAAGAATAGAAAGCAGAAATTATACCTGGTCAGCATACGCTTCAGGAGAAAAGGAAGATGGGATCCTTCTCCTCCCATCATTTGTAGGCAGGAAGACTAGGAAAGCAATTTCTTATTCAAATAGAGATCTCTGAGGTACAGAGGGACCTGGGTACCCTTGTGTGTGAATAATATAGAGTCACAGGGTCATAGAGATGTGCAGCATGGAACCAGACCCTTCGGTCCAACTTGTCCATGCTGAACAGATATCCCAACCTAATCAATCCCATTTGTCAGTACTTAGCCCCTATCCCTCTAAACCCTTCCTCTTCATATACCATCCAGATGCTTTTAAATGTTGTAATTGTACCAGCCTCCATCACTTCCTCTGGCAGCTCATTCCATACATGCACCACCCTCTGTGTGAAAATGTTGCCCCTTAGGTCCCTTTTAAATCTTTCCCTGCTCACCTTAAACCTATGCCCTCTAGTTTTGGACTCACCCCCACCCCGGGGGAAAAGGGCTTGTCAATACACACCCCTCAAGATTTTATAAATCTCTAGAAGGCCTCTCTGCCTCTGCTGTTCCAGGGAAAATAGCCCCATCCAATTCAGCCTCTCCCTCCAGCTCAAACCCTCCAACTCTAGCAACATCCTTGTAAATATTTTCAGAACCCCTCCAAGCTTCACAATATTATTCCAATAGCAGGGAGACCAGAATTGAACTTGGTATTCCAAAAGTGGCCTAACCAATGCCCTGTACAGATGCAACATATCTCCCAACTCCTGTCCTCAATGTTCTGACCACTTAAGGCAAGCATACCATACACCTTGTTCACTATCCGATCTATCTTCGATTCTTCTTTCAAAGAATTATGAACCTGCACTTCAAGGTCTCTTTGTTCTGCAACACTCCCCAGGACCTTACCATTAAGTGTATAAGTTCTGCCCTGATTTCCTTTCTAAAATGCAACACCTGAAGAAAGTGATTGGGAAGGTAAATAGAATATTGCACATTTTTTTTCCAAGAAGAATGGAATATGAAAGTAGTGATGTTTTTCAGGGTAGATTAAATTAGATTGTCTACAGTGTGGAAACAGGCCCTTCAGCCCAACAAGTCCTCATCGCTCCTCCGAGGAGAAACCCACCTAGACCCATTCCCCTACCCTTTATTTATCCCTGACTAACACACCTAATACTGTGAGCAATTTAGCGTGGCCAATTCACCTGACCTGCACATCTTTGGATTGTGGGAGGAAACCAAAGCACCCGGAGGAAACCCTGCAGACACAGGGAGAATGTGCATAATCCACACAGACAGGTGGGAATTGAACCCAGGTCCCTGGTGCTGTGAGGCAGCAGTGCTAACCACTGAGCCACTGATGACATCACATCTAAAGTACTCTGCTCAGTTCTTTTCTCAGTTCAGAAAAGGTTCACTCAACTAATTCCTGGGAATTGAATTATCTTATAAGGAATGGGTGCACAGACTGGGCATGTATTTACAGATGTTTAGAAGAATGAGAGGTGATGTTATTGAAATATATTAGACCCTGAAGGGACTTGACCATATTGAAACATATAAGATACTGATAGGACTTGACAAGGTGGATGTTGACAGGATGGGTCCCTTGTGGGAGAAACTCAAATTAGGGGGCACAGTTTAAAAGGGTGGCTTCCATTTAAGGTGAGAACTCTTTTTCTCCCAGAGGGTCACAAGTCTTTCAAACTCTTCCAAAGGGAGCAGTGGAAGTCATTGAACATTTTTAAGGTGGAGGTAATAAGATTCTTGACTAACAATGGATTAAATAATTATTGGAAGTAGATGGGAACGTGACATTGAGGCCACAAGTTGAGTGGCCATGATCACATTGAATGGTAGTACAGATTAGAGAGACAGAATGGCCTACTGCTAATTTATATTTTGTAGATTGAAAGTACTCTTGATCTCCAGTGCTGTGTCCAAGAAATTGAGGGTCTTGTCCCTTCTTTCTTAAGCCATCCTGAAACACTCCATTTTGTATCAAATAGTAGATTTTACATTCCCAGTGGAAGTGGATATGGATGTCAAGAGGCAATGTACCCATTTCCAGAAAAATTGCTCCTAACCAACATTTAAATGCTAAATTGTAGCCATCTATTTAGGGTCTCTAGCCTTGCAAAAACTCATCAGAAACTTTCAAAATTGCATATAAACAACTAAACTTTCAAACAGGCATATCTTCATACCTATATCACTTTTTCATTAAAATACAACTCTTCCCATCCTTGAAAAACATCCAATAATACTTCACATATAAAGGATTGTTTTATAAATCTGTGCTGCTAACTGGGAGCCTCATTTACAAATATTTTATATTAAAAATTTTATATTGATATTTGGAAGGCGGTGAAGGAGTACAGCATCTTAGACACCCATGTGTCTAAAATTATCACAAACTAGTGCATGGCAACCAGAAATAGTGAAAAAGGCTAGTGGTATTCTGGTCTTTATCTCAATGCAGTTTGTATTACAAAAATGAGGAATGAGTGCAAAATCAAAATATTGTAAATGCAGTAAATATGTAACAAGAATTTTTTTAAAAGTTACAAATTTTCACCAGATCAAGCTACCTCTATGAGAGAATAGAAGAGATGGGTATTGAAAGTCAGGAAAGTTCCTGACTTCGCAAATCCATCTGCCAAGTTTTTGTGTTGGGGCAGTGGGGGTCAGTGTACTCAGGTTTACTGCCTCTTGAGGTAGGCCGAGATGGCAGCAACAGTAGATGGATGGTGTATCTGGTGTATCTGAATGCCTGCCTTCGTTTACTGAAATATTGGCCCATTGAAAGCATGATTGTGAAGACCTTAATCCCCGACAACTGCATCAATAGTAGCAGACATCTACTCTGATTCCAAAGATGTGCTTTATAAATGCTTGGTTGAACTCCAAGAATGACTAATGCACTTAGACAAGCTGGCAATGTTTATAGAACTTGCATGAGAGTGAGAGATTTGTTTGATTGACATTTCTAATACCTTGTAAATAAGTTACTTTTTCTTTTATCTGCAATGTGTTTATTTACACAAGATAAAGAAGTCTGAAGTGGAGAAAAGCTTCACATGTTGATAATATGAAAGGCTTTGACTGGTTGACACCTTTATGAGAAGCTAAGAAGGCCAATGTATTTCAATTAAAATATTGAGAGGGTTTATCTTTTAAGTTGATGACGAATTAGGTTTCTGACGTGATTTGTAATTTCTCTGGGAGTCTGGCATCCTGTCTCCTATCATGATATGTTTATATGATTTAGATCAATATGATGTTTATGCTTTGATATGGGGAATTCTGTTGAAAGTGACAAGATTGTGCACTTATTACTTTTGCTCAAGACTCTACAAAAGATTGTGGGTTCAGGGGTAACCTCTATCTATTTTTATCTCTTGCCATCTATCATTCCTTCATTTTTCCTTTGATTATCATTTAAATCTTCATTGATTGTTTTCCTTTTGTTTTCATTTAAATGCCATGTAACCCCCTCACATCTCCCACTTCTGACAGCCATTGATTTACCACTCATCCCTTCTCATGACCATCTGGTAGATTTCAGGTTAGAATCATACGATTTAACATATCAGTATACTACACAAGGAAGACAAGGGCCATCAATGCATTTCAAACAGAAAGGTGCTGAATACATACCTTAAGAATAAAGCAGCTCTTGACAATAAAATTTGTTGGTGTACAACCACAGAATGAGTAAATGAGAAAAGAAAAATCGGCAAAGCTTCCACAGAGAACATCAGGTGGCTCAGTGATTAGCGCTGTTGTCTCACAGCACCTGGGTCCCAGGTTTGAACCCAGCCTCAGGTAACAGTCTGTGTGGAGTTTGCGCATTCTCCCTGTGTCTGTGTGGGTTTCCTCTGAGTGTTCCAGTTTCCTCCTACAGTCCAAAGATGCGCAGGTCAGGTGAATTGGCCATGCTCAATTGCCCATACCATTAGGCATTAGTCAGAAGGAAATGGGTCTGGGTGGGTTACTCTTCAGAGGGTCAGTGTGGACTTGTTGGACTGAAGGGCCTGTTTCCACACTGCAGGGAACCTAATCTAATCTAATCTAAATATCACAAAGTGTTGCACAAGAATCAATGTGGTGCCAGGATTATGTTTCATCTTTGTATAAGTGTACTACGAAGGCCTACGAAGCTTATTAATTTTATTAAGGTTTCCAGAAAAACTAGGGACAGTCAAGCAATGGATTTGTTCAATTTTAAAGGGAAGTTATATTTGGCCCTAACTAACTGTTATTCAAGATGGATTGAAGTGACAAGACTTTATTAGCCACAGCACACTCAGAGATCAGAGAACTGAAAAGCATCTTAACAATATATTTTTTCCCTAAAGAATTAATACCGGAAAATGGACCAGAACTTGTGAATGAGGAAATCAGGAAGTTCACCGTAGAGGAAGGAATCAGCCAAGTGACAAGTTCTTCTGTCCATCTTCAGTTGAATGGACAGGCAGAGAAGGTGGTCATGATTGTGAAGTTACTGCTGCATAAAAATGCAGTTTGGGAATTAGCTGTACTCAGTTACAGAGCAACACCAACCCAAGACAAAACTCTGGTAGGAAGTCAGAAACCACTGTCACAGAGAAACAGATCAGCTGAGACTTTATTTAGCTAGAATGCTTGCAGAGACACTCAGAAGGAACGAGAAGGCAATGATCTTTACTCGAAGTGAGACTGATTAAAATTATCATAGAATGTGGATTACATGTACCCACACTACATCAGATAGTGTGTAGAGCTACAGTAAAATACCATCATCCCTGTGTTTAAATTAAGTGTTTCAGATTGGTCAGAGTTCAAGATTGTCTTGACCTGTGAAATTCAGTAATTTAGGCGAAGAGTTGAGTTGAGGGGAAAGGAGCAGTTGGCAGGGTTGGTGATAATGTTGATTATGTTAGTGATAACAATGACAATGAAAAGTAGAGTACTGGAATAAGGTAGACCAAGTTGAGAGAAAACTTAGAGGTGTGTAGTATATAGATTAATTGATAAACTAAAAGAGTGATGGTGTAAATGTTAATGCGAGCAACGATCAGTAAAAGAGAAGACATCAGACTAGAAGGATCAAAGTCAAGAGAGAGATCTGATGCACTACAATAAAGAGTATGTGTAATAACCTGCAACTTACTCTAACACTCCTTTATTTACATGAGTACATCAGTAGTGGAAGAGCCTTATTTACAGATAAGAAGTCAACAATCTCAGTGACAGTCTATATGTAGACAGACATACTCCAGAGATTCTAAAGATCAATGTCTGGCTTGACAACTCAGCCATGATCCAACTGAATGGAGGAATAGGCTCAAAGTGTGGAATGGCCAATTGATTTTCTTGGATACTCTATTTACTGCCACAATCAGTTCGCTGTGGCCCTATCTCACATTAAATGCATCACTGAACACACTTTTGCAACATTCATTACCACTTGGAACACATTGCACCTGAAATGTGTGTTTTTTTACACTTAATCTTTCTGACGATAATACACTGTAACTACATTAACAAGGTTTAAGGGATTTGTACCTGTTAAGTGATCGATTGAAAAATGCTGAAGCATCATTATTTAAGGTGAATTGTAGTATACTCATTTTTTGCAGCTAATAAATTCATTTTCAGTAAAATTGGAAATGACAGCATCTACTGTTTTCATTAACGTGTCATGAATAGTCAGGAAAAAATGCTCATCTGAAATTCGTTTTCAAGAAAGGAGTTTCCCACAGTCACCATGGAATATGTGATATCTTACTGGGAACTGAAATGCATTTCCACTGACCTCTTTAATGCAATGTTCATTAAATCCTCAAAAAAATATTCAAATTATGGCTTCTGCACAATGCAAATGGAGAGCATGAACAGCAACACAGTTGCTCCATAGCACTTAGCCATGGATGCTGCAGGAAAGGTCCTATTTACTTTATCAAAACATTTCAAAATTTAGAACAGCTCTATCAAACTTCATAGCTGTTTCTGTTAGAATAACAACTGCCTTTCTAAGACATGACTGAGGCAACATGTATATTGTTTTCCGTTTGGACTGGAGGCTATTTAAAGCAACACTGACGCTCAATGAAAAGTCATCTTTTGATGTTCAATAATTACAGGGAAGATAAGTTGCATGGTCCTACTGCAAAGGGAGGGACTGTTATAATAGAGTAAACCTTCAACTTCTCCGCAATGAAAAATTGTAAGGTTTGAGCACCATGCCAGACAAGCCCAAGGAGTGGAGATTAGAATATGAGGTGGAATCCTAGAGGGGTCTGAATGATGCTGGCTATAGAACATAGAACAATACAGCACAGAACAGGCCCTTCGGCCCACGATGTTGTGCCGAACATTTGTCCTAGCTTAAGCACCTATCCATGTACCTATCCAATTGCCGCTTAAAGGTCACCAATGATTCTGACTCTGCCACTCCCACAGGCAGCGCATTCCATGCCCCCACCACTCTCTGGGTAAAGAACCTACCCCTGACATTCCCCCTATACCTTCCACCCTTCACCTTAAATTTATGTCCCCTTGTAGCACTCTGTTGTACCCGGGGGAAAATGTCTCTGACTGTTTACTCTATCTATTCCCCTGATCATCTTATAAACCTCCATCAAGTCACCCCTCATCCTTCGCCGTTCCAATGAGAAAAGGCCTAGCACTCTCAACCTATCCTCGTACGACCTATTCTCCATTCCAAGCAACATCCTGGTAAATCTCCTCTGCTTCCTGATTCCTGAAGAAGGGCTCATGCCCGAAACGTCGATTCTCCTGCTCCTTGGATGCTGCTTGACCTGCTGCGCTTTTCCAGCAACACATTTTCAGCTCTGATCTCCAGCATCTGCAGTCCTCAAAATCTCCTCTGCACCCTCTCTAAATCTTCCACATCTTTCCTAAAATGAGGCGACAAGAACTGCACACAGTACTCCAAATGTAGTCTAACCAAGGTCCTATACAGCAGCAACATCACCTCACGACTCTTGAATTCAATCCCTCTGCTAATGAACACTAATACACCATAGGCCTTCTTACAAGCTCTATCCACCTGAGTGGCAACTTTCAAAGATCTATGAACATAGACCCCAAGATCCCTCTGCTCCTCCACCTTACTAAGAACCCGACCGTTAACCCTGTATTCCGCATTCTTATTTGTCCTTCCAAAATGGACAACCTCACACTTGACAGGGTTGAACTCCATCTGCCACTCCTCAGCCCAGCTCTGCATCATATCTAAGTCTCTTTGCAGCCGACAACAGCCCTCCTCACTATCCACAACTCCACCAATCTTCGTATCGTCTGCAAATTTACTGACCCACCCTTCGACTCCCTCTTCCAAGTCATTAATAAAAATTACAAACAGCAGAGGACCCAGAACTGATCCCTGCGGAACTCCGCTTGACACTGGGCTCCAGGCTGAATATTTACCATCTACCACCACTCTCTGACTTCGACCGGTTAGCCAGTTCTCTATCCAACTGGCCAAACATCCCACTATTCCATGCCTCCTGACTTTCCGCATAAGCCTACCATGGGGAACCTTATCAAATGCCTTACTAAAATCCATGTACACTACATCCACTGTTCTACCCTCATCCACATGCTTGGTCACCTCCTCAAAGAATTCAATAAGACTTGTAAGGCAAGATCTACCCCTCACAAATCCGTGCTGGCTGTCCCTTATCCAAGCAGTGTCTTTCCAGATACTCATAAATCCTATCCCTCAGTACCCTTTCCATTACTTTGCCTACCACAGAAGTAAGACTAAATGACCCGTAATTCCCGGGGTTATCCCTATTACCTTTTTTGAACAGGGGCACAACAATCGCCACTCTCCAGTCCCCTGGCACCACCCCCATTGATAGTGAAGAAGAAAAGATCATTGCCAACGATTCTGCAATATCCTCTCTTGCTTCCCACATAATCCTAGGATATATCCCGTCAGGCCCAGGGGACTTGTCTATCCTCAAGTTTTTCAAAATGCCCAACACAACTTCCTTCCTAACAAATATCTCCTCTAGCTTACCAGTCCGTTTCATACTCTCCTCTTCAACAATACGGTCCCTCTCATTTGTAAATACTAAAGAAAAGTACTCATTCATGACCTCTCCTATCTCTTTCGACTCAATACACAGTCTCCCACTACTGTCCAAAGGCTATGGCAATTTAGTGGCAGAAGGGTCAAGGTAGGTGCACAAGCACGTTACAGGTGGAGGGCCCGGCTACCTTTTGGAGTGTCCAGAGTTAGGATTCTTCCTCCAGTTGGGTACCTCCTGGCACAACCCTGTCAGCTTATGAGGAAAAAGACACCTGGCATATATGCCAGGTTTCCTGTTCCCTGAAGACCAATGGCTGGGGCTCTAGAGTGCAGGTTGCACCTCTCCAGCACACCCTGATGGTGATGAGCCTGGAGGCAGCCAGAGAACTGCATGATTCGCTGGGCAATGAGGGCCATTGACATTGCTGCCAAATAACTGTCTGCTGCTCCTGCTTCTCCCTATGTGTGTGGATGAAGTCTCTGATTGCCAACACCACAGGATCCCCTTCAGCCTGGGGCTGAGCAAGTACCTGGTCTATGATAGAGCTCCATGTGCCAGCAGGATCCCTTGGCCAGCTGTGAAGGTGGATATGATATGGGGAGGGGTTTTCTAGCTGGTTATATCAAACCTTTTAAGGTTAGCATTCCCACCCAGATAATAGTGTCTGAACTGATGCCAATGTTTCCTCTGACGGCTTTTGACTTCAGAAGAAAAAGACATGGCTTTTGGGTAGCTGGCATTCCACTGTGAAAGTGATAGATGTGCTCATGATACAAGATCCAAGACAGAGAGAGAGAGAGAGAGAGAGAGAGAGAGAAGACATTGCAGCCAGTGGTTAGAATTGGTGTGCAATGAATGAGACTGATATCGGAGTTAATCTGAGAGTTACAGTGAAAAGGAAAATGGTACTTACTCAGTTAGTGAGACATTCCTACAGGTGCAGTCCTGGTCTTCTCATGAGAGGACCAGGATTCTCTCCTCACATGAGGTGAGGAGCCTAATGTCAGGCACCCCTTTCTTCTGGACATGTGGAGATGGCACTGATGCAGGCGATGGCCTCTGACCAGGCTACCATGAAGTAGTAGCACAATCAAGAAAGCATACCAACATCTCTACCTCCCCAGAAGGCAAAGGAAATTTGGCATATCCAGAACGACTCTTACCAATTTTTATAGATGCACCATAGAAAGCATCCAATCTGGATGCATCACAGCTTGTTGTGGTAACTGCAAGAAATTACAAAGAGTTGTGAACACAGCCCAGTCCATCACAAAAACCAGCTTTCCATCCATTGATTCTGTCTACACTTTCCACTGCCTCAGGAAAGCAACATAATCAAAGACCTCTCCCACCCCAGTTATGCTCTCGTCCATCTGGCAGAAGATACAAAGTTTGAATACATGAACCAACAGATTTAAGAACAGCTTCTTTCTTGTTGTTATCAGACTTATAAACAGACCTCTCTTATGTATTAGAGTTGATCGTACTTTGTACCTTCTCTCTAGCTGAACACTACAGTTCTATTACCCTGACGCACTTATGTAAGGTATGATTTGTCTAGTTGAACACAAAACAATGCTAGTTGCTCTATCTCGGTACATGCGACAATAATAAATCAAATGGAATGGCGTATTATGCTGTTCCTCCAGGAAGAGGACTCCTCTCCTTTGCACTATCCCATTAAATGTCCTTGGCAGGGCAGGGCAGCTTCAGAATGCCTGGGCTCATTCGGGTGCACAGTGGCTTTTTAAAGGTGGCCCAGCTGCAATGGATGCTAGTGTTTTGGCAGATATTTACTGAGTGGTGAGTTGTCCTGGAATGGCGCGTGGTAAGATGGGGCCAGAATCAGACATGACAGGCACCATGGAGGCATAGTAGGTAATGATGTGGGCTTGGTGAGGTAAGGTGAGAAAACTCACCAGGCCTTTTGGCAGAAATCTCTTTACCACACTCTAAATACTGACAGACCTCAGGATGCTCACACCCAGGGTGATCACAGACTCTGTGGCCTTACTTTGATGCTTAAGTCAGATGATTTGTGTCTAAGTCCCATTCATGATAGTCTTGGCAGGTGAAAAATTGAGATTAGGTGAAAGTGAGGACTGTAGATGCTGGAGATCAGAGTTAAGATTAGAGTGGTGCTGGAAAAGTGCAGCAGGTCAGGCAGTATCCAAGGAGCAGGAAAATCGATGTTTCAGGCAAAAGCCCTTCTTCAGAAATCTTGATGATTCCTGATGAAGGGTTTTTGCCCGAAACATCAATTTTCCTGCTCCTCAGATGCTGCCTGACCTGTTGTGCGTTTCCAGCACCACTCTAATCTTAAAAAATTGAAATTGGCTTGAATATTGAATTAGTCTCCAGTGGGATTTATCCAATGGCTGTGGGGTTGCTTTTCTTCAATCGTAAAAGTAGGTGTTGGCTCTAGTCCACCTAAGGTAAGATACTCTTAAGGGTCAAAACTGCTAAACAAGTGTTTCTGTATGTTTATTTCAAAAACTAGATGGCCACCAGCTTATTTTACTTCTAATGCTGGAGATCTGAAATAGAATCAGAGAGTGCTGAAGAAATTCAGGAGATCTGGCAGAACCTGTGGAAAGATGAACAGAGTTAACAGTTTGAGCCCAATACCACTCTTCTGAACTTAATTATCTTACTTAGAACCCATTGAACCAGTGAAAAGGAACACTGTTCCTAATTTTGTTGATCTGTCTGCCCGATGATAGTGTTAGCTCATTTGTTATCACATAAAACCCAGTGTTCCCAATTCAACAATATGTTCAAAGGACCTCAGTTACAGTTTTAAAGAAAAGCCAAGCAAACTAGTGCCATTGGTGGCCTGTGCTGCTCTGCAAGTATTTCATAAAATAATCCAAAATCCTTTTTGATTCAATTTTTCATGGAGCCAAAAGAAGCAGGAGGGTTACCCTGGAATTTAAAGAATATTGTGGCTTTCTGCCAGTAGACTCTGGCCTTTCCACCCTTTTGTTTTGACTGACCCTATGTTCCACCCACCTACCCACAGGCTTAGACAGTACACCCATGAGAATTCCTCCAGTAACCACTTAATAGGCTACCCAGCAGGATGTCTATCTTTTGTGTGACCATAGTAATTAAGTTCAAGCTACAAAAAACTTGGGTTGCTCTGCAAGCTCAATTGTTCAAATTTACCCTGTCATTTTGTACTTTGCTACAAGTGCTATAGAATAAATGTGCTATGGGCAGCACAGTGGCTTGGTGGTTAGCACAGCTGCCTCCTAGTGCCAGGGACACAGGTTTAATTCCACCCTCAGGCGATTGTCTGTGGTTTCCTCTGGGTGCTCTGTTTCCTCTCACAGTCCACAAATGTGCAGGCTCATTGGAATGCCCATGCTAAATGGCCCATACTGTCCAGGGATGTGCATAGGTTAATTAATCATGGTAAATACAGGTTAGAGAGGTGGGTCAAGGTGGGATGCTCTTCACAGGGTTGGTGTGGACTTGACAGCGGCCCACTTCCACACTGTAGGGATGCTGTGAAAAAAAAGTGAACTCCCCACATGACCAAACTCTTCTAAATATTGTTTGCCAAACATATCAAAGTGTGAGCACTGCTTTGTTTGCAACTTTTTATTTGCCCAATATCATTTTATCTCGCTATTTGGAAAAATAATTACCATAACTAGTTTCGTGCAATATGCTAGATCAAATAACATATTGAAATGTAATCTTTTAGTTACTTCTTGTGAATATTTCAATGTTTATCAATGATTTGGATGTGCTGGTGTTGACTGGTGTGGACAAAATTAAAAATCACACAACACCAGGTTATAGTCCAACAGGTTTAATTGGAAGCACTTATTTTTCTCAAATAAACATGTTGGACTACCACTTAGTGTTGTGTGATTTTTAACAATATTTATTAATACAGCTTAGGGAAATCAATCCCTTTGAGAGGTAATGGAAAAAACAGAAAAGAAGCTCATTTACCAGCAATTTAAAAACTGATATTATTACAATGGAGAACACTTGTTATTACCCCCAGCTTACTCATCAAATTAGGATTGTTGGTTCTGTTGAACAGCTTCATGCAAAACACACAACAGAGCAAAGAACAAGAGTATAAATACATAATAACACCTACATAAGAAACAAAGTACAAAGTTTAATCAATTTGCAACCAAGTCATAGAAGGTTTGAAAAAGCAAACGCTGTTACAACAAGACAAATCACCAAAGTAAGAATGATGCGATGAAAACATTAACCCAGAAGCAATAAAATAAAATTGCAAATGTTGAAAATCTGAAATAGACATACAAAATTCTGAAGATATATGAGTCAGGCAGCAATTTAAGCAGAAAAGTTAAATAAATAATTGATAGGTAGCATTAATTGCAAGTTACAAACTAAGCATTTAATCTAGTGAGGTTAAAAAAATAAACAATAAAAAGGAGGTCAAGCTGGTCTCCTTCCTGTCAGAAAGATGTTGTGAAACTTGAAAGGGTTCAGAAAAGATTTACAAGGATGTTGCTAGGGTTGGAAGATTTGAGCTACAGGGAGAGACTGAACAGGCTGGGGCTATTTTCCCTGGAGTGTCGGAGGCTGAGGGGTGACCTTATAGAGGTTTCTAAAATTATGAGGGACATGGATAGGATAAATAGACAAAGTCTTTTCCCTGGGGTGGGGGAGTCCAGAACTAGAGAGCATAGGTTTAGGGTGAGAGGGGAAAGATATTAAAGAGACCTAAGAGGCAACATTTTCACTCAGAGGGTGGTACATATATGGAATGAGCTGCCAGAGGAAGTGGTGGAGGCTAGTACAATTGCAACGTTTAAAAGACATTTGGATGGGTATGTGAATAGGAAGGGTTTGGAGGGATATGGGCCAGGTGCTGGCAGGTGGGACTAGATTGTGTTGGGATATCTGGTCAGCATGGACAGGTTGGACTGAAGGGTCTACTTCCGTGCTGTACATCTCTATGACTCTATAACTCTAAATAACAGATTCTCTTAATGTTCACGCACAATATTCATTGGTCATGGGTAATCAGGATCAGTGTGAATGGTTTGCTCCATGTTGACTGTAGCAGTGCTCATAGCAGGATCGTTAATATTGTAACCTTATTGCTAACAACCTCTGAATTATAGATCTATTATTACATTTTATTTCTTTTTCTAAACTGACTTCCAGCAGAGCTAGACTTCTATGTTACCAAGACAACCATTTTTTTCCTTTTTTTCTGTAATAAATTGAGACCTTTTATTAAAGAACAAAAATGAAGCCGCTGAAGTAGTATTTTCTAGTTACAATATATAAAGGGAGCAGAAGTGCTCATCCCAACTCTTCTTTGAAAGGTACTGATTGACACTGTGGCCACTCCCCAACTCTTCACTGCCCAATACCCACCCATCACAGCTCAATCCCTGATGCTCGCAATATCCTTCTGTCTGTCCCTCACAATCCATTCTATGGTTTTTTAATGCAAATGACTGGGCTATGAAATTTGACCCAATCATTGGACTTACTTAGTGGAAGTCATTGTTACAATGCAACAGTCTGATTTTCCACTCTTTGTCAGCAGCTTGATGTTGCATTGGCTTCATTACAGTCCAATCAGAGGACCGAGATCAGGTTCGGCTGGACCACCTGGATGCCCAAGCTACTGGAAAACCTATTTTAAACAGAAAATGTTTAATTTAAAAGGCTTACATGTTATCTCACCATCGTAAAATACGAAGATATGAATCTGGGAATTTAACACTGGAAGATAACATGGCAGGTGTTGAATATAATAATAAGATAATCAGAGGGTTGGATAGGGTGGACAGGGAGAGCCTTTTTTCAAGTATGGTGACAGTTAGCACAAGGGGGCATAGCTTTAAATTGAGGGGTGATAGATATAGGACAGATGTCAAAGGTAGTTTCGTTAGATTAGATTACTTACAGTGTGGAAACAGGCCCTTCGGCCCAACAAGTCCACACCGCCCCGCCGAAGCGCAACCCACCCATACCCCTACATCTACCCCTTACCTAACACTACGGGCAATTTAGCATGTCCAATTCATCTGACCTGCACATCTTTGGACTGTGGGAGGAAACCGGAGCACCCGGAGGAAACCCACGCCGACACGGGGAGAATGTGCAAACTCCACACAGTCAGTCGCCTGAGGCAGGAATTGAACCCGGGTCTCTGGCGCTGTGAGGCAGCAGTGCTAACCACTGTACCACCGTGCCGCCTTTACTCAGAGAGTAGTAAAGGTATGGAATGCTTTGCTTGCAACAGTAGTAGATTCGCCAACTTTAAGTACATTTAAGTCGGCATTGGACAAGCATATGGGTGTGCATGGAATAGTGTAGGTTAGATGGGCTTCAGATTGGTATGACAGGTCGGTGCAACATCGAGGGCTGAAGGGCCTGTACTGTGCTGTAATGTTCTATGTTCTATTTCAATATACATATATGCAAAACATATGCAGTTAAAGGGGAATGCATAGGAAATTTGTCACACCAAAAGTAGAAGACAGGATAAAGTTAAAAGCATGTTATTGATAAGAATTTTCTGAAGAAATTGTCCATCATGCCAAACAAGTTAGATAGTGGCAACAATTAAATATGCTGGTTTCTATTCCATCCTTGATAGACTGCAATCCTTCAACTATTGATCCAACAAAATAAGATTGCCAGAAATAGAGATATTCAACTTTAAGATGGATTAAAATATTTGGGTTTGATCCATGATATATTTTTTTTATTTTATTCATTAAAAATGTCTTTGTATAAACAGAGCAGTTCAGTTCTGTACAGTAGCATATGAAGAAACACTCAAACACTGGAGTTTGACCCAGAAGCAAAGTATAGGCATTTTTCACTTGTGCAATATTATACTTACATACAAGCATCAGGGGGGTTTGAGAACTGAATGGACCCCTATTTAATTTTGGCAGAAAGACAAGTGGGTGGAGATCTTTCCTCATTATATCTGGGTGGCAGCTGCCCCGAGCATGTAGTCCTGGACCTTGGAATGGGCCAGACTGCAACGCCGGGCTGTGGTCAATTCTTTGCTCTACATAACCGACATGAGGTTATGCTTACTGTGCAAGTGCTCTGAACTGAGGTTGAACTAACTGAGGTTAGTGATCTCCTTAACTCTTTAGAGTTAAACTACAAACTGAAGCCCAGTCTCCCTCATCGAGTGAGAGTAATCGCTGAAATGCTTCTCATTGGTGGTACTTGTGAAGAAATTAGCACATTTGTACAAAATGGATCTGTGCAGTAAAATAGAGTAAGCAATTATACAAAAACTAAGAAGGAACAGTGGTTATCACAAACACAACGCACCATCAAATTACGAGAGTTGAATTAAAATAAATGATTATACAGGAACAAATTGTCAAGAGTGAATATGTGTGGAAGACAAGTGCCACAATAATTTAACTGTAGCTCATGTAAGCAATGGTTCACCTGGCACCTTTCCTGTTCTCAGGGCACCACAAACCACGTTTCTAAACACAGCAAGGTGTTCATTGACCAGCAGCTATGGGACCAGGATGTGCCACTTGATCAAATATCCCGAATAATCAAGATGTCCACAAAATCAAATGCAAAATCACACGTTAAGTAATAGAAACGTAACGCAGGGGGCATACACATCACACTTTAGCATAAATCACTAAAAAATAATGCAACTTTGCCCTAAATAAAATTTACTGCCAGATAGCCTTCTCACTCACACCAGGCAAAAGTGAGGACTGCAGATGCTGGAGATTACAATCGAGAGTGTGGTGTTGGAAAAGCACAGCAGGTCAAGCAGCATCTGAGGAGCAGGAGAATCGACATTTCGGGCAAATTCCCTTCATCACAAATGAGTCTGTGAGCTGAGGGGGTGGTGAGAAAAATGGGAGGGGGGTGGGGCTGGGGGAAGGTAGCTGAGAGTGTGATGGGTAGATGGAGGTGGGGGTAATGGTGATAGGTCAGAGAGGAGGGTGGAGAAGATAGTGGGAGGAAGGAAAATGGACAGGTAGGACAGGTCATGAGGGAGGTGCTGAGTTGGAAGGTTGGATCTGGGATAATGTGGGGGGAGGGGAAATGAGGAAATTGGTGAAATCCACATTGATGCCATGGGGTTAGAGTGTCCCGAGGCGAAAGATGAGGCATTCTTCCTCCAGGTGTCAGGTGGTTAGGGATTGGCCCAGGACCTGCATGTCCTTGGCAGAGTGGGAAGGGGAGTTGAAGTGTTTGGCTACGGGGCGGTGGGATTGGTTGGTGTGGGTGTCCTGGAGATATTCTCTGAAGCGCTCTGCGAGTAGGGGTCCTATCTCCCCAGTGTAGAGGCGACTGCATCGGGAGCAATCGATATAGTAAATGACATGTGAATGTGGAAGGCTCCTCTGATGGATGTGGAAGGCTCCTTTGGGGCCTTGGATGGAGGTGAGGGGGGAGGTGTGGGCGTAGGTTTTGCAATTCCTATGATAGCAGAGGAAGGTGCTGGAAGGGAGGGTGGGTTGGTGGGGAGGCATGGACCTGATGAGGAATTCACAGAGGGAAAGTGGATAGGGATGGGGAGGAAAATATATCTCTGGTGGTAGGGTCCATTTGTAGGTGGCGGAAATGGCGGAGGATGATGCGATGTATATGGAGGTTGGTGGGGGTAGAAAGTGAGGACCAGGGGGGTTCTGTCCTTGTTGCAGTTGGAGGAGTGGGGTTCGAGGGTGGAGGTGAGGGAAGTGGATGAGTTGCACTGGAGGACATCAACAACCACAAAGGAGGGGAAATTGATACCTTTAAAGAAAGAGGAGAAAGTGAGGACTGCAGATGCTGGAGATCAGAGCATCAGCCCGAAACGTCGATTCTCCTGTTCCTTTGATGCTGCCTGACCTGCTGCGCTTTTCCAACCACACATTTTCACCTTTAAAGAAAGAGGCCATCTGATGTGTTTTGTGGTGGAACTGGTTCTCCTGGGAGCAGATGTGGCGGAGGTGGGGGTCTTGGGAATAAGGGATAGCATTTTTACAGGTGGTCGGGTGAGACGAGTGTAGACCAGGTAGCTGTGGGAGTTGGTGGGTTTGTAGAAGATATCAGTGTTGAGTTGGTCACTGTTCATGGAGATGGAGAGGTCCCGGAAGGGGAGGGAAATGTCTGTGATGGTTCAGGTGAATTTAAGGTCAGGGTGGAATGTGTTGGTGAAGTTGATGAACTGTTCAATCTCCTCGCGGGAGCACGAGGTCCGCATCGATGCAGTCATCAATGTAGTGGAGGAAGAGGTAGGAAGTGGTGCCGGTGTAACTATGGAAGATGGACTGTTCCATGTACCTAACAAAGAGACAGACATCGGTGGGGCCCATGTGGGTACACATAGCTACCCTTCTTGTCTGGAGGAAGTGGGAGGATTCAAAGGAGAAATTATTGAGGGTGAGGACCAATTCAGTCAAACGAATGAGAGTGTCAGTGGAAGGGTACTGGTGGGGATGCTGGAAGAGGAAGAAATGGAGGGCTTGGAGGCCCTGGTCATGGCAGATGGTGGTGTAGAGGGATTGGATGTCCATGGTGAAGGCGAGGTGTTGGGGGCCAGGGAAACGGACGTCTTGGAGGAGGTGGAGGGTGTGAGTGGTGTCCCAAACATATGTAGGGAGTCCTTGGACCAGGGAGTGATAAGACAGTATCGAGGTATGTGGAGGTGAGCTCTGTGGGGCAGGAGCAGGCCGAAACAATGGGTCGGCTGGGGTAGTCAGGCTTGTGGATCTTATGTAGGAGATTGAACCAGGCGGGGCAGGGTTCCCAAATATGAGGTTGGAAGCTGTGGGTGGGAGATCCCCTGAGGTGATGAAGTTTTATGTGGTCTGGGAAATGATGATTTGTTGATGAGAGGTGAGGTCATGGTCAAGGGGGCATCTTCAAGTTGGCATCTAGCTTCAGCAGTGTAGAGGTCAGTACGCCAAACAACGACTGCCCCACCTTGTCTGCTGATTTGATGGTGAGGTTGGGGTTGGAGTGGAGGGTGTGGAGAGCTGCGCAGTATGAGGGCAACAGGTTGGAGTGGGTGAGGAGGGCAGACAGTTTGAAGTGGTCAATGTCCTGGTGGCAGTTGGAAATAAAGGGATCGAGGGCGGGTAACAGGCCAGCACAGGGTATCCAGGTGGATGGGAGTGCTGGAGGCGGACAAAGAGGTTCTCGACTTTACCTTCATCTCCCTCCAGTCCCAGATCAACAAGTTCAACATGCGTTGTGACATCGAACACTTCTTTTGCCGCTTTCATCCCTGGGTTTACTTTTTCCATCAAGATTCCCTCCCACTGTCTGAGGACCCCTTCTCCCCTCTCCAACACACTCCCAGTTCATCAACTTCACCAATACATTCCACACTGACCTTAAATTCACCTGGACCATCTCAGATATCTCCCTTCCCTTCTTGGACCTCTCCATCTCCATCAACATTGACCAACTCAACACTGACATCTTCTACAAACCCACAAACTCCCACAGTTACCTGGATTACACCTCGTCTCACCCTGCCTCCTGTAAAAATGTTATCCCTTATTCCCAAGTCCTCTGCTTCCGCCGCATCTGCTCCCAGGAGAACCAGTTCCACCACAGAACACAATAGATGGCCTCTTTCTTTAAAGACCGCAATTTCCCTTCCCACATGGTCAACGATGCCATCCAGCGTATCTCATTCATTTCCTGTAGCTCTGCCCTCGAACCTCACCCCTCCTACCACAACAAGGATAGAACCGCCCTGGTCCTCACCTTCCACCCCCACCAACCTCCATATACATTGCCTCATCCTCCACCATTTCTGCCACCATCAAACAGACCCCACCACCAGAGATATATTTCCCTCACCACCCTATCCGCTTTCTGTAAAGACTGTTCCCTCCGCAACTCCCTGTCTGATCCATGCCCCCCACCAACGAACCCTACCTTCTCCTGCCACCACAGGAATTGCAAAACCTGTGCCTACACCTCCCCCCTCACCACTGAGCAAGGCCACAAAGGAGCCTTCCACATCCATCAAAGTTTCACCTGCACATTCACACGTCAGTTACTGTATCCATTGCTCCTGATGCCGTCTCCTCTGGGGAGACAGGACGCCTAATCATAGAGCGCTTCAGAGAACATCTCTGGGATACCCGCACCAACCAACCCCACTGCCCTGCGGCTGACAACGTCAACTCCCCCTCCCACTCTGCCAAGGACATGCAGGTCTTGGGCCTCCTTTATCACCACTCCCTAACTACCGGACGCCCGGAGGAAGAACGCGTCATCTTCCGCCTTAGAACCCTCCAATCCCATGGCATCAATGTGGACTTCACCAGTTTCCTAATTTCACCGCGCCCCCCATCTTATCCCAGATCCAACCTCCCAATTCGTCACTGTCCTCATGACCTGTCCCACCTGAGCATCTTCCTTCCCACCTAGCTGCTCCACCCTCCTCTCCAACCTATCATCATCACCCCCCACCTCTATCTACCTATCATACTCTCAGCTACCTTCCCCCAGCCCTGCCACCTCCCCCCACCTTCAATTTATCTCACCACCCCCTCAGCTCACAGCCTCATTCCTGATTAAGGACTTTTGCCTGAAGCGTGGATTCTCCTATTCATCAGATGCTGCCTGACCTGCTGTGCTTTTCCAGCACCATACTCTCAACTTCTCACTCACACCCTCAACTGCTTGGAATGTCATGGTGGATTGTGGTATTTGAGGAGAAATTAACTTGAAATTGAATCAATTTTGCGTGGCAATTCGATTGAACAAGTACGTTTACATCGAGGTGAATAAACTTTAGAAACTAGAATAATACAGTAAACGTTGAGGTATTTGAGGTATATAACTTCTGCTGGTTCATTGAGAGTGCCGGTTGAAACAAAGTTTGCTTTACTTTTGACATGTAACCACTATTCAGGAAAACATGAGAATTAACTATTTTTGTGTCAAGGTTTCTCAAACTGTAAGGATATAAATTTCCATAGAATCTGTTCTTCTATTACATTTGTGATTTTTAAATTCATTCTTGGTTTGCAGGTGTCACAAGCTAGGCCTGCATTTATTGCCAATCCCTAATTGTGCTGAGAAAGCAATATTGAGCCTCTTTCTTGAACCACTGTAGTATAAGTGATGTAGAAACACACACAGCACTTTGCAGAAGTGAGTTCCAGGATTGTTACACAGCGACTCTAAAGAAACATTGACATCGTTTCAAATTTGGATGGTATAACTCCGAGGGGAAGTTGCAGATGGTGATGATATTATGTATCTGTTGCCTTATCCTTTCTAGGTGCTAAAGGTCTTGTTGGAGGTTTGGCGAGTTGTTAAAGTGTATCTCGTAGATGGTATGCACTATTGACACTGTGCATTGAGAATGGAAGGAGAGTTAATATTGAAAGCGGTGGCAGGAGTACTAATCAAGTGGGCTGTCTTGTCTTGGATTTTGTCAATCACTTGAGTTTTGTTGAGCTGCTATCATGCTGATATATGAACAGTTTTCTATCACATTCCAAAGTTGTGTCTTTGTAAAGAGTAGACAGGCAACAAGAAGTGATGAGGTGATTTCTTTGCTACAGAATCCTGCGCCTCCATTCTGCTCTTGTATATAATTATGAGGACAGTCCAGTTCAGTTCTTGGTCAATAGCCAACCTCAAAATATTGATAGTAGGGGATTCAGCAATTATACAGCCATTGTGTGCCAAGGGGTGACCCTTGCATTCTCTCTTGTTTGAGATAATCATTTCCACTTACCACTCGTCAGCCTAAGCCCAGACAATGTCCAGATGGTGCTGCATTTGGACACAGATTGCTTCAGAATCAGAGAAGTCACTAATGGTGCCAAACATTTACTTCAAAAGATGGCAGAAAAGAAGGAATTTATTATTTCTCCTCACCGATTTGAGAGAGGAATTATGAAATATACTATAAAAGTTTTAATTGGTCAACTTTAACTGGCTGTAAAAGTCAGGAAACTAAGAATGAATGATGAACAAACCCTGATTATCATAATATGACCTTAATAGGATTTTAGCAAATGGATACAGAACAGAAATTTACTGCCAATTATAGACACTTAAGGCAGACACTATAAAAATGTAATAATAGATAATACACGAAATGGACCTACTTAACAATTGTAGTAAAAATGCATTATCCAGCACCAACAACAAAATTCTGTTGCAAAACAAATAGCATTGTGGTGCTTAATGTCAAAGTCATAGAGACATACAGCACAGAAACTGACCCTTTGGTCCATGCTGACCAGATATCCTAAATTAATCTAGTCCCATTTGCCAGCACTTGGCCATATTCCTCTAAACTTTTCCAATTCATATACCCATCAGGATATAAATGCTGTAATTGCATCCGTCTCCACCACTTCCTCTGGCAGCTCATTCTATATATGCACCACCAACTGTGTAAAAAGGTTGCCTCTTAGGTCCCTTTTAAATCTCTCCCCTCTCACCTTAAACCTATGCCATTTAGTTATGGACTGCCCCACCCTAGGGAAATGACCTTGACAATTCGTTCTATTCATGCCCCTCATGATTTTATAAATCTCCAAAAGATCATTCCTCGGCTCCCAACACTCCAGGGAAAGTAGCCCCATCCTTTTCAACCTCTCCTGATAGCCCAAGCCTTTCAATCCAAGCAACATCCATGTAAATCTTTTAGAATAGAATAGTGATTTATTGTCAAATATATTTTTAGAAAAAATGCAGTGAAAAGTTCCACAAGTCACCATACCACAGCACCTAAATTAATTAGAAAAGACCTCCACACTGGGCGGGAAGACCTGGAATCAACCTCCAAAGCAAAAATGGGACATCCAAGTCAAAATGAGACCACCATGCTGGGACTAAGCAACCACACTGGGACTAGACCACAACACTGGGACCAGACCACCATGCTGGGACTAGATCATCACACTGGGAGTAGATCACCATGCTGGGACAAGACCACCCACGCTGAGATTAGACCACCATGCTGGGACTAGACCACCACACTGAGGTTAGACCACCACGCTGGCACTAACCAACCACACTGGAACTAGACTAAAATACTGGGACTAGACCACCATACTGAGATTAGACCACGACACTGAGATGAGACCACCACACTGAGACTAGATTACCACACTGAGACTAGACCACCACGCTGAGATTAGACCATCATGCTGGGACCAGACCACCACACTGGGACTAGAACTCTACGTTGAGACTAGACCACCATACTGAGACTAGACCATCACGCTGGGACTAGACCGCCATGCTGAGATTAGATCACCACACTGGGAGTAGACCACCATGCTGGGACTAGATCATCACACTGGGAGTAGACCACCATGCTGGGACAAGACCACCATGCTGAGATTAGACCACCATGCTGGGACTAGGCCTTTACGCTGAGATTAGATCACCACACTGGGACTAGACCACCACACTGAGGTTAGACCACCATGCTGGGACTAAGCAACCACACTGAGACTAGACTACAATGCTGGGACTAGACCACCACACTGAGATTAGACCACCATGCTGAGACAAGGCCACCACACTGAGACGAGACCACCACACTGAGACGAGACCACCACACTGAGATTAGACCACCATGCTGAGACGAGACCACCAAGCTGAGATTAGACCACCACACTCGGACTAGACCACCAAACTGAGACTAGATCACCACGCTGAGACTAGACCACCACGCTGGGACTAGACCACCATGCTGAGACTAGACCACCACGCTGAGACTAGACCACCACGCTGGGACTAGACCACCACGCTGGGACTAGACCACCATGCTGAGACTAGACCACCACGCTGGGACTAGACCACCATGCTGAGACTAGACCACCAGGCTAGATTAGATCACCAAGCTGGGACTAGATCACCATGCTGAGACTAGACCATCATGCTGGGACTAGACCACCACGCTGAGACTAGACCACCACGCTGGGACTAGACCACCATGCTGAGACTAGACCACCACGCTGGGACTAGACCACCAGACTAGATTAGATCACCAAGCTGGGACTAGACCTCTATGCTGAGACTAGACCACCACGCTGAGACTAGACCATCACGCTGAGACTAGACCACCACGCTGAGACTAGACCACCACGCTGAGATTAAATCACCAAGCTGAGACTAGACCTCCATGCTGAGATTAGACCACCACACTAGGGCTAGACCACCATATCAATTTTGCCAGAGAAGCGAGGAGAGGAGGAGCGGTGAAGTGAGGGCTGCCGGGAAGGGTGAGTTTTCACGCATTAAAAGGGACTTACTTGGAAGTCGGGCCTCCATTTGTTGAGAGGTGCAAGGGAGGAGTGAAGGACTTCTGAGAAGTCATATATTTGTGTGGTTGCGTTACCCGAAACACTACTCGGGTAGTGTCTCCTACCCATCCTCCTCTATCCAAAAAAAGGGTTCTGTGTGCCAGATTGGTAAGGTAAGAAGTTTATTTTTTATTCCTTATTTTTCCACAGTCTCTTTGGGAATTTAGAATCGTGGGAATGGAGGTTAGGGCAGTTGAATGTTCCTCCTGCACAATGTGGGAGGTAAGAGTCACCACTAATATCCCTGCTGACTACATCTGCGGGAAGTGCACCCAACTTCAGCTCCTCAAAAACCACATTAGGGAAATGGAGCTGGAGCTGTATGAACTTCGGATCATTCGGGAGGCAGAGTGGTTTATTGAGAGGAGTTACAGGGAGGTAGTCACTCCTCAGATACAAGAAAAAGGCAGATGGGTTACAGTCAGGGGACAGAAAGGGAACTGGCAGGCAGTGCAGGGATCCTCTGTGGCCATTCCCCTCAACAATAAGTATACCGTTTTGGATACTGTTGGGGGTGTGGTGGGGGGACTTACCAGGGGAAAGCAGTGGGGCACAGGGCTCTGGCACAGAGTCTGTCCCTGCTGCTCAGAAGGGAAGGGGGAAGAGGAGCAGAGCAGTAGTCACTGGGGACTCCATAGTTAGGGGGACAGATTGGAGGTTCTGTGGGGACGAGAGAGACTCATGGTTGGTGTGTTGCCTCCCTGGTGCCAGGTTTCGTGATGTCTCTGATCCTTAAGGAGGAGGGGGAGTAGCCCCAAGTCATGGTCCACATAGGCACCAATGACATAAGTAGGAAGAGAGATGGGGAATTAAGGCAGAAATTCAGGGAGCTAGGAGGGAAACTTAGAGCTAGGATGAACAGAGTTGTTGTCTCTGGCTCGTGCCGCGTGCTAGTGAGGCGAAGAATAGGTAGAGAGAGGAGTTGAACACGTGGCTACAGGGATGATGCAGGAGGGAGAGTTTTGGATTTTTGGATAATCGGGGCTCTTTCTGAGGTAGGTGGGACCTCTACAAGCAGGATGGCCTTCATCTGAACCAGAGGGGCACCAATATCCTGGGGGGGAGATTTGCTAAGGCTGTTGGGGTGGGTTTAAACTAATCCAGCAGGGGGATGGGAACCAAAATTGTAGTTCATGCATTGAAAAGATTGAGAGTAGGGAGGTCCAAAATCAAGTTTCAGGGACACAAGATGGCACCGGCAAGCAAGAAGGTGGTTTGAAGTGTGTCTACTTCAATGCCAGGCACATCTGGAATAAGGTGGGTGAATTTGCAGCATGGGTTGGTACCTGGGACTTTGATGTTGTGGTCATTTCAGAGACATGGATAGAGCAGGGACAGGAATGGTTGTTGCAGATTTCAGGATTTAGATGTTTTAGTAAGAACAGAGAAGATGGTAAAAGAGGGGGAGGTGTGGCATTGTTGGTCAAGGACAGTATTACAGTTGCAGAAAGGATGTTTGGGGACTCGTCAACTGAGGTAGTATGGGCTGAGGTTAGAAACAGAAAAGGAGAGGTCACCCTGTTGGGAGTTTTCTATAGGCCTCTGAATAGTTCCAGAGATGTAGAGGAAAGGATAGCAAAGATGGTTCTCGATAGGAATGAGAGAGACGGGGTAGTTGTCATGGGGGACTTCAACTTTCCAAATGTTGACTGGGAACACTATAGTACGAGTACTATAGATGGGTCAGTTTCTGTCCAGTGTGTGCAGGAGGGCTTCCTGACACAGTATTTAGACAGGCCAACAAGGGGCGAAGCCACATGAGATTTGGTACTGGGTAATGAGCCCGGACAGGTGTTAGACTTGGAAGTAGGTGAGCACTTTGGTGATAGCGATCACAATTCTGCTATGTTTACTTTTGTGATAGAAAGGGATAGGTGTACACCACTGGGCAAGAGTTACAGCTGGGGGAAATGCAATTACGATGTGATTAGGCAAGATTTAGGAAGCATAGGATGGGGAAGGAAAGTGCAGGGGATGGGCACATTAGAAATGTGGAGCTTATTCAAGGAAAGGCTCCTGAGTGTCCTAGATAAGTATGTACCTGTCAGGCAGGGGGGAAGCTGTAGAGCGCGGGAGCCGTGGTTTACAAAGGAAGTGGAATCTCTGGTCAAGAGGAAGAAGAAGGCTTATGTTAGGAGGAGATGTGAAGGCTCAGTTAGGTCACTTGAGGGTTACAAGGTTGCCAGGAAAGACCTAAAGAGAGAGCTCAGAAGAGCCAGGAGGAGACATGAGAAATTGTTGATGGATAGGATCAGGGTAAACCCTAAGGCTTTCTATAGGTATTTAAGGAATAAAAGAATGGCGAGAGTAAGATTAGGGTCAATCAAGGATAATAGTGGGAAGTTGTGTGTGGAGTCAGAGGAGATAGGGGAAGCACTAAAAGAATATTTTTCGACAGTACTCACTCAAGGAGAATACTGAGATACAGGCTACTAGACTAGGTGGGATTAACGTTCACAAGGAAGAGGTATTAGAAATCCTGCAGAGTGTGAAAACAGATAAGTCCCCTAGGCCAGATGGGATTTATCCTAGGATCCTCTGGGAAGTCAGGGAGGAGATGGCCAAGCCTTTGGCATTGATCTTTAAGTCGTCACTGTCTACAGGAGTAGTGCCAGAAGACTGGAGGATAGCAAATGTGGTTCCCCTGTTCAAGAAAGGGAGTAGAGACAACCCTGGTAATTATAGACCAGTGAGCCTTACTTCAGTTGTTGGTAAAGTGTTGGAAAAGGTTATAAGAGATAGGATTGATAATCATCTAGAAAAGAATAATTTGATTAGGGATAGTCAGCACGGTTTTGTGAAGGGTAGGTCGTGCCTCACAAACCTTATTGAGTTCTTTGAGAAGGTGACCAAACAGGTAGATGAGAGTACTCCGGCTGATGTGGTGATTATGGATTTCAGCAAGGCGTTCGATAAGGTTCCCCACAGTAGGCCATTGTACAAAATGCAGAGGAATTGGATTGTGGCAGATATAGCAGATTGGATCAGTAATTGGCTTGCTGAAAGAAGACGGAGGGTGGTGGTTGATGGGAAATGTTCATCCTGGAGTTCAGTTACTCGTGAAGTACCGCAAGAGTTTGTGTTGGGTCCACTGCTGTTCGTCATTTTTATAAACGATCTGGATGAGGGCGTAGAAGGGTGGGTTAGTAAATTGCAGACGACACTGAGGTCGGTGGAGTTGTGGATAGTGACGAAGGATGTTGTAGGTTACAGAGAGACATACAGACAGCCACAGAGCTGGGCTGAGAGGTGGCAAATGGAGTTTAATGCGGACAAGTGTGAAGTGATTCACTTTGGTTGGAGTAACCGGAATGCAAAGTACTGGGCTAATGGTAAGATTCTTGGTAGTGTAGATGAGCAGAGAGATCTCGATGTCAAGGATAGATCCTTGAAAGTTGCCACCCAGGTTGACAGGGTTGTTAAGAAGGCACAGAGTGTTTTAGCTTTTATTAATAGAGGGATCGAGTTCCGGAATCGTGAGGTTATGCTACAGCTGTACAAAACACTTGTGCAGCACACTTGGAGTATTGTGTACAGTTCTGGTCACCGCATTATAAGAAGGATGTGCAACCTTTGGAAAGGGTGCAGAGGAGATTTACTAGGATATTGCCTGGTATGGAGGGAAGATTGTACCAGGAAAGGCTGAGGGACTTGAGGCTGTTTTCGTTAGAGAGGTGACTTAATAGAGACATATAAGATAAACAGAGGGTTAGATAGGGTGGACAAGGAGAGCCTTTTTCCAAGTATGGTGACAGTGAGCACGAGGGGATATAGCTTTAAATTGAGGGGTGATAGATATAGGACAGGTGTCAGAGGTAGTTTCTTTACTCAGAGAGTAGTAAGGGTATGGAATGCTTTGCCTGCAACGGTAGTAGATTCGCCAACTTTAAGTGCATTTAAGTCGGCATTGGACAAGCATATGGACGTACTTGGAATAGTGTAGATGGGATGGGCTTCAGATTGGTATGGCAGGTCGGCGCAACATCGAGGCCGAAGAGCCTGTACTGTGCTGTAATGTTCTATGTTCTATGTTCTATATAGACCACCACGCTGGGACTCGACCACCATGCTGGGAATAGATCACCACGCTGGGACTCGACCACCATGCTGGGAATAGATCACCACTCTGGGACTGGCCCACCACGCTGGGATTAGACCATCACGCTTGGACTAGATCACCACGCCATGACTAAGTCACCATCTCGGACTAGGTCACCACACTAAGAATAGACCACCGCACTGAGACTAGACCATCACGCTGAGACTAGATCACCACACTGGGACTAGACCACCACAATGGGACTAGACCACCACAGTGGGACTAGGTCACCACGCTAAGAATAGACCACCACACTAGGACTAGACCATCACGCTGAGATTAGACCAACATGCTGGGACTAGACCACCACGCTGAGACTAGAACACCATGCTGAGATTAGACCACCATATTGAGACTAGACCACCACGCTGAGACTATACTACCACACTGGGACTAGACCACCACACTGAGACTAGACCATCACACTGAGATTAGACCACCATGCTGGGACTAGACCACCACGCTGGGACTAGACCATCACGCTGAGATTAGACCACCACGCTGAGACTAGACCACCAAGCTGACATTAGAGCACCACGCTGTGATTAGACCACCAAACTGAGACTAGACCACCATGCTGAGACTCGACCACCACGCTGAGATTAGACCACCACGCTGAGATTAGACCACTACGCTGAGACTAGACCACCATGCTGAGACTAGACCACCACGCTGAGATTAGACCACCACGCTGAGATTAGACCACCACGCTGAGACTAGACCACCATGCTGAGACTAGACCACCACGCTGAGATTAGACCACCACGCTGAGATTAGACCACTACGCTGAGACTAGACCACCATGCTGAGACTAGACTACCATGCTGAGATTAGACCACCATGCTGAGAATAGACCACCACGCTGAGACTAGACCACCACGCTGAGACTAGACCACCACACTGAGCTTAGACCAACATGCGGGGACTAGACCATCACGCTGAGATTAGACCACCAAACTGAGACTAGACCACTACGCTGAGACTAGACCACCATGCTGAGAATAGACCACCACGCTGAGATTAGACCACCACGCTGAGACTAGACCACCACGCTGAGACTAGACCACCATACTGGGACTAGACCACCACACTGAGACTATACTATCACGCTGGGACTAGACCACCACACTGAGATTAGACCAGCACACTGAGATTAGACCACCATATTGAGACTAGATCACCACACTGGGACTAGGTCCCCACGCTAAGAATAGACCATCACACTGAGACAAGACCATCACACTGAGACTAGATCACCACACTGAGACTAGACCACCACGATGGGACTAGGTCACCAAGCTAAGAATAGATCACCATGTTGGGACTAGACCACCACGCTAAGACTAGAACACCACGATGAGATTAGACCACCATATTGAGACTAGACCACCATGCTGAGATTAGACCTCCACGCTGGGACTAGACCACCACACTGGGACAAGACCACCACACTGGGACAAGACCACCATGCAGAGATTAAACCACCATGCTGGGACTAGATCACCATGCTGAGATTAGACCACCACACGGAGACGAGACCACCATGCTGGACGAGACCACCACGGTAGGACTAGACCACCATGCTGAGACTAGACCACCACATTGGGACTAGACCACCATGCTGACATTAGAGCACCACGCTGTGATTAGAACACCAGGCTGAGACTAGACCACCACGCTGAGAATAGACCACCACGCTGAGATTAGACCACCACGCTGAGACTAGACCACCATACTGGGACTAGACCACCACACTGAGACTATACTACCACGCTGGGACTAGACCACCACGCTGAGACTAGACCTCCATGCTGAGATTAGACCACCACACTAGGACTAGACCACCATATCAATTTTGCCAGAGAAGCGAGGAGAGGAGGAGCGGTGAAGTGAGGGCTGCCGGGAAGGGTGAGTTTTCACGCATTAAAAGGGACTTACTTGGAAGTCGGGCCTCCATTTGTTGAGAGGTGCAAGGGAGGAGCGAAGGACTTCTGAGAAGTCAAATATTTGTGTGGTTGCGTTACCCGAAACACTACTCGGGTAGTGTCTCCTACCCATCCTCCTCTAACCAAAAAAAAAGGTTCTGTGCACCAGATTGGTAAGGTAAGAAGTTTATTTTTTATTCCTTATTTTTCCACAGTCTCTTTGGGAATTTAGAATCGTGGGAATGGAGGTTAGGGCAGTTGAATGTTCCTCCTGCAGAATGTGGGAGGTAAGGGTCACCACTAATATCCCTGCTGACTACATCTGCGGGAAGTGCACCCAACCCCAGCTCCTCAAAAACCACATTAGGGAAATGGAGCTGGAGCTGTATGAACTTCGGATCATTCGGGAGGCAGAGTGGTTTATTGAGAGGAGTTACAGGGAGGTAGTCACTCCTCAGGTACAAGAAAAAGGCAGATGGGTTACAGTCAGGGGACAGAAAGGGAACTGGCAGGCAGTGCAGGGATCCTCTGTGGCCATTCCCCTCAACAATAAGTATACCGTTTTGGATACTGTTGGTGGGGGGGGTCTTACCAGGGGAAAGCAGTGGGGCACAGGGCTCTGGCACAGAGTCTGTCCCTGCTATTCAGAAGGGAAGGGGGCAGAGGAGCAGAGCAGTAGTCACTGGGGACTCCATAGTTAGGGGGACAGATAGGAGGTTCTGTGGGGAAGAGAGAGACTCATGGTTGGTGTGTTGCCTCCCTGGTGCCAGGTTTCGTGATGTCTCTGATCCTTAATGGGGAGGAGGAGCAGCCACAAGTCGTGGTCCACATAGGCACTAATGACATAAGTAGAAAGAGAGATGGGGATTTAAGGCAGAAATTCAGGGAACTAGGAGGGAAGCTTAGAGCTAGGACAAACAGAGTTGTTGTCTCTGGTTTGTTGCCCATGCTGTGTACTGGTGAGGCAAAGAATAGGGAGAGAGAGGAGTTGAACATATGGCTACAGGGATGGTGCAGGAGGGAGGGTTTTGGATTCTTGGATAATTGGGGCTCTTTCTGGGGTAGGTGGGACCTCTACAAGCAGGATAGTCTTCATCTGAACCAGAGGAGTGCCAATACCCTGGGGGGGAAATTTGTTAAGGCTATTGGTGTGGGTTTAAACTAATCCAGTGGGGGATGGGAACCAAAACTGTAGTTTGAGTATAGAAAAGATTGAGAGTAGGGAGGTCCAAAATCAGGTTTCAGGGACACAAGATGGCACCTGCAATCAAGAAGGTGGTTTGAAGTGTGTCCACTTTAATGCCAGGAGCATCCGGAATAAGGTGGGTGAACTTGCAGCATGGGTTGGTACCTGGGACTTCGATGTTGGGGCCATTTCGGAGACATGGATAGAGCAGGGACAGGAATGGTTGTTGCAGGTTCCAGGATTTAGATGTTTCAGTAAGAACAGAGAAGATGGTAAAAGATGGGGAGGTGTGGCATTGTTGGTCAAGCACAGTATTACAGTTGCAGAAAGGATGTTTGGGGACTCGTCAACTGAGGTAGTATGGGCTGAGGTTAGAAACAGAAAAGGAGAGGTCACCCTGTTGGGAGTTTTCTATAGGCCTCTGAATAGTTCCAGAGATGTAGAGGAAAGGATAGCAAAGACGATTCTCGATAGGAGTGAGAGAGACAGCGTAGTTGTCATGGGGGACTTCAACTTTCCAAATATTGACTGGGAACACTATAGTATGAGTACTATAGATGGATCGTTTTTGTCCAGTGTGTGCAGGAGAGGTTCCTGACACAGTATGTAGACAGGTCCTGGATTAGTGGTGCTGGAAGAGCACAGCAGTTCAGGCAGCATCCGAGAGAGCAGTAAAATCGACGTTTCGGGCAAAAGCCCTTCATCAGGAGTAAAGGCAGAGAGCCTGAAGCATGGAGAGATAAGCTAGAGGAGGGTGGGGGTGGGGAGAAAGTAGCATAGAGTACAATAGGTGAGTGGGGGAAGGGATGAAGGTGATACGTCGGGGCAGGATGATTGGATAGGTGGAAAAGAAGATAGGCAGGTAGGACACATCATGGGGACAGTGCTGAGCTGGAAGTTTGGAACTAGGGTGAGGTTGGGGAAGGGGAAATGAGGAAACTGTTAAAGTCCACATTGGGGTGGGGACGGAAATATATCCCTGGTGGTGGGGTCTTTTTGGAGGTGGCGGAGATGTCGGCGGTTGATTGGTTTATGCGAAGGTTGGTAGGGTGGAAGGTGAGCACCAGGGGCGTTCTGTCCTTGTTACCTTTGGGGGGGTGGGGTCTGAGGGCGGAGGTGCGGGATGTGGGCGAGATGCATTGGAGGGCATCTTTAACCACGTGGGAAGGGAAATTGCGGTCTCTAAAGAAGGAGGCCATCTGGTGTGTTCTGTGGTGGAACTGGTCCTCCTGGGAGCAGATCCGGCGGAGGCGGAGGAATTGGGAATACAGGATGGCATTTTTGCAAGAGGTAGGGTGGGAAGAGGTGTAATCCAGGTAGCTGTGGGAGTTGGTGAGTTTGTAAAAAATGTCAGTGTCAAGTCAGTCGTCATTAATGGAGATGGAGAGGTCCAGGAAGGGGAGGGAGGTGTCAGAGATGGTCCAGGTAAATTTAAGGTCAGGGTGGAATGTGTTGGTGAAGTTGATGAATTGCTCAACCTCCTCGCGGGAGCACGAGGTAGCGCCAATGCAGTCATCAATGTAGCGGAGGAAGAGGTGGGGAGTGGTGCCGGTGTAATTACGGAAAATCGACTGTTCTATGTAGCCAACAAAGAGACAGGCATAGCTGGGGCCCATACGTGTGCCCATTAGACCACCACACTAGGACTAGACCACCACAATGAGACTATACTACCAATGCTGGGGCTAGATCACCACAATGAGACTAGACTACCCCGGTGAGACTAGTCCATCACACTGAGACTATACTGCCATGCTGGGACTAGTCCACCACACTGAGACTATACAACAATGCTGGGACCTGGAGTACTGTGTACAGTTCTGGTCTCCAAATTTGAGGAAAGACATTCTGGCTATTGAGGGAGTGCAGCGTAGGTTCACGAGGTCAATTCCTGGAATGGCAGGATTGCCTTACACGGAAAGACTGAAGCGACTGGGCTTGTATACCCTTGAGTTTAGAAGACTGAGAGGGGATCTGATTGAAACGTATAGGCTTATGAAAGGACTGGACACTCTGGCAGGAGGGAACATATTTCCGTTGATGGGGGAGTGCCGAACCAGAGGACACAACTTAAAAATACGGGGTAGACCATTTAGGACAGAGATGAGGAGAAACTACTTCACCCAGAGAGTGGTGGCTGTGTGGAATGCTCTGCCCCAGAGGGCAGTGGAGGCCCAGTCTCTGGATTCTTTTAAGAAAGAATTGGATAGAGCTCTTAAAGATAGTGGAGTCAAGGGGTATGGAGATAAGGCTAGAACAGGATACTGATTAGGAATGATCAGCCATGATCATATTGAATGGCGGTGCAGGCTCGAAGGGCAGAATGGCCTACTCCTGCATCTATTGTCTATTGTCTATTGTCTATTGTCTATTGTCTAGACCACCACAATGAGACTACACCACCATGCTGGGACTACACCACCACAATGAGACTAGACCATCACGATGGGACTAGACCACCATGCTGAGACTAGACCACCACGCTGAGACTAGACAACAACACTGGGATTAGACCACCACACTGGGACTAGACCACCACACTGGGATTAGATCACCATTCTGGGACTAGACAACAACACTGGGATTAGACCACCATGCCGGGGACTAGACCACCACGCTGAGACTAGATCACCACGCTGAGACTAGATCACCATGCTGGGACTAGACCACCACGCTGAGACTAGATCACAATGCTGGGACTAGACCACCAAGCTGGGACTAGACCATCACGCTGAGACACTAGATCACCACACTGGGACTAGACCATAATGTCGAGACTAGACCACCATGCTGAGACTAGACCACTACGCTGAGACTAGACCACCATGCTGGGACTAGACCACCATGCTGGGACTAGACCACCACACTGGGACTAGACCACCACACTGGGACTAGACCACCACACTGGGAGGTAGACCACCAGCTGAGAACAGACCACCATATTGAGACTAGACCACCATGCTGGGACTAGGCAACAACACTGGAACTAGACCACCACACTGGGACTAGACCACCACACTGGGACTAGACCACCACACTGGGACTAGATCACCACGCTGGGACTAGACCACCACGCTGGGACTAGACCACCACGCTGAGACTAGACCACCACGCTGGGACGAGACCACCACGCTGGGAGTAGACCACCACGCTGAGACTAGACCACCACACTGGGAGGTAGACCACCAGCTGAGAACAGACCACCATATTGAGACTAGACCACCATGCTGGGACTAGGCAACAACACTGGAACTAGACCACCACACTGGGACTAGACCACCACACTGGGACTAGACCACCACACTGGGACTAGACCACCACGCTGGGACTAGACCACCACGCTGGGACTAGACCACCACGCTGGGACGAGACCACCACGCTGGGAGTAGACCACCACGCTGAGACTAGACCACCACACTGGGACGAGACCACCACAGTGGGAGTAGACCACCATGCTGATACTAGATCACCATGCTGGGACTAGATCACCACGCTGGGACTAGACCACCACAGTGGGACTAGACCACCACACTGGGAGTAGACCACCACACTGGGAGTAGACCACCACACTGGGAGTAGACCACCAAGCTGGGACTAGACCACCACGCTGAGACTATATCACAATGCTGGGACTAGACCACCATGCTGGGACGAGACAACCACACTGGGAGTAGACCACCACACTGGGACTAGACCACCACGCTGGGACTAGACAACCACACTGGGACTAGACCACCACACTGGGACTAGACCACCATGCTGGGACTAAGCCACCATGCTGGGACTAGACCACCAAGCTGCGACTAGACCATCACGCTGAGACACTAGATCACCATGCTGGGACTAGACAACCACACTGGGACTAGACAACCACACTGGGCTGCTGGAATAGCTGGAGGCCACCAAAGACCTCCACTCCAGCATTGGATCACCCTTCATGGACACTAACACCACACTGGGAGGCTCCACCAGGTCTGTACTGCATTCTGGGCTGCTGGAAGCCATCTTGTCGCTGGGCCTCGCCTAAGAGATGACACTTTCCGCTGAATTCATTTAAAAATGGTAAAGTACCATTATCAATGGAAATACAAAACAAAAACATAGAAAGAGAACAGAAAGTAAGGGGGATGTAGTAGGTGAGCTCTACTGTCCTGGACTGAGGAGCCCACACTCTGCCCTGTTACTATGCTGCCATCTTGTATTTTTTACCCTTTCAAGTTTAACAACATCCTTCTTGTGGGAGACCAGAATATGTATCTAAAAGTTATTTTAACAGGAAACTAAAAAGCAGTAATAATATTGAAGCAGTAGCATAATTTTAGCCATTTTAATATGTATGTTTACTACGATGGTTTTATTGGAACAAATTTATTTTACAAAAATAAACAGCTGCTTCAGAGGAGAAGTAGAAGTTAAAATATAAACAATCCAGATAATAACAGGGAGAGCATTCTGTGAGTGTTTTTGATGAAAACACTTTCCAGAATTGATGTTGAATCATATATTCCTCGGGCTCAGTTCTTTTAA
Organism: Chiloscyllium punctatum; assembly: GCF_047496795.1. NCBI lineage: Eukaryota > Metazoa > Chordata > Chondrichthyes > Orectolobiformes > Hemiscylliidae > Chiloscyllium > Chiloscyllium punctatum. Next base: position 90,895,285 of record NC_092741.1, on the reverse strand, counting down.
TATAAAGATTTGCGAAAAATTGACCTGCATTTTAGTATACCCCAGAAGATTGTGAGTGCTTTAAAAACAAATATAAGCCTGAAAATTCTGGCAGCAGATAATTTTACAGAAATGGGTATAATGCATGGATGGGCTATAATTAAGCTCACTCAATTTATGTTGCTCTTTGCTATTGACCGTGGTATGTTCAGTCTCAAAGAAAGCTTGACTGCTTCATCACTGATTGTAAACGAATGGTTTTAATGTGGGACAGAAATCTCAAGTGTAAGGAGTAGAGCAGGTATTGGAGGTACAGGGTGTTTTAACTCCTAGGATGACGTATCTAAACTGGAATCTCACCTGAAGCCAATAGGAATAGCGGATTGGATTTAATACAGAAAGAAACATGGCGGCCAAGCCCAATTAATCATGAGTGAGACTCTGCTTCAATCTCCATCTGGTGGCAAAACCTTCGCCAAAAAAGTAGGATGGTAGAAGGTAGACATGTGAATCCCAGCTGCTAAAGTGAATTATGATGCGATTATGCTTATTGATGAGCAATTGACTCCCATTATCTCTGAACCCACCACATGTAGGGATTCCAACTATAATCCTTAACTTCTGGTGGGTGCTTTGCTACCAGCAGCTCCTGCTCTTGTGCTGGCAGCATTATGGGACCTGATGGACCTCTTCTTGCCAGGACCCTCAATCATGGGAAAGACCCAAAGGTGGCCACTAACTTGCCTGATGTGAACTTGATTCCAGTAAGTCTGTCAATGGAAATGCAGGGAGCTCCCTACCTTTCAAATGGTGGACAAGACCTTCTTCAGACCCGCAAAAGCTGAATCCATTTCATTCTGTGTGTGTAGGAGCCAGTGGGGTGCCTTGGAAAGTTCCTCAGCAGAGAGGCCAGAAGGAGTCTGATGGGGAGATAGGAAGGCTGACTGGATCTCCTCTACATTAATGCTACGGATTAGGGAACTGCTTTACTGAACACCTCTACTCTGTCTGCAAGGATAATCTTGACCTTCCTCTAGCTTGCAATTTCAATACACTATTCTGCTCACCTTTCTGTAAAGCCTACTGCGAGAACTGGAGGAACAGTATCTTATTTTAAGTTTTGGCACTTTACAGTCTTTAGGACTCAACATTGGTTCAACAACTTCAGAGTAGGAACTGTGTCCCCTTCCCCACCCCTCCTTCACCTGGTGTCGTGTTTGTAAGGGTTTACTCTCAGCAAAGCTGATATTTACATCTGCCATTAACACATACTCTTCAACTAAACGTTACCCACGCCATTGTGTGCATTTCCTTTGCTTTCTGTTGTGAATATCTTCCCATATATTATACATGCTCTCCTTTTTTAACAGGATGAAATCTATCGTTTGTCCAGCCCCTTTCAGTTCCAGAGTCATATTGGACTGAAACATGAATTCCATTTCTCCCCCAACAAATATTGCCAGACTGACAGAGTTTTTTCGGCACTTTGTTTTTATTCAATTATATTGCATTGACATTTATAAGTGGATCAGTTAAGCTGAAAGAAAAACTAGGGACAATTGGGATATTTTCCATAACAGTCCTAGATTAGAAAGAGAGAAGCTAATATTGTGTGAAGTAAATTGTCAACCTTTATGGCATAGAAATTTGGAAAGTTTCACCACTAACACACATAAACGCACTGCATTTATACTTACATAAGAAACATTGTATTTTAGGTAAATGCATCATGGGGTGTGAAATGTTCCTTCAACTTAAATATGTGAAGCTTTTCACATTAATCTATGATTGGTAAAAACAAATTCATTGCTATTGTTTTGCGATGGGTTTCTCCAGATTTGGTAACCCACATAGAGCTTATTTTTCTACAAATAGCTAAAATAATAGCCTTTAGTTAGTAATAATTAACCACAGTCTCCAGTTCTCTTTAAGAATCTTCAACAACAATTGTATATGTTGAGAGAGAGCTCTGCACTGCTGGAGGTGCCATTTTCCAGCTGAGATGATAAACTGCAAGGCACTATTTTCTCCCGCAGGAAGATGTCAATGGCACTACTTTGATGAAGTACAGGGAGTTATACTCACTCTTTGGGCCAATATGTATTCTTCAATCAGTATTAGGAAAAAGGCAGGTTATCTAATCATTATCACATTTGTGTGTGTGGGAGCTTACTGTGCACCAATTGAAGGCCACGTTTCCTACATGATAACTTCAAAGGTATTTCAGAGTCTGATGATGTTCTTTTCAATGTATTGAGATCCCAAAAGGATCCACATTAATCTGAAGTCTTTGTTTCTCTAACACAGGAACTTCCTATAAAAATAGGCTGTGACACTTATGTGAATTTTGAACTGATTTTGAAAATATGTCCATAAGTTGCTGGGAAGTGGGAACACTTGGGGATACGTTTTGGAGGACATTCTGTTTCCTCTGTCTTTCAGCTGAAAGGTCAGTCAGAAGCCCATCCAAGAAGAGGCTCGGGGCCCTGCAGCCGTGGTATACTCTGTGGAGCATGAATTGGCTCAGGGCAAAACCTCTGCCATCAACTAAAAAGAGAGCAACTCAACAATCTGTTAGAGAGCAACTCAACAATCTGATGGCCAGCAGCCTCAGATTTGGATGCAGTCACTTCTGAGGCTATGAACAGAACCAGAAGAGGATGAGGTTATGGAAGCCACACGGAAGCTAGGTCTGGAGTATTCATGAGACCAAGTAAGTCAGCACCTATAAGGGAACTGAGGGAGATGGCCAGGTTGCAGAGGCCAGAGGAGGAGGGTTAAATAAGGGGTATGCCATGGGATGATGCCTCTGATGGACACAGAAAACCCCACTCCTCCCACAGAAAGGAGACATTCCCCCCACCCATCCCTGTTTTGGCCCAGCACCATCTTGCCCAGTAAAGCTTAACATGTTCCTCACTTAACTTGGGACTTTCCATGCAATGAGGAACATAAGTGGTCATAAATTGGAGAAGCTGTAGCGTGCACCTTGGCAATTCAAAAAATGTATGAGAAAAAGTCCTGTACACAGAAATATGTTTGATAATTGGAAATATTCAAACAAAGAAAGATGGCTTACATCATTATTATCAGATTTCAGAAAGTGGGAGCCCAACCCAAGTAACTTGACTATGAGAAGCCTTTTTAGCTCCAAGCTTGTATATTACTGTTTGTCCTGAGTGATATTGAAGGTAATTCATTCAGATTGCTTGACTTTCTTTTGATGTTCTCACTTCTTCCTGCCATGAATGTGAAGTCTCATGTCCTTTCTTTAGACACCATATAAATAGTCCAGTGGCACATAAATTAACTTGGCTACATATAAATACATTATGTAAAACATCCTGACTGGTCCAATCCCTGAAGCCACTTAGTCTAATGTACTCAATGTAAAGCACAGCTAGACACACCCAAATGATGAAGTTAATATTATTTGCAGTTAAAATCATATTCTGAAACCATCCAGTAGAACTGGGTGCTTGCCAATGGAAAATTCTAATCCCTATGAAAGATTTTTGGACATCACTATGGTTAACAACAAAATAGTACAGATCCCTTGACAGTTTTAAACGTTTTAATTTTAGAACTGGGCTTCTCCAGTTCGATGCATTTAAGGGAAAGAAAACATACTGCAGGTTGAATAATAAATTGTCTGCCACGTGCTTAGAGTTTTCCCTTCTCTCTCAATATAAAGGCAATGTGTTTTTTTCTTTAAATACTTATCAGTAGACAATGAGCTTTTCATTTTGGGTATCAAAGTGTGCACCAAGTGTGGAGGTTTCCCTGTAAACTTCAGAAACCCATCATCAACTTATGTGACAGTCAGAAGCCCACATTGAGTCTTGCTACAAGTGAACTGTAAAGGTAATTGTTCAAGTTTATATTTACACCTCACTGGGGTAGCACATGAGGAAGCAAGCCCTGCTATTCCCGGAGTCATCACAAAAGTTAAAGATTTATAAAAGTACACACAATTCCTCAATTTAACTGTCATTTAGACCAAAGTGACAGAAAGAATGAATCAGGTCCCTATACATAACAAGATTATTTATTCCAAATTAATAGATTCTAACTTCAGGTACACAATTATGAACTATTAATATCATATTTGTTAGAGCTCTAACGCCCCTTATAAATCCTCCTACACACACACACACACACACACAATCACATCACACATTAAAATTGACATGGCTGTTAAGGTTGGAGGGAAAGACTAGGAAGGCAGTTCAATGGTCCTGTCCCAGGGCTCAACAAGATGATTCTTTCAGCTTGTCAGGAATCACTGCTCCTCAATCCTCTTTCTCCAGTGCACATTGCTCCTCATCCATATCCCATCTTACAATTCTGTCTAAATCTCTGCTACTCTTTCCTCAATGCCCAGTTTATCCCAGCATCCTGTCATTGTTCAATCATCATATACAGGAAAGCCTTCAAAGCCTTCAGAAGACAAACAGAAATAGACTGCATACCTTTTGAGTAGCAATGATTTTATAGTCAACGAACAAACAATGCACCCAGCTCTCATATACTGGAGGTGGCTATTGATTAGCTTCTGTCTGATTTATAACATTCAAGGCTGCTGCACTTGATCATGCAAAAGGTGATGGTCCTCTTGCTCAACATCCTCATCCTCAGAAGGCTCCAGCAATTGTCCCAGCTCATTGCCCATCATATCCCTCTTTGTCTGCTTCATGGTGTACAGCACAGCATGCTGAGGTTATGCAACAAACATTAACATTGACTGCCAATGAAGTTGGGGAGGTCGCCAACCAATATCTACTAATATCCCCTCAACATGCATTCAGCGGAAACTCAAGATTGACTAGTCTTAACAATAAGCACTGTCCCCTCTCACCCTCAGACCAATCTAAGCACTGGAACTTCACTTTCAATAGACCAATCATCTGATCCATCATGGCTCTGGTTGAAGAGCATGCTGCATTGTATTGATATTCTGCTACAGTCAGAGGTTGTGTACTGGAGACATCAGCTGTAGTTGCAGAGGATGCTCCTTGTCCCATAGTAAGCATTCATGTATGTTTTTGGTCACGCAAACATAACAGGGACATGAACGTTCCCAGTGATATTTGCATCATGGGTACCTGATGCAGACTTCGAAAATGTGGCCCCAGTCATGTCATAAAGGGACAATAGGAGATTGTAAGGGCTTATGAGTAGTGAACCCATCTCCTCCCAGATTGATGATGAAAGGCAACGTAGAATGCACTTGACACAGTGAAATACAGGCTCTGCTGGGTCATATCTCTTTCTTCCTGGAACTCCTTGGAGACTCATCACATGATTCCCCACATGTTCCCACACACCACTTGGAATCATTCATGCAACTTTCATCCTTCCCCCAAGCCCTAGCCCTACAGTTCAGTCATGCACAGCAATGTTCTCTACAGTCCCTCTACCGAGACCATGGTGGTTATGATAGTCAATAAGCCTTCCCCACCCTCAGTGTCCCATATCCGCAACGTTGCCTTCCTGTTTATATGCCAAACTTTGCACCTTCACAACCCTTTGCTTCACAGATTACTGCTACTAATTCACAGTATTGAGATTTTACACTTCCCTAACAAACTGTCTCCCGTGATTACAATCCTGACTTTCATTCTGCTGACCTCCAGGACTGACTGAAGCTCACTCCACTGATCACCTTGGATGGAGAGTCATTGCCGATGATTGACCAGACCTCTAAATGACTGTTACAATTCCCCAACTGACTTACTGCAAAACCCCTCATTGCCAGACTGACCACAGATCACCCCCTAGAATATAGTGAGATGAACCCCCTGACCATGACTGTTCCAGTGAATGACTGACCATGCCCAGTCCCCTGGACTGTGATCATACAATGGCCTTTACTTACTGTACCAGGGCTACCTTACTGACAGCAGCCCCACTTGAATTCACTGAAGACAGCTCACTTTGAGACATGGCCATTTGGCTGATGCAAATGCCGTGTGTTTGCTGCACAGACTGCTGGCACATGCTGTGTGAATTGACATCCCACAGCATACAACAACATGCCTACCTCCTTGACTAATCACTGCTGACAACAATGACAAGCTGTCTGTGTTTGTGCTGTGCTAAGCAGTACAGCAAGACAGAAGTGCTGCGACCATTTCAGGTGCAACTGAAGATGCAAGGGGCCAAAATGCAAGAGTTTCCAGCAAGTGATCAGCTTGACTACTGGCCAACACCATAAACATGCCATTTTTCCACAGCTAAGTTCATTAAATGCTCACTATGACTTGCTTTTCACTTCCTGAAAAGGGACTTATCACTTGATCTTAATGAACTTGGATGACAGGCTTTCCTTGCTCATGCTATTACCACCTCTATGTCATAATCACATGCAGAATATTTAAAGAACACAATTTGATAATCTGTCTCTAGTAATTGATATTAAGTTCACATTATCACACCTAATTCATACCTGTCTTTGAACAAGAGTCCAATTTTCAGAGTTACTGAAGTTTCTGTCACAAACTGTGACAGTTCAGTTCATTATTGCTGATATGCAATACTTAATCTAAACACGCACATTGCTTCAGCAAAACACAGAAACATATTAAATGAGTGACCTTTCTAATCATTAGATCATCAACAAGCTTCACATGTCTTTTCTTTTGCATCAGCCAGGCTTGAAGGGCCGAAGGGCCTGTTCATGGGCTGTAAATTTTCTTTGTTCTATTTCATTAAATTTAATTTCAGCTAATCCAGAAAATTTTAGGTTAAAACCCACAATGTGAATCTACTGCTTTTTGGAATTACAAACAATGGGGTGGTCTTTAAACTTGTTATGATTTGGAGGAGCCGGTTTTGGACTGGGGTGGACAAAGTTAAAAATTACACAACACCAGGTTATAGTCCAACAGGTTTATTTGGAAGCACTAGCTTTCGGAGCGCTGCTCCTTCATCAGGTAGCAGAGCTCCGAAAGCTAGTGCTTCCAAATAAACCTGTTGGACTATAACCTGGTTTTGTGAGATTTTTAACTTTAAATTTGTTGGCTGATGGTAATGAATCAAACCTTAATGTCATTCACTCATATTTTTCCTTCCAGTGAGGACTGCAGATGCTGGAGATCGGAGTCAAAATGTGTGGCAATGGAAAAACACAGCAGCTCAGGCAGCATCTGAGGAGCAGGAGAGTCAAGGTTTTGGGCATAAGCTCTTCATCAGGAATATGTGTGTGTTGGGAAGGGGGTCCATGGGGGCTGAGACATAAATGGGAGTGGTATGGGGCTCGGGGGAAGGTAGCTAGGAATGCGATAGATAGATGAAGGTGGGGGTGATGATCATAGGTTGGAGTGGATGATGGAGCAGATAGGTGGGAAGGAAGATGGACAGGTAGGACTGGTCAAGAGGGTGGTGCTGAGTTGGAGGGTTGGATCTGGAATGAGGTGGGGGGAGGGGAGCTGAGGAAACTGCTGAAATCAATATTGATTCTGTGTGGTTGGAGGGTCCCAAGGCAGAAGATGAGGTGTTCTTCCTCCAGTCGTCATTCAGGCAGGCAAAGAAAACAGTGCTCATGCTATGGACCATTTGTAATGTCAGTGCAAGATTCAAAATTAAAGTTCCAATTTTCTGTGCAGAAGGAAATGATAATGGGACAATAGAATCAGATGGGGACTGTGATTTGGGGATAGATTGAAAGGAAATGGAAGACACGCCCATGGATACACTGATTGTAGCGAAGATGTGGGGACTCCAATTTCCCTTTCCAGAAGCAATAGATCCTTCAGTATCTCCAGGATGTTACCCTGTTCCAATGAAGCCACCGACCGCAACCCATCAGGACAGCCAGAACAATAATTCAATTACTTACAGCCTTGTTTACAGTAGTGCAATTGGTAGAAATAGCAAAAGGAATCCCTGTATTTGAGCCCATAGCTAACCCCTATGTTTACCAACAGCACCCACCAACAAACCGTTCTCACGGCTCAATGATGTTGAGGAGGTAATATTAATGTTAATACCTCTGATCTCCGTGATCCATTCTGCCTCACCCAACCTTCAGAATGTGGGAAGATGGGAACTGCAGGCCATGGAAAAAACAATCCTAGCCCCTGTAGGATGTAATAGGGGACACCCCATGGAGGGATCAAATAAATGTAAGCAAATAAAGGAAGAGCACGAACTACATTTACTAGGCACCTTGGACATAGATCACAGAAGTCTTCAGTGACTGTGCTGACACCATAAAACAGGAGAAATTGGACCTGAACACTTGGCTCACAGGCATTGAGACAGCAAAGAAAGCTTGTGAAAATTTTGATCCCACAGACAACGCCCACACAGAACAATGGGTGATAAGGAGGACTTTAGAGAAAGTGGCTCATGAATCCAAGCACCCAAAATTGGGCAAGGCAATCACACACCCAGAAAAAGCCCAAAACCCTATTCTCATGTGGAGGATAGAAGGATGTGACTGAAACAAGGGGAGTTATTTTCATAGCCATATGCCCATCCCGCAGTGAGAGATAGGGATCTGCAGCAAGGACATCTGAGGCAGCAGCTACCATCACAAGAGAAAGGCTACAGTTCACCTACAGGAGGGGGCGGAGACAGAACCTATTGAACTTAAACTGTGAGACTTAGTCTGTCATCACCCAGCAGAGCTGGTTAATCTCCATATGAACACTGAGCAAAGTTTAGGCTCATACTTTATGAGGAAGAAAACTTCCATGTTGACCTCCCAGTTGTTATATTTGGTAAATGCCCCCAAGCTTATGAAGCCCCAGTGGAGATTGCGATGGGGACATTTTCACAGAGAATGTGTACCATGGGGGAATTGTGGATGAGACCCACAGATAGGACTGAGGATCCAGTGGCACAGGCAAATCTCACAAAGCACAAGAATGTGTTCACCTGTCACACACATGACTGCAGTTGTACAGAGGGTGAGGTAGTGATAGACAGATCGGACACAAAGCCACAAAGACAATACAATTAGTCCAAACAGGTAGAGGGGGAGTTGGCCAAGGTCATTAGCATTTTGTTAAAACAAGAAGTTCTACATCCTGTAGAGTCTACCAATATCCTAACCAAAACGGCTGCTTATGAAACATGAGGCCTCTTAGCAGCGCACTATTGAATACAGGGATCTAAATTAAACTATCACAATGATGGCATCAACAATAGAGACTTGCCCTGAAACCATTCTGAGGCAGGCTCCACAGGCAAAATATTTCACTGTACTGGACATTAGTAACAGATGCTGGTGCATACCCCTCTACCAACACTGCTAAATAAATTCACCTCCACATTTTAGGGCCAGCAGCACACAGGGACTTGCCGTCTCTCAGGTTTTCACAATTCTCTGTCAATAATTCATCAGAGGCTGGCTAAAGGAGGAGAGAGGGCTTCACCAGAGGCTCACTGATGATGTTACCCATATGGTGATGAAACGTTAGAAAATGAACCTTCCAGCTCAGCAAGCAAACTTATATCCAGAACTCTATGAATCTATTACAACACAATAAACTCAGACTGATAGCCAATACCTCCTGGACATTTTCACCAGTAGAACTTGCTTCTTTACATGTGAGAAGCACTTGCTAGCCATGTTCTGGCTGGTACAAAATTTAGTCTATATTTGCAGCCTGAACCCCCCCCCCCCCAACCATCTGATACAGCACACCCCAGGCAACTTTTGCTGAATGCCAGGATAAAAGACGGTATGGTCAGCCAAAACCACAAAGCGCACTGGACCCCAATGTTGTAGGGTTGCCATTACAGTCAAATGTACCAAAGTGTCCACCTTCCTACAGAAGGTTTGAGCTATGGAAAACCCCATGAGTGTCATGTAATGAGAACAAATGTCCTCAAGGGACCATTTGTGCCAAAACAAATCAGCAAAAGTCTCAAGGGAGCCTGGAGAGCACAGGAAAGATCCCCATAACAATGTATATAGATGGAAAACCTATAAATAAGGATGGATATCAAAATTAGTTGCTAGAGGAAGTGGTGGAGGCTGGTACAATTGCAACATTGAAAAGGCATCCGGATGGGTATATGAATAGGAAGGGTTTAGAGGGATATGGCCGGGTGCTGGCAGGTGGGACTAGATTAGGTTGGGATATCTGGTCAGTATTGACAGGTTAGAGTCATAGAGTCATAGCGATATACAGCATAGAAACAGACCCTTCGGTCCAACCCATCCATGCCGACCAGATATCTCAACCCAATCTAGTCCCACCTGCCAGCACCCGGCCCATATCCCTCCAAACCCTTCCTATTCATATACCCATCCAAATGCCTCTTAAATATTGCAATTGTACCAGCCTCCACCACATCATCTGGCAGCTCATTCCATACATGTACCACCCTCTGCGTGAAAAAGTTGCCCCTGAGGTCTCTTTTATATCTTTCCCCTCTCACCCTAAACCTATGCCATCTAGTTCTGGACTCCACAACCCCAGGGAAAAGACTTTGTCTATTTATCCTATCCATGCCCCTCATAATTTTGTAAACCTCTATAAGGTCACCCCTCAGCCTCCGACGTTCCAGGGAAAACAGCCCCAGCCTGTTCAGCCTCTCCCTGTCGCTCAGATCCTCCAACCCTAGCAACATCCTTGTAAATCTTTTCTGAACCCTTTCAAGTTTCACAACATCTTTCCGATAGGAAGGAGACCAGAATTGCACACAATATTCCAACAGCGACCTAACCAATGTCCTGTACAGCCGCAACATGACCTCCCAACTCCTGTACTCAGTACTCTGACCAGTAAAGGAAAGCATACCAAACGCCTTCTTCACTATCCTATCTACCTGCGACTCCACTTTCAAGGAGCTATGAACCTGCACTCCAAGGTCTCTTTGTTCACCAACACTCCCTAGGACCTTATCATTTAGTCTATAAGTCCTGCTAAGATTTGCTTTCCCAAAATGCAGCACCTCACATTTATCCGAATTAAACTCCATCTGCCACCTCTCAGCCAGTTGGCCCATCTGATCCAGATCCTGTTGTAATCTGAGGTAACCCTCTTCGCTGTCCACTACACCTCCAATTTGGTGTCATCTGCAAACTTACTAACTATACTTCTTATGCTCACATCCAAATTATTTATGTAAATGACAAAAAGTAGAGGGCCCAGCACCGATCCTTGTGGCACTCCACTGGTCACAGACCTCCAGTCTGAAAAACAACCCTCCACCACTACCCTTTGTCTTCTATCTTTGAGCCAGTTCTGTATCCAAATGGCTAATTCTCCCTGTATTCCATGAGATCTAACCTTGCTAATCAGTCTCCCATGGGGAACCTTGTTGAACACCTTACTGAAGTCCATATAGATCACATCTACTGCTCTGCCCTCATCAATCTTCTTTGTTACTTCTTCAAAAAAACTCAATCAAGTTTGTGGGACATAATTTCCCACGCACAAAGTCATGTTGACTATCCCGAATCAGTCCTTGCCTTTCCAAATACATGTACATCCTGTCCCTCAGGATTCCCTCCAACAACTTGCCCACCACCGAGGTCAGGTTCACCGGTCTATAGTTCCCTGGCTTGTCTTTACCACCCTTCTTAAATGGTGGCACCACATTTGCCAACCTCCAGTCTTCCGGCACCTCACCTGTGACTATCGATGATACAAATATCTCAGCAAGAGGCACAGCAATCACTTCTCTAGCTTTCCACTTTTAACCGTTTCAAGACATCCAGCACTTCCTCCTCTGTAATCTGGACATTTTTCAAGATGTCACCATCTATTTCCCTACAGTCTATATCTTCCATATCCTTTGCCAGAGTAAATACTGATGCAAAATATTCATTTACTATCTCCCCCATTTTCTGTGGCTCCACACAAAGGTCACCTTGCTGATCTTTGAGGGGCCCTATTCTCTCCCTAGTTACCCTTTTGTCCTTAATATATTTGTAAAACCCTTTGGATTCTCTTTAATTCTATTTGCCAAAGCTATCTCATGTCCCCTTTTTGCCCTCCTGATTTCCCTCTGAAGTATACTCTTCCTTTCTTTATAATCTTCTAAGGATTCACTCAATCTATCCTGTCTATACCTTACATATGCTTCCTTCTTTTTCTTAACCAAACCCTCAATTTCTTTATACTGGATTAGTGGTGCTGGAAGAGCACAGCAGTTCAGGCAGCATCCAACGAGCAGCGAAATCAACGTTTCAGGCAAAAGCCCTTCCCGAAACGTTGATTTCGCTGCTCGTTGGATGCTGCCTGAACTGCTGTGCTCTTCCAGCACCACTAATCCAGTATTTGATTTTCAGCATCTGCAGTCATTGTTTTTACCTCAATTTCTTTAGTCATCCAGCATTCCCTATACCTACCAGCCTTCCCTTTCACCCTGACAGGAATATACTTTCTCTGGATTCTTGTTATCTCACTTCTGAAGGCTTCCCATTTTCCAGCTGTCCCTTTACCTGCGTAGGTCTGCCTCCAATCAGCTTTCAAAAGTTCTTGCCTAATACTGTCAAAATTGGCCTTTCTCCAATTTAGAACTTCAACTTTTAGATCTGGTCGATCCTTTTCCATCACTATTTTAAAACGAATAGAATTATGGTCACTGGCCCCAAAGTGCTCCCCCACTGACACCTCAGTCATCTGCCCTGCCTTATTTCCCAAGAGTAGGGCAAGTTTTGCACTTTCTCTAGTAGGTACATCCACATACTGAATCAGAAAATTGTCTTGTACACACTTAACAAATTCCTCTCCATCTAAACCCGTAACATTATGACAGTCCTAGTCTGTGTTTGGAAAGTTAAAATCCCCTACCATAGCCACCCAATTATTCTTACAGATAGCTGAGATCTCCTTGCAAGTTTGTTTTTCCATTTCCCTCTGACTATTAGGGGGTCTAAAATACTATCCCAATAAGGTGATCATCCCTTTCCTATTTCTCTGTTCCACCCAAATAACTTCCCTGGATGTATTTCCAGGAATATCCTCCCTCAGCACAGCTGTAATGCTATCCCTTATCAAAAATGCCACCCCCCTCCTCTCTTGCCTCCCTTTCTATCCTTCCTGTAGCATTTGTATCCTGGAACATTAAGCTGCCAGTCCTGCCCATTCCTGAGCCATGTTTCTGTAATTGCTATGATATCCCAGTCCCATGTTCCTGACCATGCCCTGAGTTCATCTGCTTTCCCTGTTAGGCCCCTTGCATTGAAATAAATGCAGTTTAATTTATTAGTCCTACCTTGTCCTTGCCTGCCCTGACTGTTTGAACCACTTCTGTTCTCAGCTGTACCCGTCTCAGAGCAATCTCTTTCCTCACTATCTCCCTGGGTCCCACCTCCCCCCCCCACCTTACTAGTTTAAATCCTCCCAAGAAGTTCTAGCAAACTTCCCTGCCAGTATATTAGTCCCCTTCCAATTTAGGTGCAATCCGTCCTTCTTGTACAGGTCACTTCTACCCCAAAAGAGATTCCAATGATCCAAAATTGTGCATTCTTCTCCCATACATCAGCTCCTCAAGCCATGTATTCATCTGCTCTATCCTCCTATTGCTGCCCTCACTAGCTCGTAGCACTGGGAGTAATCCAGATATTACTACCCTTGAGGACCTCCTTTTTAAATTTCTGCCTAACTCTGTAATCTCCCTTCAGAGTCTCAACCTTTTCCCTTCCAATGTTGTTGGTTCCAATGTGGACAATGACCTCCTGCTGGCCCCTCTCCTCCATGAGAACATTCTGCACCCTCTCTGAGACATCCTTGATCCTGGCACCAGGGAAACAACACACCATTCTGCTTTTTCTCTGCTGGCCACAGAAATGTATGTCTGTACCTCTGACTACAGAATCCCCTAACACAATTGATCCCTTGGAAGCCAACATACCCCTCATTACATTAGAGCCAGTCTCAATACCAGGAACTTGGCTGTTTGTGCTACATTCCCCTGAGAATCCATCACCCCCTACATTTTCGAAAACAGCATACCTGTTTGAAATGGGTATATCCAAAAAAGACTCCTGCCCTAGGTGCCAACCTCTCTCACCCTTCCTGGAGTTAACCCAACTATGTGACTGTATCTGAGACTTGCCCCCTTCCTATAAGTGCCATCCATCACATACTGTTGCTGTTGCAAATTCCTCGTCGCTTCTGTCTCTCCAACCAATCCACTCGAACTGATAAGATTCGTATCCAACAGCATTTATGGCTGATATAATCTGCAGTAACCCTTAAACTCTCTTTAAACTCCCACATCTGACAAGAAGTCCATATCACTGCAAAGGCCATTTTTGCTCCTTCACAATCTACAGACCCAGAAAATAACACCGTCTTATTCCTCTACAAACACTGCCCCAGGTTAAATAAACAGTTATGGCTTATATTTTAAGTTTAATCAAGAGACTTATCTCCAAAAACATATAATCAAGAAAGAATCCACTCTACTCACTACTGCAGCCTTTCTCTTGGACAGACTTAAAACAACAAATAATTTATCTGATGCTGTGCTGTGAACTTCGCCCAACAGTTCCTCCAAGATTAGTTGTGAATTTCATTGTTTGTTAATTTTCCCAGATACACTCCAATGTCCAGCGATACATGAATTCAAACAGCAAAGGCGGTAACTGTGCAGTTTCTTTCTTTCTCTCTCTCTCTCTCCTGCACTGTCCTCACCATGTGCTTCCATTGTCTGCTCTTCTCCCTTTTAAACTGCTGTTGTTTTGACTTTTTTTTTTCAAAGTTCCAAAACAATGCAACAGCATATTAAACAGTAATTGCTGCTCCTGGAATTCGAGGAAATCACCTCCAACACCTAAAATACCTCAAAAAAAGGAGCAGCTCTTACAGCCAGAAATTTTTCCCATCCTCGATCTGAGATTACCCAGAATCCTCAAATTCCCCGAAGGCTCTGTTTCCATGCTGTACATCTTTATGATTCTATGACATGATATGGTATGAAAAACTAAGCTACACGATCAGCCACACTGAAAAACTCCTCCCGTCAGCAGGCATATTCTGAGATATCATGTGTCTGCAACAGTTTAACTGACTTGCTGCCATTGTGGGAAGCTAGAGCATTCGTCTCGCCAAATAAAAACTATTACTGTCCCCATCCCTGCTCAAAATTATTCTCCTAACTGCCCAAGGCCATGAGTAATGGCATCGTTAAGGTTAGCATTCACCACCGAATTTCTCTAACGGGGAACACAAGGAGACCGAATTGGTGAAGCAGGTGCTCATGAAAGGGAACTGTCCAACCCCTACTTCAGAACAAATAGAAGCCATCACTGTGAGCCAAGCTAAGGTTGAAGATCTAGTCCAGCTACACAGTAGTAACAGTGGTTTAAAGCAAGTACAGGAGGGAATGATCCACGCAAGTTAAGTACTGGTTTGGAAAGGCAAGGACTGATTAGGGATAGTCAACATGGCTTTGTGCATGGGAAATCATCTCTCACAAACTTGATTGAGTTTTCTGAAGAAGTAACAAAGAGAATTGATGAGAGCAGAATGGTAGATGTGATCTATATGGACTTCAGTCAGGCATTTGACAAGGTTCCCCATTGGAAACTGGTTAGCAAGGTTAGATCTTATGGAATACAGGGAGAGCCCGCCACTTAGATACAGAACTGGCTCAAAGGTAGAAGACAGAGAGTGGTGGAGGGTTTTTTTCAGACTGGAGGCCTATGACCAGTGGAGTGCCACAAAGATTGGTGTTGGGTCCACTACTTCTCATCATTTGTATAAATGATTTGGATGCGAGCATAAGAGGTATAGTTAGTGAGTTTGCCGATGGTACCAAAATTGGAGGTGTAGTGGACAGCGAAGATGGTTACCTCAGATTACAATGGGATCTTGATCAGATGGGCCAATGGGCTGAGAAGTGGCAGATGGAGTTTGATTTAGATAAATGAGAGGTGCTGCATTTTGGGAAAGCAAATCTTAGCAGGACTTATACACTTAATGGTAAGGCCCTAGGGAGTGTTGCTGAACAAAGAGACCTTGGAGTGCAGGTTCATAGTTCCTTGAAAGTGGAGTCGCAGATGGATAGGACAGTGAAGAAGGCATTTGGTATGCTTTCCTTTATTGGTCAGAGTATTGAGTACAGGAGTTGGGAGGTCATGTTGTGGCTATACAAGACATTGGTTAGGTCACTGTTGGAATATTGCGCGCAATTCTGGTCTCCTTCCTATCGGAAAGATGTTGTGAAACTTGCAAGGGTTCAGAAAAGATTTACAAGGATGTTGCCAGGGTTGGAGGATTTGAGCTCTTGGGAGAGGTTGAATAGGCTGGGGCTGTTTTCCCTGGAGCATCGGAGGCTGAGGGTTTATAAAATTATGAGGGGCATGGATAGGATAAATAGACAAAGTCTTTTCCCTGGGGTGGGGAAGTCCAGAGCTAGAGGACATAGATTCAGGATGAGAAGGGAAAGTTATAAAAGAGACCTAAGGGGCAACCTTTCCACTCAGAGGATGGTACATGTATGGAATGAGCTGCCAGATGATGTGGTGGAGGCTGGCATTTAACATTTAACAGGCATCTGGATGGGCATATGAATAGAAAGGGTTTGGAGGGGTATGGGTCGGGTGCTGGCAGGGGGGACTAGATTGGGTTGGGATATCTGGTCAGCATGGACAAGTTGGACCAAAGGGCCAGTTTCCGTGCTGTACATCTCTACGACTCTATGACAGACTTGCTTTTAAGAGTGGTTGGCACCTGCTACCAGTCCAGGACCAAAATCAATAATTTATGCCACAATGTCCAGGGTCATCGAGGGACAGAAGCCATTTCTGACAGAATTAATGAATTGTATTGATAGCCAAAAATGGGAAAAGATATACAACATTGTGTCAAGAAGTGTATCATATATTCCCAGAATAATCCAGACAAGTAAACCAATAAAAGAGCGAAGGTAAAAACAATGACTGCAGATGCTGAAAACCAAATACTGGATTAGTGGTGCTGGAAGAGCACAGCAGTTCAGGCAGCATCCAACGAGCAGCGAAATCGACGTTTCGGGCAAAAGCCCAATCCAATAAAAGAGCGGTCAGGCATACTCGACCAATAGCAGGTCCATAGACTGAACTCCGAATAGACAAAGTTAACCCCTACGTTCCTGCAAAGGGGGATGTAAGTATATCGTGATTACTGTGGATATTTTTTAACAAATGGGTTGGGGTGTTATCCACCAAAACAAATACCACTAATGTTGCAGTAAACATCTAAATTCTGTATGTTTTCACTCTATGGTGTCTTCCCAGCAGTATATATTTAGACTAGCGAGCCCATTTCGCAGCCCACGTAATGGAGCCATGACGAATATACTTGCCATTAGCAAAGGATTCCACATCACCTACCATCCTCAGTCCAGCAGGATTATAGAAAGAATGAATAGCACCAAAAAGATGTTACAAAAAGGTACAGACATGGGTTGTTTGGCTACTGGCCTGGAGAAAGGGCTTGAAATTGGCAATGTTTCCCTGAAAAGGTCATGGGGAGTTATGTCCTGCATGAAATTAGAATTGGGCTAAAAGTTGCCAGAAGTGCATCCTTACATCTTTGTCCATGGACTACCCAAGACCATGATATGGGGTGGCTTTAAAATACACTGACAAAACATTGTATGACAACATATGCACGAATTGGTACCAGTGGCATCCAGAACCCAGCTGCAAGAGTGGCGCCCTTCCTGACTTCATGAATTATACTTGTATTTGAACCATCAGTTTTAGGAGAGGAAACAGGAATTGACACAGGGCAGGTCAGACCTAAGCCAGTGGTGTGCATTGCAAGAGATAGAACCTGTGAGATCCATCTTCATAGAAGAGAACCAGTCAGAGAGGAAAGGGATTCCAACACATAGTTCAATCACGTAAATCATTGCAGGTCACACCCTTTCTCAGATGGATAGAGCCAGTTAGAGAGCAAATATTGTGGGAATTTGGGAAATGCTCACATCGTGTTTTTAATAAAGAATACGTTGTTCATAAAGTCAAGTTGAACCAAAAACTGAATTCTGTGTCCCTTTGTCTGCACCATAAGCAAGAGTGCTTGGGTGAAGTGTTTTTAACACATAATTCGGCCAAATTATCCAAAGTACAAACATCACTACCTTTGAAACTGCCAGAAGGTGCAGCTAATTTGCAGTGTATTGAACATATTTGTGAAGGTTGTTTTGCTAGGGTAAATACTTCCATCCCTATGGTCATGGTAAATCTGCAGCAACAAAAGAGGTTACTGTAATACCATGTTCTTTATTATCTGAAAGTTGCTAAATTCCAGCAATGTACAGATGATCAGTGGTTAGCAACATTCTATAATGCTGGTAAACATAGCCATGATTCCTTTATGTTAAACCAATTTGCTGTTATTTGAAGAAGGTTGGCAAGACTATTCCTAGGAATTAAATGCTGCCCTATTTAGCCTGCCAATTATGCCATTGTACCAACCAAGAATATCAGTTTAGCAAACTCTAACAAGGCAATTATAGCCAACAGAATTTTATTGATGATACAGCAGATACCATATAGCAGTATTTCATGTCTGAACAGATCAGGAGCACGTATACCTCTCCAATGTTTGACGTTTGCTGTAAACTGTCCAGCAAACCATCCATAAAGCAAATCCCAGATGGTTAGGTGGTCCACCTGATCAAAACTGAAGTAAGACTTTTAAAATCATCCACAAAAAGTTTGCCTTCACAGCTAGTTAGAAAGCAAGCTCCTGATGACAAAACAATCATAAAATTGTTTGAGCCACGTATTAATTCTTTCACAATGGTATGGCTCAATTAAGCTCAGCATTGTGGTCTGCTGTATTAAAACAATTACTACGGATACCAATCTTCTGATCTATAATAATTTAGTGCTTGTCATCAGAGGAAACGTTTTTGGACACAGCTGAAATAAATAGGAATCAAATTTAATAACCAAAAAAATGATGAGTGGATGTGCCTGCTGTGTTTGAATGCAATTCTTTGATGACTGTATGAGATGTGTTTCCAGAAGCCAAACCACACTGTCATTGCAACAACTGGAAAATATTTTAATTCCTATTTGCTTTGCCCCAGTATCTGACCATTCTGCCTATAATCTACAATCAGCTATCATGTACAGGCACAAACTAGGCCAATTACTCATCTTACGTATTCATTCAAATTTCTGATTCAGGTGACCAAAAAAAAAATCCTTTCTTGAATCCTGCTAAAACAGAAAATGGTAAATATGGAGGTAAATTTCTCAACTGTAAAAAGATATTAACACAATTTTTCCAGGACACTGTATGTCTCTGTGACAAAGTTTTGTTGGATGTGTAGACAATACCTGCAGACATTCACATGTAACAGTTTTATAACAAATACATCTGTATATAAAAGATTATTACTAGGAATTTTGTTGGAGTGTTTTGCTGTGTACCATGAAAACTTCAATAAATGTAGGGTGGATACACAAGTTCTAACAATGTTCTGGTAATTATGTCAAATAATTTTTAGAATATATAATTACATTAACTTAATGCTTATCTTTCTCCTTTGCTGCTGAAGATTTTGTGATGCATTCATCTCACACACACACAGCTGTGAATGAATTTACACTTCCCCAGGGGTTGTATTTTTGAGGTGAAGAAGCCGGAGCACAGAGAATAACTTGAAACAAAGTAATGAATCAATGGAAACTTCCACTTCGACATTTTTTAGTCTAATGGCAAAGTATGTGATGTCATTAGGACTCTGAAGCAACTTTGTGATTATGAAATTAGGTGATCCTCACTGAGCATAAATAGCACGGTGTAGGTGGAGTTAGGTAAATAAAGAATATGATAGAAATAAAGTGATATGAAAGATAGATAGGGAGAAAAACATGGTGAAAATAATCTTTCAATGGTATATCATCAAATTTATAACCTGGTATATTTCTGATACTATGTATTGTAGTATTTAGCCTTAAGTATAATAAACAACGTGCTAAAGAAGAAGCTGTTCTGAAGATAATTCTTGGCCTTGCCTTTGTCTTGAACAGTTTGTGAACCTTTGGGGATAAAGCTTGGTTCAGGTATTTAAATGTCCTGGCTGCAGTATTGGCAGCAGGATGGGAAGTTGGGTTTTGGGATGTGTAGGTGTTCCCTCTGGGCAGAGGGTGAGTCCCCCTATTCAGTGCCATTGGCACTTTATATGATGGTTTGTTTTTTGATTTTTGTTGTATATAGTCTTTGATAGCTTTGTAGGTTTGTTAACTGTAGTGGTTTTAGTTTATGTACCTTTTATGTTCGATGGATCTTGTGACACTAAGACTTGGCAATTTGTAATTTGAATTTCTGCTCTCTGGAATCTAAATGTTACTGCAGAAGATTATGGCTAATGATTTGATTAAATGGTGCACCTGGAACATCAAGGGCAGTAACTCACCAATTAAGAGGAAAAAGATACCCTCAGGTCTTAGAAAGGAAAAGGTGGATATTGCTTTACTACAGGAGTCACACTTGGATGATAGGGAGTATTTGAAACTATAGCAGAATGGCTTTGATCGGGTTTACTTTTCAGCTTTTAATTCCAGAGAGGTATGGCTGCATTGGTTAGGAAGAATCTCCCATTTAAGTTACTAGAGTATGTTAAAGATACACACGGGAGGTTTGTAATCCTCAAAGCCCTGATAAACAGGGAAGATTATGGTGTTTTAAACGTTTACCGCCCTCCAGACCATCCCCTCAAATTTCTGGAAGAAGCGTTCTCGAAATTGATTAGTCTGGAGTCCCAGGATAACATTATAGGGGAAGAATTTAATTGTCTCATGGATCCCATAGTAGACATGTTGCCCAAAGGCCCACTGATACCCTCTGTACAAACTAAATAATTAGTGGATCTGTGTGTAGAGTTAGGGATAGCAGACATCTGGAGGTGTCTCCACCCTACAGGCAGGGATTTTACATTTTTTCCAATCCGCACAGATGTCACACTGGGATTGTTTAGCATTCAGCTCATTTGGCACCTTTTCGGGGTACAAGACTAATTTTGCAAAATCAGAGGCTATGCCTATGGGTGGCCTTACAAAAGCGCTAGGTCTTGAGAGCGAATCTTGATTCCCATTTAAGTGGTCACAGGGAGATTTTATGTATTTGAGCATATTCATTGCTCAGCTCTTGATCAGTTGTTCAAAGCTAATTTTGTTTAATTATTTGACAAAATTAAACAAGATCTTCAAAGATGGGAGGTACTTCCAGTCTCATGGTTAGGTTGGATAGCGCTTATTAAGATAAAGATTATCCCCCATTTATTGTACCCTATACAGATGCTCCTTCTGATTTTCGATAAGCAAATGTTCCCGGAGACTGAATGGCTGGTACAGCTCTTTTATTTGGCATCATAAGTGGCCCCTTATTAAATTAACTAAACTGCAATTGCCTCACAGACTGGGGCGAGTGGATCTCCTGTATTATCATCCCATTTCCCCCCCTCAGTTGAAGCAAGACACTCAGAGACACAATATAGTTTTACCTCCTCCATTTTTATTCTGGGCCCTGGAGGGAGAGAGAACAATCGCCCATGTGCACAGAGACATGAGTTCTCTATCTTCTGTGGAACAGCAGTTTCTCAGTGAACTATATTGTCATCTTACAGGGACGAGCATCCAGATAAGGTAATATACATACTCATTGATTGTAATGGTCACCCAATTAATATCAATAGTAAAGATTAAGCCATCTGCTGCTACATAATGAATAACTGACTTCACATAATGAATACTTTTCGCCTTGTTAACTGACGTTACATACTGAACGTTACCTCATCTTGTTAAATGGCTCTATATAATGAATGCTTTTCCACCTTTATAACCCATTACCCTTGCCTTCAGCACCCCATTGTTAACTGTAAGTTCTTATTTGATCTGAGTCATGCTCAGCTGAATCTCTTGTTTCACAAAATCCAGAACTTAATTCTTTCCCTACCGGCTCATACTCGATACACTTTCTCACCTGGACATAAAAAAGTATCAATTGATCTCGCTTTTCTTTTACGTGAGTGATTGCGCTTGTGGGGAACGAAGCTCGTTTTTCTTATACGTGAGTAATTGCACTTGTGGGAAATCTTTTTCAATATGGGTAGATATCAAAACCTCTCAGGCAAAGTGCCCCCTTACTAGTTTGCTGATTTTGGACAAAATGAGGACAGTTAAGGAATATATAGATAACTCAATAGTTATCAACACTATTAATGCATGGAGGGCAACTTAGTAAAGAGAAGGCAATATTGGCAAAACATCTTTTCTTACACCTATAGTGGATAGGCCAGGTTTTCAACCGAGGATAATAGATTCAGGATTCAAACATTGGGCTGCTGGAGGTGTGTCTGGAATAGGCGATTTATTTGAGGGAGACACAATGATGTCTTATCATCAGTTATGCAGAAATATGAACTATCTAGCAGGGACCTCTTCCATTTTTTTCAAGTTAGGGGTTTTATTCAAAAAAAGATGACACTTTTGACTGATCCCTACAAATCCAACATAGAGATGAGGGTGCTCAGTGCTAAGAGTATACTTTCTGTCAGCACTTTATATCATCAATTGGGGGTGGCCCCTCAGATGCGTTCGATTGGCTTTGCAGGGTGTGGGAGAGAGAGCGAGGTGTTGAGTTCTCCTCAGTGGCATGGGAAGATATTTGGGAAAATGCAAGAAAGGGTCCAATTTGTAATGGGACCCATGCTTTACAGTTGAAGATCTTCCACAGGGTCCACTTGGCTCTGGATCGTTTGTCAAAATTTAAACCAGGGGTATCTTCAACATGCCCCAAGAGTAAAGGTAGTAAGGGTACTCTTACCCATTGTCTCTGGTTTTGTGGTAGGCTTCAAACATACTGGAGAGCTGTGACAGGTGTAGTGAAGGGGATTTGGATGTAAGGGTGGAGAAGGATCCGGTGTCTCTTCTTCTTGGTCTGCCCAGTGTATTCCCTGCAGATTTGCATAAGAAAAACTTTTCATCATCCTCACTTTCTGCACAAGAATGAATATCTTGTTGGGTTGGGTGTCCAAAAGCCCTCAGGCCTGTCAGGTTGGCTTAAGATTGTTATGGAGTATAATCCCCTTGGATTTTCTCAAGTCTGATACACCACAAAACTGAGAATTTCTATAAGACATGGTGGCCCTTTTTGGAATATGTGGACAGAGATTTATCTGCCACACTAATAAGGGCTTGTATATAGCCATAATGATTGTGTTTTACGAGTTTGGACTTTTAAATTTTTTTTGGTGTTCTTTCTTGGTATTGTTTTAAATTAGAGTTGAAAAATGTGGTACTGGAAAAACATAGCAGGCCAGGCAGCATCCAAGGAGCAGGAGAATTGACGTTTCGGGCATATGTCCTTCTTCATGATTATGCCTGAAACGTAGATTCTCCTGCTCCTCGGATGCTGCCTGGCCTGCTGTGTTTCTCCAGCACCACATTTTTCAACTCTGGTCTCCAGCATCTGCAGTCCTCACTTTCTCCCATTGTTTTGCATTATATTGTTTTGTATTTGTTGTAATATTTAAAAATTTATTTTGCAATAAAAATGTATTAAAACAAAGCTAGCAAAAGTTAGGGTCTGGGCTACTTTCTTGAAATGTTTTGAGGGGGTCTGGCCTGGTCCATAACGCTGGACTGCCTGGGGGAAAATCAATCTTGCAAAGGAAACCTCAAACAGGCATTAGACTTCTGTTGTGAAGAATTTAATATTTGCTTTAGTGAGAGTAAAAAGGTGCTTCTTGTTTGACCTTGCTCAATATGGTATACAGTGAACCTCTGACCAGAAATATGTGTGTTCTAGGCTGAAGAGTGGCAGATGAAGATTAATTTGAATAAATGTGAGGTATTGCATTTTGGTAATACATAGAAGGGCATGACTTA
This sequence comes from Chiloscyllium punctatum, assembly GCF_047496795.1. Taxonomy (NCBI): domain Eukaryota; kingdom Metazoa; phylum Chordata; class Chondrichthyes; order Orectolobiformes; family Hemiscylliidae; genus Chiloscyllium; species Chiloscyllium punctatum. Next base: position 90,871,500 of record NC_092741.1, on the reverse strand, counting down.
CACAATTAATGGTAGGACCCTGGGTAGTGTTGTAGGAAAGAGATACTTAAAGGTTCATAATTCCTTGAAATTTGTGTCACATAGAGACAGAGTGGTTAAGAAAGTGTTCAGCTTGCTTGCCTTCATTGCTCAGAACTTTGAGTATAGGAGTTGGGACATTATGTTGAGGTTATACAGGACATTGGTGAGGCTTCTTCTGGGGTACTGTGTGCAGCTCTGTTATAGAAAGGATACTATTTAACTGGAGAAGGTTCAGGAAAGATTTACCAGGATGTTGCCGGGAATATTTGCGTTATAAAAATAGTTTGGGTGGGCTTAGACAGCTTTCATTGGACTGTAGATGGTTGAGGATTGACCTTACAAAAGTTTATAAAAACATGAGCAGCATAGATAAAGTGAACAGCAAAGATCTTTTTGCTAAAGTGGAGAATTTCAAAACCAGGCAGCATATTTTTTAAGGTGAGAGGAGAAAAATTTAAAAAGAACATGCGGGGTAACTTATTTACACAGATAGTGGTTAGTGTATGGAATGAACTGCCAGAGGAAGTGGTGGATCAGGTACTGTTACAAATGTTTAAAAGACATTTGAATAAGTACATAAACAGAAAAGGTTTGGGGGGGTATGGGCAAAATCAGGACCAGCATTTGAAAATGGTTGAAATATTTTCTCATACACAACCCAGAAAGTCCTAAAGGTGTGTTTGTCACTAGGAAGTAGCACCATGAGCATATTATTTTTCATAGCTGCCAATTACAAACCCTGTTTTGGAATATATTATTTCTCCTTTGCACACCCTCACCCACACAATGAACTGACTGGGGCAATGTTCTTATTGTCGCATAGCTGACAAGTTGTAGGTCTGTCGTAGCCAATTAAATGCCTGCATCATTACCGGAGAGGCAGGAGAAGTGACTTGGACTGCTAAACTCTTGTCCTTTAGGGGAGGAAATCCACCATCATTACCTGATTGGCCTACATGTGACTCCAGATCCACAGCAGTGCAAGTGTAGTGACAGTGAACCCAACAGTGAAGGACATCCATTCCAAAAAGAATGACTTTCCAAGTGTAGACATATTAACAATGACAGTATATCTGTATCAAAGAGGGTTTGGAAGGCCTGAAGCAAGTCATTAGGGCGAAGCCACACACAAAGAAAGTGTCCTAGGGCAATGGCTTGACATAGTAATGCATGGCCATTACTACTCATTAATGCAAAATTGCATCTGAAACTAAAATCATATTGAAATTCAAAAGGAAATTTACACAGCAAGTCTTACTAACAAAACATGACTGCACATTGCATATGAGTGTATTGTGCCTCAGTCACCTTGATGGCTGTGGGTAGGAGGCTGCTGGAGGTAATGCTAGGCTTTAGGGCATAGTGTACTAATGCACAATTGTCTGAGACCATCTGCCTGGGTAAATACTGTCACCTAGGGATAACCCTTATCGCCCAGTAGCCATCCGTATAAAGCATGCAGCCTTTGAGATAAAGTAGGACCCTGACTGTCCTCAAGAATATGGCCAACATGACCGTTTTTAGGGTATTTGGCATAGACCTTTAAGATATGGAGAAAGTGAGGACTGCAGATGCTGGAAGTTAGAGTTGAGAGCGTGGTGCTGGAAAAGCACAGCAGGTCAGGCAGCATCTGAAGAGCAGGAGAATCAATGTTTCGAGCTAAAGCCCTTCATCGGGAATGGAACCAATCACCACAAGTGACATGTATATTATGGAACAGAATACTTTTCTATCAATGAAGGCACTTGTGTTAAGGTATAGCTGTCTCACCACAAGTGTGTCCAGTCTACAGTGCTCTGTCCTTTGGGTTAGGCACATATATTGGCAAAGCCTACTGTCCAGGCTGCAGCACAACTTCATCACAGAGAAACAAGATGAAGCAATGTGCTCTAGCAGAAATTGCATTGGTAATAGACTTGATATATTTTTGGTTGAGGAATGAGAGATCACACAGGTCTTAGGACTCTCACAGTCATTGCAGCCCATTGCATAAGAATTAAATATAGCTGTCACCTTGATGATGAGTGGGATAGGATGGGCATTCACAAGCCCTGATCCACCAGATGGTGGTGATAGTGCCCCAGGAGGAAATAGCATTGAGCTCCTAAAGCTCTGCACCCTAAAGTAACCTTCTGCTGCGATCACTTCAATGTAGAGAGAATTGAACAGTCATTGGAGGTTGCTGCCGGTCTTGGGTTTGTTGACTCATTTGCTACTCAATTTCTCTGAGTACTCCTTGCACTGTGGCCTCAGAGACAATGATCCTACCTGTGGCTGGATCCATTGGTCACGGTTCCAAAGAATCTGTGTGGGGAAACATCACAAACAGAGCAAGCCCTTCGTAAGCAAGCAGTCAGCATTCACATTGCACACAACTGATACCCACCATTGTATCCCACCCTTGTATATTTTTGAGTTGCTCTGTTTTGTGCGATTAGAATTGTGTTTGCATCCCAGCGTGTTGCTTCCAATCCCCACAATTTCTCTACCACAGCGATGGCCCTAATAAACACCCACTTGAATTTCGTGAACAGACCACCTTCCTCCCCCCAATGACTGACAGTGGCCCAAACCAGTCTTGACAGCTCAGACTCATGAGTGACCAGGCCCCTGACTGGTTTCTGTGTAGCTCTCTGACTGACCTACTGCCAATCCCCAGAACAGTTGAACTCAGCTTGCAAGACTGACCACAGCCCACTCCCAGACTGTAATGGTATAAAAGCACTGAACACGGAATTCCAAGCAGCGGACTGTCTGTGCCTAAGCCCCTGCACTGAGATTGGACAATAGCATTGCCTGCTGGCAGTGAAACCCTTAGCTAACGGCAGCCCCACTTGACTTGACTGTGGAATGCTCCCCTTCGATATGGCCATTTTGTTGAAGTACATTCAGCGTGATTGCTGTGTAAGCTGCTGCTGCATGCTAGGGTGGTGACAATGATGTGGCACTGATGACTGCTGACATCCATGACAAGCTGCCCAGCTTTGGGTCTGCACTAAAAGGCTAGGCAAGATAGAAATACTCTGACACTGCGAGTTCAGTATGATGCAGCAAAGTGCAAAATAGCAAGGCAATGTTGCTGTGAACATCCATATAAACCTAAAGTGAGTATATGCTGAGAGAGCAAGCTAAGAGTCCTGACTGGCACACCGTTACAATACATGAGAATGGGTACCTGCCCCTCTTTCAAAGTGGCTTGGCAGCAGCATTGCAATGAATGATGTTGGTAAGCTGCAAAGTGCAAAACTGAAGTGCTGAACTGAATTACAAGTGAGTTAGAGATATGCCATGAAGATGTAATGATGCTGGCATTTGCCCAGGCTTGCTGAGGTAGTGGTATAGGAGTAATGTCACTGGACTCGGAATCCAGAACACCAGGCAATGTTCTATGGACATGGATTCAAGTTGACCATGAAAGATGAAACCCATTGTGTTCACCAATACCCTTTAAGAAAGGAAATCTGCCTCCTTCCCTGTCTGGCCTACATGTGACTCCAGACCCACAGCAATGTGGTTGACTCTTAATTGCCATGCTCGAGAATGCATGGGGATGAACACCAGAAGTTGCAGGATGAAAATTTAAATGCAATCATGGAATTCATATGTAGATGGTGTAAAGTTTAATTTTATCACCTATAGTGTACAAAACACATATCAAGTTCCTGAGTTTTACTGAGATTTAAAATTATGACACAAATGTTAAATGCTGTTTATAGACTGTTCATTCTTCAAATAGTTCCTTCTTACATGTAAGTGATTCTTGGTTCCTTATTTCTCTAAAGCCAGTATTATATCAGAAACTCGAATGCTATCACCATATCCAGCATACCCTTTGATCACTGCTGGATTAGATACAAGAAAAGTCTATGACATGTAAAAGCAAACAGTTTACAAATGCCCTCCAACCACTCCAACGTACTGTCTTATTTTGATTATCAATCATAAAAGTGTTTCTTTGAGGACTCAAAATACATTTTAAATAAAGTCAGCCATGTGGAAGCAAGATGTTGTTTGTTACTGCCCAAGGAGGGTGCTTTGAGATTTTGGAGAGTGCTGGCCAAGATGAAGGCCCACAGATGGGGTGATGAGTTGGAACTGCCGGGTACCTGCCCAGATTTTCATGTTAGGAACTGTTGTCATCTAGTATCCATCCTTTTGCATGGAAAATAGCATACTGTGTATAAATATGATGAGGGTCAATAATGATCAGATCTTAATGCATGCAAATCGCCCTGTTGGCACTCACATTCATGTCTTGACCATAAAACCTTTGGCTGCAAATCAAACTTTTTCACATTGAAAATCTTATTTTTTTGAACATAGGTTTTCCCAACTGACTTGCTGTTACCAATGTTATTCAAGGGTTGGGTAGATTTTGCCCATGGTCTTGAAGTGTACATATATACTAGATGGAGAAATAATTGTCGCAATGCTAGAAACTGATGTGCCTGTACTCTGATGTTTGAAGACATGAGGAAACTTAGAACATCCAAGCTAATAAATATCTTGAAGAGACATGAAATTGCACAAGGATCAGGTGAGTGAGATAGATATAAATGGAAATATGTAGAAAGTAGATGCTCTTATAAAACATGTGGATATGTATAGAGTGTATTAAGACCATAAGACATAGGAGCGGAAGTAAGGCCATTCGGCCCATCAAGTCCACTCCGCCATTCAATCATGGCTGATGGGCATTTCAACTCCACTTACCAGCATTCTCCCCGTAGCCCTTAATTCCTTGTGACATCAAGAATTTATCAATTTCTGCCTTGAAGACATTTAGCGTCCCAGCCTTCACTACACTCTGTGGCAATGAATTCCACAGGCCCACCACTCTCTGGCTGAAGAAATGTCTCCGCATTTCTGTTCTGAATTTACCCCCTCTAATTCTAAGGCTGTGTCCACGGGTCCTAGTCTCCTTGCCTAACGGAAACAATTTCCTAGCGTCCACCCTCTCCAAGCCATGTATTATCTTGTAAGTTTCTATTAGATCTCCCCTTAATCTTCTAAACTCCAATGAATACAATCCCAGGATCCTCAGCCGTTCCTCATATGTTAGACCTACCATTCCAGGGATCATCCGTGTGAATCTCCGCTGGACACGCTCCAGTGCCAGTATGTTCTTCCTGAGGTGTGGGGACCAAAACTGGACACAGTACTCCAAATTTGTATTGTATAGGGCAGCACAGTGGCTCTGGCTAGCACTGCTGCCTCACAGCACCAGGGACCCAGGTTCAATTCCCACCTCGGGCAACTGACTGTGTGGAGTTTGCACATTCTCCCTGTGTCTGCATGGGTTTCCTCCAGGTGCTCTGGTTTCCACCCACAATCCAAAGATGTGCAGGTTAGGTGAATTGGCCATGATAAATTACCCAGTTTTAGGTGCATGAGTCAGAGGCAAATATAGGGTAGGGGAATGGGTCTGGGTGGGTTACTCTTTGAGGGTCGGTGTGGACTTGTAGGGCCACGCTGTAGGGAACCTAGTCTATATTGAAGCAGGCTTGAAAAAGCAGCTCAAATTGATTGTTTGGCTGTGATGCGTATAAAAAAAAAATAAGATTATGCATTTGTACTTACCTTTCCTGATCTAGTTAAGTCAATAGACAATAGACAATAGGTGCAGGAGTAGGCCATTCTGCCCTTCGAGCCTACACCACCATTCAATATGATCATGACTGATCATCCTTAATTAGTATCCTGTTCCTGCTTTATCTCCATAACCCTTGATTCCACAATCTTTGAGAGCTCTATCCAACTCTTTCTTAAATGAATCCAGAGACTGGACCTCCACTGCCCTCTGGAGCAGAGCATTCCCCACAGCCACCACTCTCTGGGTGAAGACGTTTCTCCTCATCTCTGTCCTAAATGGTCTACCTCGTATTTTTAAGCTGTGTCCTCTGGTTCGGCACTCACCCATCAGCGGAAACATGTTTCCTGCCTCCAGAATGTCCAATCCTTTAATAATCTAATATGTCTCAATCAGATCCCCCTTTAGTCTTCTAAACTCAAGGGTATACAAGCCCAGTTGCTCCAGTCTTTCAGTGTAAGGTAATCCCGTCATTCCAGGAATTGACCTAGTGAACCTACGCTGCACTCCCTCAATAGCCAGAATGTCTTTCCTCAAATTTGGAGACCAGAACTGCACACAGTACTCCAGGTGTGGTCTCACCAGGGCCCTGTACAGCTGCAGATGAACCTCATTGCTTCTATACTCAATCCCTCTTGTTATGAAGGCCAGCATGCTATTAGCCTTCTTCACTACCTGCTGTACCTGCATGCTTGCCTTCATTGACACGTGTACAAGAACACCCAGGTCTCTCTGTACTGCCCCTTTACCTAAATTGATTCCATTTATGTAGTAAGCTGCCTTCCTGTTCATGCCACCAAAGTGGATCACCACACATTTATCCATATTAAACTGCATCTGCCATGCATCTGACCACATATCTAACTTGTCCAGGTCACCCTGTAATCGCCTAACATCCTCATCACATTTCACCCTGCCACATTAACATATATTGTAAAAAGCTGCAGTCCCAGTACTGATCCCTGCGGTACCCCACTGATCACTGCCTGCCATTCTAAAATGGAGCCGTTTATCACTACTTTGTTTCCTATCAGCCAACCAACTTTCAATCCAAGTTAGTACTTTGTCCCCAATACCATGCGCCCTAATTTTGCTCACTAACCTCCTATGTGGGACTTTATCAAAAGCTTTCTGAAAGTCCAGGTACACTACATCTACTGGATCTCCCTCGTCCATCTTCAGAGTTACATCCTCAAAAAATTCCAGAAGATTAGTCAAGCATGATTTCCCCTTCATAAATCCATGCTGCCTCTGACCTATCCTGAAAATACTTTCCAGATGTGTCATAATTTCATCCTTTATAATAGACTCCAGCATCTTTCCCACCACTGAGATCAGACTAACTGGTCTATAATTTCCTGTTTTCTCTCTCCCACCTTTCTTAAAAAGTGGTACAATATTAGCCACCCTCCAATCCACAGGAACTGATCCCGAATCTATCAAACTCTGGAAAATAATCACCAAAGCATCCACGATTTCTCGAGCCACCTCCTTCAGTACCCTGCGATGTAGACCATCAGGCCCTGGGGACTTATCAACCTTCAGACCTAACAGTCTCTCCAACACCAATTTCTGACAAATATAAATTCCCTTAAGTTCAGGTCCTTCAGCCACTCAGGGAGATTGCTTGTGTCTTCCCCAGTGAACACAGATCTGAAGTACCAATTCAATTCTTCTGCCATTTCTTTGTTCCCCATAATATATGCCCCTGTTTCTGTCTTCAAGGGCCCAATTTTAGTCTTAATCATTTTTTTGCCTTTCACATACCTAAAAAAACTTTTACTATCCTCCTTTATATTATTGGCCAGTTTACCTTCGTACCTCATTTTTTCTCTGTGTATTTCCTTCTTAGTAATCCTCTGTTGTTCTTTAAAAGCTTCCCAGTCCTCCATTTTCCCACTTATCTTTGCTATGTTATACTTTTCTCTTTTAACTTTATATGTTTCTTAACTTCCCTCATCAGCCATGGCCACCCATGCCTCCTCCTAGGATCTTTCTTCCTTTTTGGAATGAACTGATCCTGCAACTTCTGCATTATACACAGAAATATCCGCCATTGTTCCTCCACTGTCATCCCTGCTAAGGTATTGCACCATTGAACTTTGGCCAGCTCCTCCCTCATAGCTCCATAGCTCCCTTTATTCAACAGAAATATTGTCACTTCCGATTGTACCCTCTCCCTCTCAAATTGCAGATTGAAGCTTATTGTATTAAGTCATTAAAGCACTTCTTGCCCTGAAGTCTGCAGAGTGACAATACTTCTGCTACTGTCTTTATTGGAAACATCCCACTGCATCTTCTTTTTTCACCAAAAGGGTTTTGCTTCTTGTTGTTGGGAAAGAGAAGCATTACCACGGGGGATGTGCGCCCAAGTGAGGTGCAGCTTTGGCAATCTTGGATTCATTTTCAAAGCTGTCCCTTTCATATTTCAGCTGACCAGAAAACCTTTACAGTAGAAGAAAACATTTGATAATTAATTAGTAATATTGAACAGGTTGATTTCACTCCTTTAGTTTTTGTTAATAATAAATTCAACAAAATGCAGACTTGCCTCAAATCAAAGGTCACGGAACAGAAGTTCACAGAAAAGTCAAACAAAGAATTGTTGAGAACAGTGGTTTATAACATTTGATTTTAAAATGAGTGAACAGTCCTAACTTTAAAAGGTATTACAATAAAGTCAAAATGTCTTGTGACAAATCAGAAAACAAACAATATTGCTCAAAAAGGAATACTAGGGTCAATTCCACAAAGTCCAACTTCAATGAGAGCAGATGTCAGTAATTAAAATGGATGGTAAATCATGGAAAACGGATGATAATCTTACCAATATGTGTGGTATCAATAAGCTAAAGTGTGATTGGTCAAATCAATCCTTAATATTACAGGCATGAACATTACTCAGACCTAAAATGAAATAGAATATACCCTTGACTGCTGAGCAAATTGTCTCATAACTGCCAATTTGTCTCTGATTGTGTTTTTGTTTTGTTCTAGTGTATTTATGACATAAATGGATTTTTGTGGTATCATGGGGATCTGTTGCAAAGCCCACAACAATTTGTTCTGTCAAATTACATATGAGGATCAGCTACAGCAAATGCTTTCAGAAAGTAAATATTAGCTTATTTTGGAATGTTACCACAACAAAATCACATTAAATCACAGAATATTTTTCTTGTCAAATTTGTACTCTTAATATTGAAATTTAAACACTAACCAATTACATGTATTTGGGTGATCATAATTAGTGTTGGTAGTGATCAGTAAAGAACCATTAAACTGCAACATATAGAGAGAAAAATGAACTGTTCGAGAGAGTTCCTTAAAAATTGAGATTTTTTTTGCATTTATTAATTTAAACTTGTATCTTTTTATTCAGAAAGGGCAACATTAAACGAGCAACCAAATCTTGGTCACCGTCTTTGTTCAGCATTTACTATGTTGTCCAATCAGCTTGCTCTTCACAGTCTTCTGTGCTTTGCTCCTCTGTCCATGTTTAATGAGACTGACTAATACTATGCCAAACAGCGCGCCCAACAGCATGTCCAATTTAGAATTCATTTTTAAAAACAATATATTAACTCCCTGCTGACCACCATTTTTTTAAAGATTCATTTCCTCCACATACCACAGCTGCCACTCTGCAATGATTCAGTTACTTCCTGCCTGCAACTTGTGGGTAGGCAGTCAACCTGCAACAAGGTCAGTGCTGATGCTGCTGAGAGACAGTTGCTAGGAGATAAGCGAGACTCATGGGGGTTGACTCAACCTTTGACTTTCCCTTCATCTCAGGCTTATCGCAGTGTCTCTGTAGAAACACTCAGCAGAGCTAGAAACCTAAGATATTTTAACAGGGATAAATATGCTTCATATGCATCACTTTAGTGCATTCGTGCACTCTATTCTTGCTTATTCTCTTCCATAACAAAGTAACACAATTTGTCCTTTAAAATAAACTCCAGGAAGCTGAGATCCATTTATTAAAAATCATTCTCAGTTATAAAACTGTTTACGTAGATGGCAATGTAAATTTACCTGGTAAAGTACTGTTCTGACAAATTAAAACAAGAGGATAGTAATATATTTTCCTCCTCCAAATTGTGCTGATTGATGAAAACAATGATTAACAGCCCATCTACATTTGATAATCAAACACACAAAGTTTCAAGCATAAGGAACAGGAATGCTAATTGATATCCTCTTTCAGCCTGAAAGATTTGGACAAAATTGTAGAAGCTTAATTGGACATCGGAGGAGACTGCAGCTCAGATATGCCAATACTTCTGTCCATGTTCAGCTGTTTTTGTAGAATTCCATATAGCATAGTAATTTACCACATTGCTGCAAATTTTAGCTTCTTCAAAGATTCAATCAAGCCAGGTGCTCATAATAACATTTTAAAATAAAGCTGTTCCTACCTCAAGCATGTTTTGAAACTATTGTGTAGCAGTTGGTGGAATTATGTAGCCATCCATCATTGTGCTCCTTATTGTCAGTATCCTAGTTAAATTCGGAGTTTAATTCTGTATAACTGGGAGACAAACAGTTAAAATGACGCTCAGGTCTAACATTCTTAGCACATTTGTTTCTACTGCTATTTTAATCCAACTAATTCTGGTCATAGGTAAGGCATTTATTATCAGACTCAATATGATTTTTTTCACCCTAGATTTGAACTACAATGTCTATCAGGTTTCACTAAATAAGTAGTTAGCTTTTGGAGAGCTCTAATATATTCACACCGCAAATATTTACTGTACTTTTTAAAAATAAGGTCCTGTAAGTGTGCCACTTTATATATTATCTTTTATTCTAAGATTACATCAAGTCAGAGTGGAGCTTGGCTAGGATATATATGACTTTAAATAACAAGAGTACTCGTACTAACTATATATAATTCTACATTTTCAATCACTTTAATGATCGTGCATTTTCCTAAGATAATTTAGCAAATATGTTCTTGCTCTTCCTCAAAATGTAAGATAAAATGTACTGACTCAGCCACACATCTGTATTTTTTAAATAAAACAGTTAATATATTTTTTTGAGAAACGGGGCAAGTAAATAAGAAACAGAATTAACCATTCCTAAACAAACACAAAAAATTCACCTACATTTCAGTCTAATTCTAGCTTGCAATTAACTGCAGCTCTTTGATTCTTCAGAAAAAAATACCAATTTACCTTAATAGAGAATGTACATTCCATCTAAAAGAAGTTTAACTAAAGTATCTCAAGCATCAGTTCAGAAGGAAACTCATTTTTCTAATACAATGACGAAAATAAAGTGTGTCCAATTTGGCAAAATTATGTTGTTGCATCTATCTTTCGAAAGCCTAGAAGAGATCAATAGTCCACAGAATTGTGTACTCAAGGGTTTAAGAGTTTGACTAGGATCTAAATCCCAAGCTATATGGCTTTATTTCCTTTCCTTACAAGACTACTGACACCAATGGTGTGATGTCAGAGACATATAGGGATGAGAGCTGATGGTGGGAACGTCAGAAAACTCCACATCTGGGAGTTTTTTAAAAAACCATATCTCTGCTAAAAGACTGGCAGAAGACTGGAAACAGTTAGAATGGTGCAAGTGGGACCCAACAGGGTTTAAGGTTTGGATTCCCAAAGGTGGTTGAACTTTAAGACAAAGTTTTATAAACCTTGTCCTAGAATGGGTGAGTGAGGTGTCCACAGAGGGTCTTTTGAGGGCAGTGGTGTACATGGGGCTTTGTGGTGACAGGACAGCTGGGAAAACAGTCTTCTATTGCAGTCATGCAATGGAGTTTTCAGCTGTTGAATCAGGTCATTGAAGAAGAAAACTTTAAATTATAGCATAAGATTTAACTAATTATCAAATCTTTGTACACAATGAGCTGGATACAAGAGATACTTACAGAAAAAAAAAGCTTGACTCACTATCTTCCTCTAATTGGTTATGGTCCCTTTTTATACAAGTACTTGTACTTCAGGTACATTGCTCCTTAAAGAGGCCTCTAATCAGAGTATAGCATCCAGCCTGAACAGCGCATCTTAGTCTAGTATAACAAACACTTCAGGACGTTTAAATTCTCGAATTTTTGTTTGATGTGTTTTATCTTACTCTAATGGATAACATACAAAGCGCTTCTTTTTAAGAAGTTGTTTTTCTGTCAGGGCTACTTTCCCACCACCTCCACAAACCTGTCTAAATCTGACACAAGCACTGAATGCATTTACATTTCGCTTTGAAACACAGGTTAAAGCAGCACCTACTACACCCTACAAGATAAATATCACTATCTCCTAACATCCCTTCCTCTGCCACACTCCCATCAGCACAAGCCCTGGAGCATAATCCAACACTTTGTTACATCATCTTCCAGGATTTACCCAAGAGGTTTTGACATGAATCCTGTCAATTCGGAGAGTTATCAGTGTGAGTGAGATCAGGTTGTTCCAAATACTTTATGAGGCCGAATCACTAATTTCCAACAATTTTTGGCCTCTCAGTTCAGGAGTATGTTGGTGTTGTATAAGAATGAATCCCAACCAAAACCTACACCTCTAACTCCCCCAAAAAGCCTATTCCATATAAGGCACAAAGTATATGATATTAAATGAGTTTTTTAAATGCGCAATGTAAGTTGCTATTTGCTCCAACAGCAGCATAGGCCATAGGTTCACAGAACATAAGATTTCAGCAACAATGCAGTTTCCAGAATTATGTATCCTACCATCTTTATTTTAATAAAGCAATGCTGACTACTTAAGAAATAGGCAAATAGCCAAAGTTAAAAGTATTTTTTAAATGATATAAGCAAGAAATAACTGACCCTGTATACAATTCTGCAGATTATTCATTTTGTAATGCATAAAATATCAGCATAAATTTTAATATTCCTGTCAGCTAAATCCATCTTATCCATGGAATCTACCAGTAAACTGCTGTCATAGAAACAGGAGAGAGGCAGTTTGAAGCAGAAATGCGCACATGTTTAGAAGGCAGTGCTGCAGAGACATTTATTGGGTGAACAACTCTGGTTGGATGGTAAGATAGCAAGTGAAGATAATTTCGTGAATAAGGAAGATCTGACAAATTAAAAGCAAAGGAAGTTGTGATGTTACAGGATCAAAAATTATAAATGATAAATAGGCAGGATCAATATGGCTACAGGCCGTAAACATCAAAATGTGCAGAAACAATGATAATAAGTAGCCTGTATGTTTTTTATAGAGCAGAATTGGGGTACAAATAAGATTTGATGATTTAATGAGGGATTAAGTGGCTGAACTAGTAGTGGCATAATAAGTGGGATTGTAATGATAACATGAACAAAACATCTGAAGGTCCAGATAAAAAAATATAAAACTGTAATAAGTAGGTTGATGATGAATGTTGTCAGGGTAGTTGTATATGCGTTCCTGCTGGTGCTATGCATACAGCTTCATTAAATTTTTATTCATTATTCTTCAACAAAGTTCCTATTTCAAAATCATGTGCAATACCATGTGGAGATTTTTCTTCATGTGCCCATCCATCTATATCCATATAGCAGGAACTATACGATTTAACGGGTAGCAAGAAGATAAGACATAGCAATATAACAAATTGGTGACAGCCTAATAATCATTTGTCAGTATTTGTACATAACACAAGCTAGTCTTATGACCTGTTCTTGTACCATTCATCCTCATTTTATTCAATACAATGTACAATCTAATATTAAACACCATTGTTGTGACTGCCTTGAAAATTAATCCTGTTGGGAAATTCCCTAGTTTCACACAATTTTCCATGTGACTAAGATTCTCCAGCATTCTTTTCTAAATATTTAATGGCTAATCTAGATTTATGGTTTATCATTCTTTTCTGCTAATTCTGGAAACTAACCTCCTGCTTTAATCTACACAAAATCAAACTACTGCCCATGCTGGGATTTGGAGAGAAAATAAACTGTGTTAGATATACTCCACAAGTTTGGAGAAAGTTTACACTTTTGAAAACCTTGAAGTTCTGACAAGATATATTTTCTGCTTCATTTGTTATTGCCCCATCTGTTCCTGTGAAACTGCCAGTGAAGAAGCAGCACTGAAAAATGTGTTGCTGGACAAGCGCAGCAGGCCAGGCAGCATCCACAGAGCAGGAGAATCGACGTTTCGGGCATAAGCCCTTCTTCCTGCTCCTTGGATGCTGCCTGACCTGCTGCGCTTTTCCAGCAACACATTTTTCCGCTCTGATCTCCAGCATCTGCAGTCCTCACTTTCTCCTAGTGAAGAAGCAGCAGCCTGCAACCAGCAGCAAAAACAACTAAACATCAAGAAGAGAGGCTAAATATTACTTCAAAAACTCTTTCATAAATACTTTGTCTTCAGTCAGCCAGAAATAAATAACAGAGTGAGAAAACAAATATGACGCTGATAACCCTGTGTAAGTGACAGAGGGTGCTCATTAGTGGCCTCCACTTCTGGCCTTGTCACAACATGTGGGCTCAAGTAGAGTCAGTTAATTAAAGTATTATTGAATTTCTTATTCATGTACTTGCCAGATCCTTGACCCAATTCAAGGAAATTCTTAATCTGGAACTCCTTGGTTCAGGGCCCTCCCAATGCATGGACAGATGGATGGTGACTGTGACCCAAACAATATCCCAGAAATCTTTCAAACATTCGTGCAACATATAAAATTCCAGGTTTTGCACAGCATGTCCTCCAGAAGTACAGCAGAAATCCATAATAATATAGAATAAGCAATGAGTCACATGCTATGTGTTATAACCAATTCTGATGTTACCAACCTCCATCTTTGACTTGTATGATTTAGTTTCCAGCCATCAATTGCAGAAACATTTCCACTTGCCTCAAACTCTACACAATGTTTTCTTCAGTTGCCAAGAAACAGAAACTGGATACTCTTTAATTCTTGCTTGATCAACTTAGGCAGTGAAACGGGAACCAAGATATAGAGCTTTTCCTTGAGAGCAAGTTTAGAACATCCTTTCATATCTCCTGCTAACCTGCAACTGTTCTCTCTTTCATGTGTTTAAAGACAATTAACATGCATTGCCTGATGGGTCTTAACATCTAACTGATTTGACATCAAAACACAGACCAACTTCATGCCAGATTTCAAATTTTCCCCTCAAAATTAACACAGTTCCTTGATAGAATAAAGGCCTTCATGCAAATGCAGATGAGGCTGGCATTCTAGTTAACCTGAAAGCATATATTTCCATCGAATGCTCCCTTGAGCCCATGTTCCTACCTCATGAAAAGTAGTGATCTGCAATGAGTGAGTAGTTCCAAGATCACCCTCCCCAGACAGTGATACAGATGACAATTGTGAGCCTGACGCTGACAGAATCACATCATTTTCTCTCACCCCATTGCCATCTGCTCATCTGGTGCTTGATGGAGAAGAACAAAGACCACGAGAAGCCTAGGAAAAGAATTCCCCCTGCAAGACTGGGAAGATCATTCTGTTCCATAACAGGAACAAAAGGTGGCAGGTCCTCCTTCAAGATGCAACAGAAATGAAGGAAGATGACCAAGGAAGGAAAATCAATAATACAGACCCGAAACCTAAAATAGATAGCGAAATTAGACTTATGGTATATTTACAAATGTTCAGGTTTCTGACAATACCCATTTCTGCATTGTTTAATTGTGGGACATTGGTAAGATGTACTGGATTCATTTAAACGGTCATGAAAGTTGCCATTTTTAGAAGATGAAGTGTGGGAAGAAAACAGAATTTAGAAGAAGGGGAATCATATAGCATAGAAACAGACCCTTTGGTTCAACTCGTCCATGCCAACCAAGTTTCCCAAACTAACCTAGTCCCACTTGCCTGCATTTGGCCCATGTCCCTCCAAACCAGTCCAATTCATGTACCTATCCAAATATCATTTAAATGTTGTAATTGTACCTGCAACTACCACTTCCTCTTGCAATTCCTTCCACATACAAACCACTCTCTGTGTAAAACAGTTGTCCCTCAGTTCCCTTTTAAATCTCTCCTTAAAAACATGTCCTCTAGAACTCACCTGCCCTGGAGAAATGTCCTTCACTGTTCATCTTATCTATGCCTATGCCCACTATGATTTTATAAACCTCCATAAAGTCACCCCTAAATCTCCTATGGTCGAGAGAAAAAAGTCCCAGCTTATCCAGCCTCTTCCTATAACTTAAACCCTCCACTTCCAGCAACATTGTTGTAAATCTCTTCTGAATCCTCTTCAATTTAATTATATCCTTCCTTTAGCAGGATAACCAGAACATAGATTATGTTACTGTGTGTGTTATACCATTAAGAAGAATGGAGAGCTGAAGACAGAAAGAGTGATAGAGCACTGATAGATAAAGACCCATTGTTGTTATCTGCACTGTCAGGTATTTCAGATCATCTAAAAGTGTGAGGGGAGTCTCTCGAGATTCTGTCCCATTAGGACTATAGTATCCCAAGTGGCATGATGCATAGTAATTCACCTTTTCACTGGTAATCCAGTTATAGAGTTGTAGACACATAGAGCTAGATAGCTTAGAAACAGATTCTTCTGTCCAACTCATCCATACCGAACAGATATCCTAAATTAATCTAGTCCCATTTGCCAGTATTTGGCTCGTATCCCTCTAAATCCTTCCCAGTCATATACCCATTCAGATGTCTTTGAAATGTTGTAACTCTACCAGCCTCCACCACTTCTACTGGCAGCTCATTCCATACACGCACCACCCTCTGCATGAAAAGGTTGTCTCTTAGTTCCCTTTTAAAGCTTTTCCCTCTTGCCTTAAACTTATACCCTCCAGTTTTGGACCCCCCCACCCCCTCAGGATCCCTTCAAGCAACTTGCTACCCACTGATGTCAGACTCTTCAGTCTATAGTTCTCTGTCTTTTTCTTATCACCTCTCAAAAATTCGCACCTCGTTAGCCAACCTCCATACTTCTGGCACCTCACCTGTGACTATCAATGATACAAATATTTCAGCAAGGACCCAGCAATCACTTCCCTAGCTTCCCACCAATTCCCAGGGATTTATCCATCCTTGTGCATTTTAAAATGCCTTGTACTTCGTCTGCTGTAACATGGAACTTTTTCAAAGTGTCGCTATTTATTGCCCCATGTTCTCTATCCACCATTTCTTTCTCCACAGTAAACACAGATGTACTCATTTTGCTATAGGGGAGACAGAAAGGGGGACAAGAGAGGAGGGGGAGTGGTGTTTTTGGTAAGAGGTAGCAGCATTACTGCTGTACTGAGGGAGGATAGTCCTGGAAATATATCCAGGGAATTTATTTGGATGGAACTGAGAAATAAGAAAGGGATAATCACCTTATTGGGATTGCATTATAAACACCCCCCTCCAATAGTCAGAGGGAAATTGAGAAACAAATTTGTAAGGAGATCTCAGTTATCTGTAAGAATAATAGGGTATTTATGGTAGGGGTCTTTAACTTTCCAAACGTAGACTGGAACTGCCATAGTGTTAAGGGTTTAGATGGAGAGGAATTTGTTAAGTGTGTCATTGAAAATTTTCTGATTCAGTATGTGGATATACCTACAAGACTGGCGCAAAACTTGACCTACTCTTGGGAAATAAGGCAGGGCAGGTGACTGAGGTGTCAGTAGGGGAGCACTTTGGGGCCAGCGACCATAATTCTATGAGTTTTAAAATAGTGATGGAAAAAGATAGAGCAGATCTAAATTGGAGGAAGGTTAATTTTGATGGTATTAGGCAAGAACTTTCAAAAGCTGATTGGGGGCTGATGTTCGCAGGTGAAAGGACAACTGGAAAATGGGAAACCTTCAGAAATGAGATCATGAGAGTCCAGAGACTTAACCCTATGGCAGAACCAGTCTATGTTTGGAAAGTTGAAATCCCCTACCATAACCACCCTATTATTCTGACAGATAACTGAGATCTCCTTACAAATGTATTTCTCAATTTCCCACTGACTATTGTGGATTCTACAGAACAATCCCAATAAGGTGATTATCCCTTTCTTATTTCGCAGTTCCTGTAAATAACGCTGCTGGACCTATCCAAAGAATATCCTCCTCTAGTACAGCCATAATGGTATCCCTAATCACTCCCCCCTCTTCTCTTACCCCCTTTCTATTCTTCCTGTAGCATCCAGACCCTAGAACATTAAGCTTCCAGTCCTGCCCATCCCTGAATCATGTTTCTGTCATTGCTATGATATCCCAGTCCATTGTTCCTAACCATGCTCTGAGTTCATCTGCCTTCCCTGTTCAACTACATTTACTTCAATGCAGAGACCTAATTTATCAGTCCTACCTCGATCTCTGCTTTGCTCCTGTCTGTCCTGACTGTTTGACTTGCTCCTTTTCCCAAATGCACCAGCTTCTGACTGATCTCTTTTTTCACTGTCTCCTTGGATACCCCCCCCCCCCCACTTCCCCACAACTGCCTTTACTAGTTTAAATTCTTCCTAATAGCCCGAGCATATCTCCCACCAGTACATTAATCCCCGTCCAATTCAGGTGCAATCCATCCTTCTTATATAGTCATGTCTACCCCAGAAGACATTCCAATGATCCAAAAATGTGAATCCTTCTCCCCAGCACCAATTCATTTGTCTATCCTTCTATTCTGAACCACACTCGCTCGTAGCACCAGAAGTAATCCAGATATTATCGTCAAGTATATGCTTTTCAAAATTCTTGCCTAATTTCTTATATTGTCTCCTCAGAATCTCATTCATTTCTCATGTTGTTAGATCAATGCGTACAATGACCTCCTGTTGGTCCCTCTCCCTTTTGAGAATATTCAGCACCCTTTCCAAGATATCCTTGATCCAAAACTGAAAATATATCAAAAAAGAGCAGCTCCTACAGCCACAATGTTTTCATGTCCTCCATCTTGGACTACCCAGAATCCTTCAGGAGTCCAGGAACATTGGATCCAATATGACTGCTGGTGATTATGATTCATAGATTAAAGTGATTAAATGGAAAATGAGAGATCCTAAGATTCAGTACCCACAAATTACATTTCTATAGGAGGCATCTAAATGCTTGTAAGTGAGTTGCATTGATTGTTTAAAGAGAAACTTAACATTTTGTTGAAATGTCCTTCACATGTTATTTAATATTTGAATTATGTTGATTTTAGTTTGATTATTACAGTAAAATTCTTAACAAAGTGAAATCGTATCCAATGGTTTTCATTCAATTGGCTATGTGCGGATTTCTTTCTTTTAAAATTTGAGTGTCCATATGGGGAATCTAACAGTAACGCAAAAATTTTTATTGCTCTTTTCGTAACTAGCTTTCATACCTGAACAGGTGTTTTATTTTTCTGTTGGCTATAGCCTTGATCCAAAACGTGTCTAATTCATGTCAGAGGAACTAAGATTCTTGACCTTTCCTGTAACTGAGAGGAAATGCTTTTAAAATATATCAAGAGTAATTTTTTTTCTATTTTGAATAGCATAAATAAGAGAACTAGGGTATCAGAATTTTTTTTTATTGTATATGGAGTTTCAGAATATTCACAGTACAAAGGAACAATTCTGCTGACATGCTGTGTTTTTGGCCTTCAATTTCCTTTAATAAATGATTATTTACAGTTCAGCATTGTGAACAAATTATTTTAATTCTGTGCAAAAATTATAGTTTTAATTCAACCTTTGAAAACTTTCAATGATGGAGCATTTCTGAGATACCTTTAAAAAAGCCGCTCCATAATTTACCAGCAGATACTTAAAACATTGGTCATGCACATGAATAAGCTACAAGATGTAAAACTTAGAATTAGAAAAATCAAGATTGTTATTGTTAAAACAGGCCACGCTCAAATCTTGAGAGAAAATTATGATATTATAAATGATTGAGTCTGACAGAAAGTGAATTTAATGCAGTGAAAAAACATGTCATACCAGTTATTGACAGCTCTTACTGCTTTCCTGAAAACCTTTTATTCCTACACAATTTGGTAGATGCAGACTGGTACATTGTAAGCAAACTATTAATCTGCAGTCTAATTCGATAAGAAGTGGATCTTTGAATGCATGCCCATTTGCATGTAACTGCATTTCATATTGAAAACTCCAATACAAACTCCAATTCATAAACACTTTTTTCAGGAAACATCAAGAACAATCTACCAATAGATCCTATACATTTCTGACCTTAAAGTTTATATAGACTCACAAAGCAGTGTGGCATTAAGGCCTAAATTTTACATTAGAAATTGGCTGAATATCAATTTTGGAGAGTTAAATGAAAGGTTTCTCTTAATGAGCTCTAGTGAGTTGCCTCAAGTAATTCTCAGCTGCTCATTCCATTCTGTATCTACAAAGCCTCTCTGTTGCCAAACTCATGCTAGTGTAAGCTCAGTAGTGATGAAGATATTCCCCACTGCTGGGACCTTCCAGGATTTCTGCCACTGACACCATTTTTAAAGCCCAGTTATCCACCAGGTCAATCATTGCCAGCCACAAAAACCCTTCATGATACATGTAGCAACAAAAGAGAACCATTTCTGATAATACAGTTAACCCTTCATTGGAAATAGAACCACACATGGTTCTTTGCAACATCATCGATCTGATTGATAAGCATTATAACTGCAGCTACAAGAATCAAGTTATACAGGCTACCTGACCATAGTGCAGTACCCTCTCGAAGAATGTATTACTTTTTCAGCATGCAAGCAAGATGGAGACATGACTGAATGCAGAGCCACAAGAAGATGAATAATCTCTTATGGTCTGTCAGAGTAAGTGCCTATTAAATTCATCATGCTCCCATGACTGCATCATAGAAAGCTTGCAACCATACAGGAGCAACACACACACCCTTGGATCACATGCCTCATGTTTCTCAGGTCATTTTCCCAGCTGCTGGCACTATAGCCACACAGTAATACTGCTTCACACATCTGCCATAGTTTACATTTAAACAGAAAGCAGTCAGCAGCACACAGCATCAGCTCACTGACTTCTCCTCATAACTAGGCAACATCACATAGATCCTAGTCAAAATCTTTAATGGGATAAAGTCTCAAACATAAAAGGTGGCTTGAATATCAACACCTCAATGTATATTGTACAAACACGTAACATGAAACTTTATTGAAATCCATCAAATCCAGCCTTTTTACTATCTGCAGACATCATCTATTCAGAACCATCTCAATCATAACATTTCTCAAACCATTTTCTTCTTGCTCAAAATACATAAGGTCAACTCCAGCTCTGGAGACTGACTTCTGTACCGATCCCTATCAATGCAGGCAAAATGTTCCTTTACCCGTTTGAATGTCTCAATATCTGCACTCTTTGTTAAGGATTGCATGTCATGACACTAACATGATTTGTTTTTCTGCAGTCTACAAATTATAGACCCATGGAAATTGAGGAATTCCACAGTCCCCTTTCTCCCAACCCTACACAGCAAAACTCTGAGGAAAAGCAGCCAGTATCACAGAAACACAGATCAGAATTGTAGAATCATCTGATTGTTTTATGATTCTATGATACTGGCTGCTTTTCCTCAGTATCTTTAGAGGAAGCACTGTCAAGGCATTCACCCTACCCCCATCTTAGTGTGTAATCTCAGGGTCACAATCTGGTGAGCACAGCACTGGCACAGGCCTGTATCTGCAGGAACAAGCAAGGGCTAAGGTCTCCGATACATGGTAGAGTAATGTAGAGCAGGCCCTTGCTAAGACAACTACAGTTAAGGAGCCTTTGGATTTGGACAGAGATGCAAAGACAATTCGGAGAGTATCTGACAGTGCTGCCAGAGGTCACAGGGAAGACTGGATCAAAGTGTAAAGGAGCCTAGCCATGTTTTGTCTGATCCATAGCTCTGGCATACAAGCACATGACTGTCACTATTGACTAGGTGACAGCTGCTGTGGATACCCAGGTCCAGCAGGACTGTATCTGCCAGACATGTGATCAGGCCTTCATTCCATCATTCGATCCACCAAAGGATTAATTCAATGGATCAGTGACAGGGTGTCATGATAGTTTGATCCCAATCCAGGTGCCCCATTCTCACAAAAAGAGAGGGATGTGCCAAACTCTTCAGTGGCAAAAAGACAAAGCAGCCAACAGACTTCCAGCAGCTCAACTGTGGCTGCCAACGTAGTATCCAAACATAATGGCAGGAAGACAAATCTAAAAGAACACATGAACCCTTTCAGAACTATTGCTAGAAACAATTATTGGAGATAGAACTAATGCTCACAAGAAAAATGTGGATTGACTTAGAAGAGTCAGCATGAATTTGTTCAAGAGAAATTATGGATTTTCTGGAAGAGTTTGAAGAGGTAAGAGAGAGGATTGATGAGTGGGAGGCTGTTGATGTGGTGTACATTGCAACCAACTTGATCTGTACCACATCCAGAAACATTCACTTCCTTCACCATGACCCTCAGTGGCAGCAGTGTATCATCTATACGATGCACTGCGCAAATTCATCAAAGGTCATTAGACAACATCTTTAAAACCCACAATTGCTACCTGTCGAAGGACAAGGGAAGACTATGCATGAGAGCACCACAATTGTACAAACTTACTCACCATCCAAACTTGAAAACATATTCCTATTCCTTCAGTCCTGTTGAGTCAAACTACTGGCACTTTCAGCATTGTGGACACTTTATTCATTCGTTGGATGTGAGCATTGCTGGCTGGACCAGCATTTATTGCTTATCCCTAATTGTCCAGACGATATTGAAGAGTCAACTACATTCCTGTGGATCTGGAGTAATGTATAGCCCAGACCAAGTAATGATGGTAGATTTCCTTTCCTATGGGACATTAGTGAACCAAATAGGCTTTCATGTTAATTGGTGTTTTCAAGGACATCATTAGACTAGGTTTTTAATTCCTGATTTACACTGAATTCAAACTTCACCATCTGCTAGTAGGGATTTGAAACCATGTCCCAGAATACTCGCTCTTTTTTTTCTAGATTACTAGTCCAGCCACGTTACTGCTATACCAATGCCTCCCTTGTGCCTACACCAGATGGACTGCATCTTATCACCAGTTTTGCAAGGAGAACTGGATATGGGCAATAAATGTGGTCCACATCTAATGAATGAAGAATTTAAAAATGATCTTATAAGGACTTTGTGAGAAAAGGGAGAACATCTGGTGGTACCATGGCAGCACGGTGTCTCAGTGGTTAGCACTGCTGCCTCACCAGGGTCCCAGGTTCGATTCCAGCCTCGGGTGACTGTCTGCATGGAGTTTGCACATTCTCGCAGTATCTGTGTGGGTTTCCTCCAGGTGCTCCGGTTTCCTCTCACAGTCCAAGATGTGCAGGCCAGGTGAATTGGCCATGTTAAATTGCTCATAGTGTTAGGTCAGTTAGTCAGAGGGAAAATGGGTCTGGGTGGGTTAATCATCGGAGGGTCGGTGTGGACTGGTTGGGCTGAAGGTCCTTTTTCCACACTGTAGGGGGATCTAATCTAATCTTCAGATCTTGAAGGGAACAAACCTGCTACCCAAAGCCTTCCCAATAGATCAGTAAAGTTTGCATGGTCAGGAAAGAGGAGTTACATCCACAGCAAGGCACAGCCTGAGTGAGGATTTAATTCAGGGACTTTGGAGCAATGTGGGAATTCAGTGCAGAGGGGAAGAGGAGTTTTTTTGCCAGGCCTTTTGGCAAAAAGAGAAATAAGAAATGTAGTTGTAATCGGGTTAGTTTAGTCAGGAGAATGGACACTGTTCTCTGTGGTAAAGATCAAGCATTTCAGAGGCTGTGATGTCTTCTTGGTTCAGTATATCTCATCTGAGCTTTGGAGTGGGAGGGGAAAGATCCAGTTGTCATGATCCGTGGAAGGACCAATGATATAGGTAGAAAGAGGAAAGATGTTCTGCTGAGGCAATCTGAACTAGGGGCTAAATTAGAAAACAATACCACAAAAGGTAATAATCACCTGACCCATGAGTTAATAGGCACACAGGCAACAAGATTAAAATGTGTGGCTCAAAGTTTGGTGTGGGAGAAATGAGTTTGAATTCACGGGACATTGGCACTAGTACTGGGGAAGGAGAGAGCCGTTCTGATGGATTGGGTTCCACCTGAATCATGCTGGGACCACAGTTTTGGAGAATCATGTAACTACGGCTGTGGATAGGGCTTTAAACTAAATAGTGGGAGAGGGTACGTTCAATCGCATGGAAAATTCTAAAATCTCAGATGAAAGAGAAGGGAAAATTGCAGATTAGTGACAGGGCTGATTGTTATTAGACAAAAAAAGGAAGTGACAGAATGTGTGAATGTTCTATTTCACCAAGGCAACATAAAAATGTAGGGAAATTTGATAATAGAATAAATTTAAAGACTTTGTATCTTAATGCTTGAAAGATCCAAAATATGGTAGATGAACTGATGGTGCAAATTGAGGTACAGGTCGTTCTGTTATAATGGGAATTTAGTTAACGCGATTCGCTGTAATGCGATTGACAAATTGGGGACACACTTTTAAAGCATGTATTGGTTATAACACGATTCAAGCCCCATTGTTTAAATGGTGTTGCTATTACGCAAATTTCTTATATTGCAGGATTGCACGAGAATGGAACTATTGCATTATAGCAGAACCAACTGTAAATTAATATGATCTCATAGGCATTACAGAAATATGGTTACAACGATATCAAAACAGGCACATTTGATGTTTGGGAGAGACGGGTGGGATGGTAAAGGTTGAGGGTATCACAATTAATAAGAGATTAAATTAAGACAGTTGTGAGAGACAGTCTAGGCTTAGATGACGTACAGTCCAGTTGGGTGGTGGTAAAAACAGCGAGAGAGAGAAGACGTTCGTAGGAGTAGTGTGCAGACCACCAAAATATAGCCACTCTGGTAAAAGCTATAAATTATTGCTCTGTTCTTTTTACATGTTTCCATTATACGAATTAGTATAAGCACATTAAAAGAAAACAGCAATAATTATTGGTGACTTTAACCTTCATGTTGATTGGGTTAATCAGATTGGAAAGGGCAGCTATAACAATAAAAACTAGAGTATATTAGATCTAGTTTCCTAGAGCAATATGTCATAGAGCCAACCAGGGAGCAGGCTCTAGTAATGAATAATGAGGCAGGTTTAATAAATGACCTCAGAGTAAAAGATCCCATAGAAAGTAGTCAACATAACATGACAGAATTTGATACCCAGTTTTTGAGTGACTGGGAGTTACCAACTTGGAACTGTGTTTAACTTAAATAACAGGAATTACAATGAAGTGAGGATCGAGATAGCTAAAGCGAACTAAGTAAATAGATTAACAGGAGTGACAGTAAGCAAGCAGTGGAAGACATTCAATCAGTTAATCCATGACTCTCAGCAAAAATGCATTCCAATAAGGAGGAAAGATTCTAAAAGGGGGAATAAACCAACAATGGCTAACCAAAGTAGTTAAGGAGCATTAAGCTGAAAGATAAAGCATGTAAGGAAGCAAAAGTCAGTGATAGCCACAAAGACTGGGGTACATTCACAATTTAACAAAGGATGATAAAAAGATTTTAAAAATAGAGAAAATAAATCAAGAGGGTAAACTAGTCAGGAATATAAAACTGACAATAAGTGTTTCTTTAAATATATAAAAAGCAGGGGAGATGTCAAAGTGTGCATAGGCCCATTAGAAAATGAATCTGTGGAGACAGTTTTGGGAACAAGAAAACGATAGAGGACTTGAACAGATATTTTGCATTTGTATTTAGAATGGAAGACACTTCCAATGTTCCATTAATACCAAGGAATACAGGGAAGGAATTAAGTAACATCTCCATCATCATCATTGAAGAAGTAGTTATAGACAAACTAATGGGTTATGGAGCCCCCTGGCCCTAATGGCTTGCATCCTAGGATTGTAAAAGAAGTAGCTGCAGAGACAGCAGATCCAAAAATGATTGGATTCTGGAAAATACCATAGAATTGGAAAACTGCTAATGTATCACCCCTGTTCAAAAGGAGATGGGAGCAAAAAGTGGTTAAATAAAGGCTGACTAGCCTAACATCAATTATTGGGCAGCACGGTGGCTCAATGGTTGGCACTGCTGCCTCATAGCATCATGGTCCCAGGTTCGATTCCAGCCTCGGGTGACTGTCTGTATGGAGTTTGCACATTCTCCCTGTGCCAATGAGGATTTCCTCCCACCATCCAAAGATATGCAGGTCAGTTGAATTGGTCATGCTAAATTGCCTCATAGTGTTAGGTCAATTGGGTAGTGGTGGGTTACTCTTTGGAGGGTTGGTGTGGACTGGTTGGGCGGAACGGCCTGTTTCCACACTGTAGGTAATCTCATTGGAAAAGTATTGAAATCAATTGTTAAGGAAGTAATCACAGAACATTTACAAAATTATAATCTAATCAAGTAGACCCAGCATGGCTTCATGAAAGGGAAATGGTGTCTGATTTATTTGTTGGAGTTTTTCAAAGAAGTCACAACCAGAGAGGATAGAGGTCAAGTAGTAGATATGTGCTTGTTGGAGTTCAAGAACACATTCAACAAGGTATCTCACAAAAAGTTAAGAAACAAGGTAACAGCCCACTGTTTTGGAGGTAGTATATTGGCAAGGATAAAGAATTGGCCAATGGGCAGGAAACAACAAGTGGGTATAAGGGGTACTTTTTCAGGTTGGTGACCCAAAGTTGGTGGGGTTCCACAGGGATCAGTGCTAGAACCACAATCATTTACAATATATAAATGACTTCTATTAAGGAAGTCAACGTTCTGTCACCACATTTACAGGTGACACATTAATAGATTGCAAGAAGTATTGAAGTGGGAGATAGCACGGGGTAGGGTGGCACTAGGCACACAAACTCAGAAGATGGCCGCTGAGCCATAAGTTGACCACTTGTCACACAAGATGGCCACCGGACCACAATATGGAGAGAGATAGCAGATGAAACACAGATACTGCCTGGAGCCACCAGAATGCCAGCACAATGCACTCACAACATATTTGATTAGTTTAAAGCAGCTGGGGAAGAGAATACACATGAGTAGAGTATACTGCTTGCTGAAGAGTCTGGGTCCAGCCAACACCTTTTATAGAAATGCTAACAGTTTGATACGGACTCAATACGAAATGCTAATAGCCAGGGCTGCAGTAATTGTCCTTCTCAGGAAGAGCAATTAGTACCCATTACTACAGCAATGGACTTCCACACAGACACTGAAACTGACAATGTCCACACTGAAATTAACAAAGGCTGTACTGGAACTGACAATAACCACCAAAACCATCAACAATTCTGCAATGTTTACAATAAACAAACTATGTTACAAAGACAATAACCTCATCACTAACCTACTATATTACAAAGTGTATAAAAGTATCTTGCTGTGGGCTGAGAGAAGACTTGCGCTGGCCACTGTGTTGTTGGTTCTGGATTAGTGGTGCTGGAAGAGCACAGCAGTTCAGGCAGCATCCAAGTAGCTTCGAAATTGACGTTTCGGGCAAAAGCCCTTCATCAGGAATAAAGGCAGAGAACCTGAAGCGTGGAGATATAAGCTAGAGGAGGGTAGGGGTGGGGAGAAAGTAGCATAGAGTACAATGGGTGAGTGGGGGAGGGGATGAAGGTGATAGGTCAAGGAGGAGAGGGTGGAGTGGATAGGTGGAAAAGGAGATAGGCAGGTAGGACAAGTCCAGACAAGTCATAGGGACAGTTACTGAGCTGGAAGTTTGGAACTAGGGTGAGGTGGGGGAAGGGGAAATGAGGAAACTGTTGAAGTCCACATTGATGCCCTGGGGTTGAAGTGTTCCGAGGCGGAAGATGAAGCGTTCTTCCTCCAGGCGTCTGGTGGTGAGGGAGCGGCGGTGAAGGAGGCCCAGGACCTCCATATCCTCGGCAGAGTGGGAGGGGGAGTTGAAATGTTGGGCCACGGGGCGGTGTGGTTGATTGGTGCGGGTGTCCCGGAGATGTTCCCTAAAGCACTCTGCTAGGAGGCGCCCAGTCTCCCCAATATAGAGGAGACCGCATCGGGAGCAACAGATACAATAAATGATATTAGTGGATGTGCAAGTAAAACTTTGATGGATGTGGAAGGCTCCTTTAGGGCCTTGGATAGAGGTGAGGGAGGAGGTATGGGCACAGGTTTTACAGTTCCTGCGGTGGCAGGGGAAAGTGCCAGGATTGGAGGGTGGGTTGTTTGGGGGCGTGGACCTGACCAGGTGGCAGCGAAGGGAACAGTCTTTGCGGAAGACGGAAAGGGGTGGGGAGGGAAATATATCCCCCCACTTTGGGAGGGAGAACAAAAGAACAGAATATTATGTAAATGGAGTAAGACTGGAGAAAGCTGCAATACAAGGTAACTTGGAG
This sequence comes from Chiloscyllium punctatum, assembly GCF_047496795.1. Taxonomy (NCBI): domain Eukaryota; kingdom Metazoa; phylum Chordata; class Chondrichthyes; order Orectolobiformes; family Hemiscylliidae; genus Chiloscyllium; species Chiloscyllium punctatum. The sequence goes on along the minus strand of NC_092741.1, from coordinate 90,843,583 downwards.
ATATGTGTGTATGAAACCCAGAAAGTAGGTAATCAGGAAGGGTAATTGATTTTAATTGGCCTTTTTTCCAGAGTGTGGGAATACAGAGTATGAATGAGAGGGGATCTCATTGAAACATAGAGGGTCGTAAGGGGCTTGACAGGGTAAATACTGAGAGGATGTTTCCCGACATGGGAGAGTCTAGGATTAGAGGGCATAGTCTCAGAATGAAGGCTCCAGTTTAGGACTGAAATGAGGAGATGTTTCTTCTCTCAGAGGGTTAAGAGTCGTTGGAACTCCTTCCCACAGGGAACTGTGGGAGCAGACTCCTATGTATTATAAAGGCTGAGATAGATTTTTGATCTTTAGGGGAATGAAGGGTGAGGGGAAAATGTAGGAAAGTGGATATGAGGAATGTTAGATCAGCCAAGATCCTACTGAATGGTACAGCAGGCTCCAGAGGCTGACTGCTCCACTCCTGTTCTTATTTCTTATGGTCTTAATTGTCTCAGTAGCAAGTTTACTGGCATGAACTGTACCTGCGACGGAATCTAACATTAGAGAGAAGAACATTTTCTTATTCGACTACCGTGTAGATTTGCTCTACCATTTTAAAGGTAAAATGGTCTCATGCCCTATTCAGAAAAGGGGGTGGTGGTAATAATCTGTTCAATCACATGTTGGCAAGGGTAGGCATCATACCCTCATATGACATGGTGCCAGCAGTAATCATCTAAATCATACAACAAAGAGAGCAGCTACCTTTTATCTCAGCCCAGCTTCCCCCTACCTTTTATCTCAGCCCAGCTCCCCCCTACCTTTTATCTCAGCCCAGCTCCCCCCTACCTTTTATCTCAGCCCAGCTCCCCGCTACTTTTTATCTCAGCCCAGCTCCCCCCTACCTTTTATCTCAGCCTGCTTGGCACACCAACCTCATTCCTGAAGAAGGGCTTATGCCCGAAACGTCGATTCTCCTGCTCCTCGGATGCTGCCTGGCCTGCTGTGTTTTTCCAGCACCACAGTTTTCAACTCTGGTCTCCAGCATCTGCAGTCCTCACTTTCTCCTAGTTGATCTTAACCCACTGCAAATCCTCTTGCAAGGATGCCTTCCTTGAAGAAGCTCTCCTCCTCCCTCTACAAGGATCTCAGTGAGTCCCTCTCTCACTGCACCCCCCAAGTCATCTCCTCTGCCCTGAAGCTCTTCAGCCACGTCCTCAAACAGACTCGTTACCACAGCCACATCTCCTTCCTCAGCACCTGCCTACGGAACTGACTGACCCCGCATGGACTCCAGACTACATTCGGACCAACACAATGTGGACCCAACCAGGACAACCAATACCTGCAACAAATCCGAAGCCCCCTCCTACCTTTTATCTCAGCCCGCTTGGCACACCAGCCTCATTCCTGAAGAACGGCTTATGCCCGAAATGTCAATTCTCCTGCTCCTCGGATGCTGCCTGGCCTGCTGTGTTTTTCCAGCACCACATTTTTCAACTCTGGTCTCCAGCATCTGCAGTCCTCACTTTCTCCTCAGCAGTGGCACAGACTGGAATTTGACTTAACCGTGCAGAATAAATTCTAGTGAATGCAGAAGAAAATTCCAGTTATAGCTTTAGGAGTGACTTGAGCAAACTGGCTGAGCAGCCAAACTTGCACAATTCTACAAGGCAGAATCTACAGTCAAGGGGGAGAAAAAGCACTTCAGACCCAAGCAAAAAGTGCAGGAGCAAGTGTGAGTTAGAAGATACGTAAGCCTCGCATTATATCACATCTATTAGTCACAGATTGCATTAGTTTATCAGTGTTCTGTAGTAGTCTTAATCAGAGATTCCTCCACAGAGTGTAAATGGTGAGAGGATCAGCAACAAAGTGTGAATAGTGAGATGCTTTGTGATCCCTTATACAAAAACAAACAAAGTCGTTACAGGTTGAAATGGCCTGAGGTGAAGCAGAAGTGCTTAAACCTTAGAATGAGCATTGCCACTAAAGCAGGCAGACAGCATGATGAATGGTTACAGAAGGGAAACCAAGGTCCTGGGACCAGCAATGTATTGAGGCCAGTTTGATTAGAGTAAAATGACAATTTAGGAGCTTCAGCACAGTGTCTAAAAGAAGAACACAAGGAGACTATTGAGGCGACAATATGAGCACGAGATCCATAATTGTGGTTAAGATAGGAAGAGTTCATCAAGGCTGCAGAAAACCAGATTTATTGGACAGTGCCATTAAAGCGAATGGGAGCCTTAACTAAAACTGTAGGGCAACTGACATTATCAGATGCAGTGTTTTAGATTAGAGTGTTGCTGGAAAAGCACAGCAGGTCAGGCAGCATCCGAGGAGCAGGACGTTTGATGAAGGGCTTTTGCCCGAAATGTCGACTTTCCTGCTCCTCGGATGCTGCCTGACCTGCTGTGCTTTTCCAGCACCACTCTGATCTTAACTCTGGTTTCCAGCATCTGCCGTCCTGAGTTTGCCTCATTATTAGATGCAATGCTGATTGTATGAATCACCCAGGGAAAGCTATTAAGCAAACATGATTCATCTTTCAAGCAGCAGGATTTATTCAGTAAAGTTGGGAAAAGGACAGGAGTTGTTTTTTTAGGCTTTGAAAGATAGGAAATCATCAAGTTTAGCCAAGAGGGTTGGAAATATCCATTTTGGCTGAGAAACTGCAGGAAAATCTTCCCATTAGCAGCACTGAGAAGCAGCATTGCTATCCTGCAAAGTTAAAACTCTTCATAGTAATGAAAAGAAAACCTTGTTGCTATACAGCAGGATTAAAAGTATTTAACCAATCGAGATACAGCAGTATTTAAGTGTTAAAATAAGCAGAATAATCATTTTAGGAAGAAATAGAAGTAGAAATAAAATTGTCAGGAAGATTTAATTTCAGAAATAGACAAAAAAAAGTACAGAATTGGGCACCTTGGAGAAATTGGTTCTTATGATGCAGAATTGTTTTCTGTGGGAGAAAACAATAAACCACTTGGCCTGCCCACGACTTGTTCCCAGAAACCATGCCTGTTCTTCACTAAACAGAGCCTACCCACAATACCTCAACTTAACCACAACGAGCTCAGGAACTCAACCGGTAAACAAGACATTATCATAAACAGCTTCCAGACTGAAGGAATACACTCCTTCGATGGTCTGACAACAGACTTCCTACCTCAAAATAGCATCACCGCTCCTGCAGCCCAGAGGACATCTCCAGTCCTCTCAGGGACTGAAGCCCCACAAAGTCTACCTAGACTGAGTGGCAGCCAGATATCTGACAAGAATGCACACCACCCTGCAGACCCACTGAAGCCAGGATCCTGGACATTAGCACCTGCTCCAGCAGAGGAATAGAACCTCCTGTTACAATTATTATCAGATTGCTACCAGACAACCAACTGTTTTCCATTGAATGTAATTCAATTCATATTGTCTCATAATTAACACTACCCCACTGTAACCCTATAAAAACTATCTTTATCTGCAGCTTGGGGAAGAAAATCCTTGACTTACCCATGCAAAGTGTCCGTTCTGTACTAGCCCTGTCAATTTCTCTTCCCTATGATATTGCGAGAAATAAACCAGTATTCATCAATTTCACAAGGTGTGTGTGTGGCTTTTATTCAGTTGAGAAAGTGTTGGAGGGTTCCTAGGCGGAAGATGAGGCGCTCTTCCTCCAGCCGTCGTGTTGCTATGGCCTGGCAATGGAGGAGTCCAAGGACCTGTATGTCCTTGGTGGAGTGGGAGGGCGAGTTGAAGTGTTGAGCCACTGGGTGATTGGGTTGGTTGGTCCGGGTGTCCCAGAGGTGTTCTCTGAAACGTTCCGCAAGTAGGTGGCCTGTCTCCCCAATATAGAGGAGGCCACATCGGGTGCAGCAGATGCAGTAAATGATGTGTGTGGAGGTGCAGGTGAATTTGTGGCGGATATGGAAGGATCCCTTGGGGCGAGGTTGAAGGGCTCATGCCCAAACCGTCGATTCTCCTGCTCCTTGGATGCTGCCTGACCTGCTGTGCTTTTCCAGCAACACATTTTCAGTTCTATTCAGTTGAGACTATTACTGATGTTATAGCTTAGCAAGGCACAATAGAAGGCGTTAATACCTTTTATGGTATTCTACAATGTTTTGACAAAAACTTTAACCCGCATAAAAAAGTTAGAGAGTTATACAGATGTACAGCATGGAGACAGACCCTTCAGTCCAACTCATCCATGCCAACCAGATATCCCAACCCAATCTAGTACCATTTGCTAGTGCTTGGCCCACATCCCTGTAACCCCTCCCTATTCACATACCGATCTAAATGACTCTTTAAATGCTGTAATTGCACCAGCCTCCACTACTTCCTCTGCAGCTCATTCCATACACGCAACACCCTCTGTGTGAAAATGTTGCCTCTTAGGTCCCTTTAATACCTTTTCCCTCTCACTCTAAACCTATGCCCTCTAGTTCTGGACTCTCCCACACCAGGGAAAAGACCTTGTCTATTTATCCTATCCATGTCTCTCATGATTTTGTAAACCTTGATAAGGTCACCCCTCAGCCTCCAACACTCCAGGGAAAATAGAACCAGCCTATCCAGCCTTTCCCTATAGCTCAAATCCTTCAACCCTGGCAACATCCTTGTAAATCTTTTCTGAGTCCTTTCAAGTTTCACAACATCCTTCTGAAAGGAAGGAGACCAGAATTGCACACAATATTCCAAAAATGGCCAAATCAATGTTCTGTATGCCGCAACATGACCTCCCAACTCCTATATACAATGAGCTGACCAATAAAGGAAAGCATACCAAACACCTCCTTCACTCTACTTTCAAGGAGCTATGAACCTGCACTCCAAGGTCTCTTTGTTCACCAACACTCCCAAGGACCTTATTATTAAGTGTATATGTCCTGCTAAGATTTGCTTTCCCAAAATTCAGCACCTCTCATTTATCTAAATTAAAGTCCATCTGCCACCTCTCAGCCCATTGGCTCATTTGATCAAGATCCCGTTGTAACCTGAGGTAACCTTCTTTGCTGTCCACTACATCTCCTATTTTGGTGTCATCTGCAAACTTACTAATTATAACACTTATGCTCACATTTATACGAATGACAAAAAGTAGTGGACCCTGCGGCGATCCTTGTGGCACTCCACTGGTCACAGGCCTCCAGTCTGAAAAACAACCCTCCACCACCACCCTCTGTCTTCTACCTTTGAGCCAGTTCTGTATCCAAATGGCTAGTTCTCCCCGTATTCCATGAGACCTAACATTGCTAATCAGTCTCCCATAGGGAACCTTGTGGAATGCCTTACTGAAGTCCATAAAGATTACATCTACCACTCTACCCTCATCAATCCTCTTTGTTACTTCTTCAAAAAAAATATTCAATCAAGTTTGAGAGACAATTTCCCACGCACAAAGCCATGTTGACTATCCCGAATCAGTCCTTGCCTTTCCAAATACATGTAAATCCTATCCCTCAGGATTCCCTCCAACAACTTGCCCACCACCGATGTCAGGCTCACTGGTCTATAGTTCCCTGGCTTGTCCTTACCACCCTTTTTAAACAGTGGCACCACATTTGCCAACCTCCAGTCTTCTGGCACCTCACCTGTGACTATCGATGATACAAATATCTCAGCAAGAGGCCCAGCAATCACTTCTCTAGCTTCCCACATAGTTCTAGACTACACTTGATCAGGTCCTGGGGATTTGTCCATTTTTATGTGCTTCCATACATTCAGCACTTCCTCCTCTGTGATATGGACATTTTTCAAGATGTCACCATCTATTTCTCTACATTCTGTATCTTCCATATCCTTCTCCACAGTAAACACTGATGCAAAATTCTGGATTAGTGGTGCTGGAAGAGCACAGCAGTTCAGGCAGCATCCAAGGAGCTTCGAAATCGACGTTTTGGGCAAAAGCCCTTCATCAGGAATAAAGGCAGTGAGCCTGAAGTGTGGAGAAATAAGCTAGAGGGGGGTGGGGGTGGGGAGAAAGTAGCATAGAGTACAATGGGTGAGTGGGGGAGGGGATGAAGGTGATAGGTCAGGGAGGAGAGGGTGGAGTGGATAGGTGGGAAAGGAGATAGGCAGGTAGGACAAGTCCGGACAAGTCATGGGGACAGTGCTGAGCTGGAAGTTTAAAACTAGGGTGAGGTGGGGGAAGGGGAAATGAGGAAACTGTTGAAGTCCACATTGATGCCCTGGGGTTGAAGTGTTCCGAGGCGGAAGATGAAGCGTTCTGCCTCCAGGCGTCTGGTGGTGAGGGAGCGGCGGTGAAGGAGTCCCAGGACCTCCATGTCCTCGGCAGAGTGGGAGGGGGAGTTGAAATGTTGGGCCACGGGGCGGTGTGGTTGATTGGTGCAGGTGTCCTGGAGATGTTCCCTAAAGTGCTCTGCTAGGAGACGCCCAGTTTCCCCAATGTAGAGGAGACCGCATCAGGAGCAACGGATACAATAAATGATATTAGTGGATGTGCAAGTAAAACACACACCAGATGGCCTCCTTCTTTATAGACCGCAATTTCCCTTCCCACGTGGTTAAACATGCCCTCCAACGCATCTCATCCACATCCCGCACCTCCGCCCTCAGACCACACCCCTCCAACCGTAACATGGACAGAACGCCCCTGGTGCTCACTTTCCACCCTACCAACCTTCGCATAAACCAAATCATCCGCCGACATTTCCGCCACCTCCAAACAGACCCCACCACCAGGGATATATTTCCCTCCCCACCGCTTTCCGCCTTCCGCAAAGACCATTCCCTCCGTGACTACCTGGTCAGGTCCACGACTCCTACAGCCCACCCTCCCATCCTGGTACTTTCCCCTGCCATCGCAGGAACTGTAAAACCTGTGCCCACACCTCCTCCCTCACCTCCTATCCAAGGCCCTAAAGGAGCCTTCCACATCCATCAAAGTTTTACTTACTGATGCAAAATGCTTGTTTAGAGTCTTCCCCATCACCTGAGGCTCCACACAAAGGCTGCCTTGCTGATCTTTGAGGGGCCCTATTCTCTCCCTCGTTATCCTTTTGTCATTAATGTATTTATAAAAACCGTTTGGATTCTCCTTAATTCTATTTGCCAAAGCTATCTCATGTCCCCTGTTTGCCCTCCTGATTTCCCTCTTAAGTATACTCCTAGTGCCTTTATATGCTTCTGGCGATTCTCTTGATCTCTCCTGTCTATTCCTGGCATATGCTTCCTTTTTTCCCTTAACCAAAACCAAAATTTCTCTAGTCATTTAGCATTCCCTACAACTACCAGCCTTTCCTAACTGGAATATAATGTCTCTGGACTCTCGTTATCTCATTTTTGAAGGCTTCCCATTTTCCAGCCGTCCCTTTACCTGTGAACATCTGCCCCCAATCAGCTTTTGTAAAGATCTTGCCTAATACCATTAAAATTGGCCTTTCTCCAATTTAGAATTCAACTTTTAAATCTGGTCTATCCTTTTCCACCACTATTTTAAAACTAATAGAATTATGGTCACTGGCCCCTAAGTGCTCCTCCACTGACACCTCAGTCACCTGCCCTGCCTTATTTCCCAAGAGTAGGTCAAGTTTTGCACCTTCTTTAGTAGGTACATACACATACTGAATCAGAAAATATTCTTGTTCACACTAAACAAATTCCTCTCGATCTAAACCCGTAACACTATCGCAGTCCCAGTCTATGTTTGGAAAGTTCATATCCCCTGCCAAAACCACCCTACTATTCTTACAGGTACCCAAAATCTCCTTGCAAATTTGTCTCTCAATTTCCCTCTGACTATTTGGGGAGGTGGGGTTCTATAATATAATCCAAATATGATCACCCCTTTCTTGTTTCTCAGTTCCACCCAAATAATTACTCTGGATGTATTCTCAGGAATATCCTCCCTAAGTACAGCTGTAATACTATCCCTTACCAAAAACACCACTCCCGCTCGTCTCTTGCCTCCCTTTCTATCTTTCTTATAGCATTTGTATCCTGGAACATTAAACTGCCAGTCCTATCCATCCCTGAGCCAAGTTTCTGTTATTGCTCTGATATTCCACTTCCATGCTCCTAACCATGCCCTGAGTTCATCTGCCTTCCCCGTTAGGCCTCTTGCATTAAAGTAAATGCAGTTTAATTTATCAGTCCTACCTTGTTCTCTATTTGTTCCTACCTGCCCCTGACTGTTTGACTCACTCCTTTTAGTTTAAATCCTCCAGAGTAGCTCCAGCAAATCTCCCTGTCAGTATATTAGTCCTCTTTCAATTTAGGTGCAATCCATCCTTCCTGTACAGGTCACTTCTACCCCAGAAGAGATTCCAATTATCTAAAAAATGTGACCCCTTCTCCCATGCACCAGTTCCTCACCCACTCATTCACCTGTTTTATCCTCCTATTCCTACCCTCATGAGCTTGTAGCACCAGGAGTAATCCAGATATTACTACCCTCGAGGATCTCCTTTTTAAACTCCTGCCAAACTTTCTAAATTCTCCCTTCAGAATCTCACCCTTTTTCCATCCTATTTCATCGGTTCCAATGTATACTAGGACCTGCTGGTTCCTTTCCCCTTTGAGAGCATCTTGCACCCTCTGAGGTATCGTTGATCCTGGCACCAGGGATGAAACACACCATTCTGATTTTTCCCTAATGGCTGCAGAAACATCTGTCTGTGCCTCTGACTACAGAGTTCACTATCACAATCAATTGCTTGAAACCAGATATGTTCCTCATCACATTAGAGTCAATCTCAATACCGGAACCTGGCTCTCAGTGCTACATTCCCCTGATAGTGCATTGCCCCCTACATTTTCCAAAACAGCTTACGTGCTTGAAATGGGAATAGCCATAGAAGACTCCTGCACTACCTACCTACCCCTCCTGGAGTTAACCCATCTACCTGACTGTATCTGTGGTTTTTCGCCTTTCCTATAATTGCCATCCATCATATCCCCAGCTCCTGTAAATTCCATATTGTCTCTAACGGCTGCTCCAACCAATTCATCCAATCCATTAGCAGTCACAACCAAAGACATTTCCTGCAGATATAAATCATCAATAACACGGAAACTCTCCTTGTCCTCCCACATCCGACAGGAAGAGCAATATCACTCTACTAAAAGCCATCTTTGCTTCTTCACAATCTACAGACCTAGAAAATAGCACCATCTTTTTGCCCTAAAAAAATTTTTTAAAAATTTAAATCAAGAAACAGATCTTAATAAAATATGTAATCCAGAAAGTACCCACTCTACTCACTGCTGCAGACTTACAGCAAGGTAGCACATTAAAATCTATGCACTTATCTGTTCCTGTGCTGTGAGCTCTCCCAGACAGATTCCTCCAAGGTCAGCTGTGAATTTCACAGTTTGTTAATATTTTCCCAGACGCACTGTGATGTCCAGATATACATGAACTCAAACAGCAAAGACAGTAACTGTGCAGATTCATTGCTGTGTCAGTTAGCAGGGTAGGTTTCTTTCTCTCTCTCTCACTGACCATGTGGTCACTGCCTTTTGTCTGTTTTCCTCATTTTAAAAGTGCAGTTGTTTTGATTTTTTTCCCCCAAAGCTCCAAAACAATGCAACAGCATATAAAACAGTAATTGCTGCGCTTGGAATTTGAGGAAATCACTTCCAACACCTAAAATACCTCAAAAGGAGCAGCTCTTACAGCCATAATGTTTTCCTGTCCTCCATCTTATTGAAAGGTCATGGTGGTTCAGTGGTTACCCCTGCTCCCTCACAGCACCAAGGACCTGGGTTTCATTCCAATCTCAGGCGACTGTCTTTGTGGGGTTTGCACATCTTTGCCGTGTCTGCGTAAGTTTCCTCCGGGTGTTCCAGTTTCCTCCCACTGTCCAAAGATGTGCAGGTTAGGTGAATTGGCCATGCTAAACTGCCCATAGTGTTCAGGGATGTGTAGATTAGGTGCATTAGTCAGGGGGAAATGTAGAGTAATAGGGTAGGGGAATGGGTCTGGGTGGATGACTCTTTGGAGGGTTGGTGTGCACTTGTTGGGTCGAAGGACTTGTTTCCACACTGTAGGGATTCTATGAAAGATCAAGACTGAACAGAAAATTCCAACATATGGGTGATTCCATAGATAATTTCATTAATGGTCTCCACAGATTAGTGAGAAAATTTGGCAATTTAACTTAGATATCAATATTTGTGGGTATGTTCTCAGAGCTGGGAAGTTGATTTACAGGCATTTCGTCCCCTGTCTAGGTGACATCTTCAGTGCTTTGGAGCCTCCTGTGAAGCACTGCTGTAGCGTGTCTTCTGGAATTTATTTGGTTCCATTCCTGCTGCTTCCGGTTGCTGGTTGTGGTTATTCGTTGTAGTGGCTGGTATACTGGGCCTAGGACAATATGCCTATTGATGGAGTCCGTGGATGAGTGCCATGCTTCTAGAAATTCTCTGGTCATCCTCTGTTTGGCTTGTCCTATAATCGTTGTGTTATCCCAGTCGAATTTGTGGTCCTTGAATCTGTGTGTTGGGTTACTAGGGACAGATGGTCTGGGGCATTTAGTAGCGAGTTGGTATTCGTGGATGCGGATTGTTAGTTGTCTGCCTATTTGTCCTTTATAGTGTTTTGTTGCAGTCTTTGTATGGAATCATGTTAGTCTTGGTTTTTTTTTGTCCTGGTGTGTTATTGTCTGAGTGTGCCTGTCAGTTTATGGGCTGTCATGAATCCAGTGGGCAGAGAAGTCTGGCTGTCGGTTCCAAGATGTTTTTTTTAACATAAGGTAGCGTGGCTAGTGAGTAAGGTCGTGGCATGATATCAGCACGTTATTTGTCTGTTAGGCATCTGCGGATGAAGTTGTGGGGGTATCCATTCTTGGCAAATACTCTGTAGAGGTGTTCTTCTTCCCTTCATAGGTCGGGAATGCAGCAGTGTGTTGTAGTCCTTTTGAACAGGGTCCTAATGCTGCTTCTCTTGTGTGTATTCGGGTAGTTGTTGTTGTAGTTCAGGATCTGGTCAGTGTGTGTGGCTTTCCCGTACACTTTTGACGGTACAAAGAACAAGAATGGTGAATGCACCACAAAGGTGTATAGGAAAGCCACACACAATGACTGGTCCTGAACTACAACAAGAACCACCCAAACACACACAAAAGAAGCTGCATTTCGACCCTGTTCAAAAGGACTACAACACACTGCAGCACTGCCAACCCTACGAAGGGACAAAGAACACATCTTCAGAGTATTTTCTAAGAATGGATACCCCCGCAACTTCATCCGCAGATGCCTAACAGACAAACAACGTGCTGAGACCATGCCAGGACCTTACTCACTAGCCACGCTATCTTATGTGAAAAACATCTTGGAACCGACAGCCAGACTTCTCCGCCCACTGGATTCCATGACAGCACATAAACTGACAGGCACACTCAGACAACACACCAGGACTAAAGACCCGATACCCATCACGTGCAATACTAATGTAATTTACAGGATTCTATACAAAGACTGCCTGAAATACTATATAGGATAAATAGGCAGACAACAAGCAATCCGCATCCACAAACTTTGAGGACAGCAAAAATGTTTGGCTGTAACAGCTGCTCCATTTTTTGAGGTATTTTAGGTGTTGGAGGCAATTTCCTCGAATTCCAGGAGCAGCAATTACTGTTTTATATGCTGTTGCATTGTTTTGGAACTTTGGGGGAAAAAAAGTCAAAACAACAGCAATTTTAAAAAGGAGAAGAACAAAGGAAGCACATAGTGAGGATAGTGGAGGAGAGAGAGAGAGAGAGAGAGATGCACAGTTGCTGCCTTTGCTGTTTTGAATTCATGTGTTGCTGGACATCGGAGTGTATCTGGGAAAATCAGCTGAAAAATGTGTTGCTGGAAAAGCGCAGCAGGTCAGGCAGCATCCAAGGAGCAGAAGAATCGACGTTTCGGGCATAAGCCCTTCTTCAGGAAGGGCTTCATTCCTGAAGGGCTAATGCCTGAAATGTCGATTCTCCTGCTCCTTGGATGCTGCCTGACCTGCTGCGTTTTTCCAGCAACACATTTTTCAGCTCTGATCTCCAGCATCTGCAGTCCTCACTTTCTCCTCGTCTGGGAAAATGAACAAACAGTGAATTTCATAACTAATCTTAGAGGAAACGGTTTGGGCGAAGTTCACAGCACAGAATCAGATAAGTTAAACATTGTTTTAAGTGTGTCCAACAGAAAGGCTGCAGTAGTGAGTAGAGTGGGCTCTTTCTTGATTATATGTTTTTGGAGATATGTCTCTTGATAAAACTTAAAATATAAGCCATAACTATTCATTTAACCTGGGCAGTGTTTTGTAGAGGAATAATACGAGGTTATTTTCTGGGTCTGTAGATTGTGAAGGAGCAAAAATAACCTTTAGTACTGTGATGTGTACTTCTTGTCAGCTGTGGGAGTTAAAAAGAGATTAAAGGTTACTGCGGATTATATCTGCCATCAATGCTGTTGGATGAGAATCTTTTCAGATTGAATGGATCGGTTGGAGAGACAGTTAGAAGCGATGAGGAATTTGCAACAGCTGCAGTATGTGATGGATGGCAGTTATAGGAAGGGGGCAAAGTCTCAGATACAGTCACATAGATGGGTAAACTCCAGGAAGGGTGAGTGCAGGAGTCTTTTGTAGATATATCCATTTCAAACAGGTATGCTGTTTTGGAAAATGTGGGGAATGATGGATTCTCAGGGGAACGTAGCACGAACAGCCAAGTTTCTGGCATTAAGACTGGCTCCAATGCAACGAGAGGTACATCAGCTTCCAAGAGATCAATTGTGTTAGGGGATTCTGTAGTCCGAGGTAAAGACGGACGTTTCTGTGGCCAGCAGCAAAAAAGCAGAATGGTATGTTGTTTCCCTGGTGCCAGGATCAAGGAAGTCTCAAAGAGCATGCAGAATGTTCTCATGGGGCCAGCAAGAGGTCATTGTCCACATTGGAACCAATGACATAGGAAGGGAAAAGATTGAGATTCTGAAGGGAGATTACAGAGAGTTAGGCCCTCGAGAGTAGAAATATCTGGATTACTCCCAGTACTACGAGCTAGAGAGGGTAGGACTAGGAGGATAGAGCAGATGAGGAGCTGGAGTTTGGTAGAAGGATTCACATTTTTGGATCATTGGAATCTCTTTTGGGTAGAAGTGACCTGTACAAGAAGAACGGATTGCACCCAAATTGGAAGGAGACTAATATACTGGCAGAGAAATTTGCTAGAGCTGCTCGGAAATATTTAAACTGGTAAGGTGGGGGGTGGCACCCAGGGAGATAGTGAGGAAAGAGATCAATCTGAGACTGCTACTGTTGAGAACAGAAGTGAGTCAAACAGTCAGGGCAGGCAGGGACAAGGTAGGACTAATAAATTAAACTGCATTTATTTCAATGCAAGGGGCCTAACAGGGAAAGCAGATGAACTCAGGGCATGGTTAGGAACATGGAACTGGGATATCATAACAATGACAGAAATATGGCTCAAGGATGGGCAGGACTGGCAGCTTAATGTTCCAGGATACAAATGCTACAGCAGGGATAGAAAGGGAGGCAAGAGAGGAGGGGGATGGCATTTTTGATAAGGGATAGCATTACAGCTGTGCTGAGGAAGGATATTCCTGGAAATACATCCAGGGAAGTTATTTGGGTGGAACTAAGAAATAGGAAAGGGATGATCACCTTATTGGGATTGTATTTTAGACCCCCTAATAGTCAGAGGGAAATGGAAAAACAAACTTGCAAGGAGATCTCAGCTATCTGTAAGAATAATTGGGTGGCTATGGTAGGGGATTTTAACTATGCAAACACAGACTAGGACTGTCATAATGTTACGGGTTGAAATCGAGAAGAATTTGTTAAGTGTGTACAAGACAATTTTCTGATTCAGTATGTGGATGTACTTACTAGAGAAAGTGCAAAACTTGCCCTACTCTTGGGAAATAAGGCAGGGCAGGTGACTGAGGTGTCAGTGGGGGAGCACATTGGGGCCAGCGACCATAATTCTATTTGATTTAAAATAGTGATGGAAAAGGATAGACCAGATCTAAAAGTTGAAGTTTTCTAAATTGGAGAAAGGCCAATTTTGACGGTATTAGGCAAGAACTTTTGAAAGCTGATTGGGGGCAAATGTTCGCAGGTAAAGGGACAGCTGGAAAATGGGAAACATTCAAAAATGAGATAACGAGAATCCAGAGAAAGTATATTCCTGTCAGGGTGAAAGGGAAGGCTAGTAGGTATAGGGAATGCTGGATGACTAAAGAAATTGAGGGTTTGGTTAAGAAAAAGAAGGAAGCATATGTAAGGTATAGACAGGATAGATCGAGTGAATCCTTAGAAGAGTATAAAGAAAGTAGGAGTATACTTAAGAGGGAAACCAGGAGGGCAAAAAGAGGACATGAGATAGCTTTGTCAAATAGAATTAAGGAGAATCCAAAGGGCTTTTACAAATATATTAAGGACAAAAGGGTAACTAGGGAGAGGATACGGCCCCTCAAAGATCAGCAAGGCGGCCTTTGTGTGGAGCCGCAGAAAATGGGAAGAGTTACTAAATGAATATTTTGCATCAGTATTCACTGTGGAAAAGGACATGGAAGATATAGACTGTAGGGAAATAGATGGTGACATCTTGAAAAATGTCCAGATTACAGAGGAGGAAGTGCTGGATGTCTTGAAACGGGTAAAGGTGGATAAATCCCCAGGACCTGATCAGGTGTACCCGAGAACTCTGTGGGAAGCTAGAGAAGTGATTGCTGGGCCTCTTGCTAAGATATTCGTATCATCGATAGTTACAGGTGAGATGCTGGAAGACTGGAGGTTGGCAAACATGGTGCCACTGTTTAAATAGTGTGGTAAGGACAAATCAGGGAACTATAGACCAGTGAGCCTGATGTCAGTGGTAGACAAGTTGTTGGAGCGAATCCTGAAGGACAGGATGTACATGTATTTGGAAAGGCAAGGACCGATTAGGGATAGTCAACATGGCTTTGTGCATGGGAAATCATCTCACAAACTTGATTGAGTTTTTTGAAGAAGCAACAAAGAGGATTGATGAGGGCAGAATGGTAAGGTGTTCGACAAGGTTACCCATGGGACCCTGGTTAGCAAGTTTAGATCTCATGGAATACAGGGAGAACTAGCCATTTGGATACAGAACTGGCTCAAAGGTAGAAGATAGAGGGTGGTGGTGGAGGGCTGTCTTTCAGACTGGAGGTCTGTGACCAGTGGAATGCCACAAGGATCGGTGCTGGGTCCTCGACTTTTTGTCATTTACAGAAATGATTTGGATGTGAGCATAAGAGGTGCAGTTAGTAAGTTTGCAGATAACACCAAAATTGGAGGTGTAGTGGACAGCAAAGAAGGTTACCTCAGATTAAAACAAGATCTTGATCAGATGGGCCACTGGGCTAAGTGGCAGATGGAGTTTAATTCAGATAAATGTGAGGTGCTGCATTTTGGGAAAGCAAATCTTAGCAGGATTTATACAAATGGTAAGGTCCTAGGGAGTGTTGCTGAACAAAGAGGCCTTGGAGTGCAGGTGCATAGCTCCTATGAAAGTGGAGTCGCAGGTAGATAGGATAGTGAAGAAGGCGTTTGGTATGCTTTCTTTTATTGGTCAGAGTATTGAGTACAGGAGTTGGGAAGTCATGTTGCGGCTGTACAGGACATTGGTTAGGCCATTGTTGGAATATTGCGTGCAATTCTGGTCTCCTTCCTATCGGAGAGATGTTGTGAGACTTGAAAGGGTTCAGAAAAGATTTACAAGGATGTTGCCTGGGTTGGAGGATTTGAGCTATAGGGAGAGAGGCTGAACGGGCTGGGGTTGTTTTCCCTGGAGTGTCGGAGGCAGAGGGGTGACCTTATAAAAGGTTTACAAAATTATGAGGGGCATGGAAAAGATAAATAGACAAAGTCTTTTCCTTAAGGTCAGGAAGTCCAGAACTAGAGGGCATAGGTTTAGGGTGAGAGGGGAAAGATATAAAAGAGACCTAAGGGGCAACATTTTCACACAGAGGGTGGTATGGCTATGGAATGAGCTGCCAGAGGAAATGGTGGAGGCTGGTACAATTGCAACATATAAGAAGCATTTGGATGGGCATATGAATAGGAAGGATTTGGAGGGATAAGGGCCTGGTGCTGGCAGGTGGGACTAGATTGGGTTGGGATATCTGGTTGGCATGGACGGGTTGGACCGAAGGGTCTGTTTCTATGTTGTACAACTCTATGACTCTATGACCAACTAACTACTAAACGCCATGACCAGCTGTCCCTAGTAAATGTACACAGATGACAAGGATCACAAATTTGACTGGGACAACACAACGATCATAGGACAAACCAAACAGAGGACAGCCAGAGAATGTCTATAAGCATGGTGCTTGTCCACAGACTCCATCAACAGGCACATTGACCTACTCCCAATACACCGAGCACTAGAACAAATAATCAAACTGGCAACCGGAAGCTTCAGGAACGGAACCAAATAAATTCCAGAAGAGACAGTACAGGAGCGTTTCACAGGAGGCTCCAAAGCACTGAAGAAATCACCGAGGCAGGGAACGAAACGTCTACAAGTCAGCTTCCCAGTTCGGCGAACGTCCCACAACCACAACCGGCACCCAACCTACAAATCTCTATGCAACCTTGAACATCAGTATTCATAGGAGACATCATTGGTTTTCCAATTACTGATGAGATATTGTCAGATTAGTTACCATGCAAAGAATATTGGATTTTGTAGAAATTCACCACCACCCTCTGTTTTCTACCTTTGAGCCAATTCTGTATCAAAATGGCTAGTTCTCCCTGTATTCCATGAGATCTAACCTTGCTAACCAGTCTCCCATGGGGAACCTTGTCGAACACCTTACCATTCTACCATTCAGAAATTGTTGGAGGTAGAAATCCTAAAAGGAGAAGAACATTGGGTTCTATTGCCTCTGGAACATTCAGTTTAAAAGGTATAAAAAAGTTAAAAGAAAGTGAGGACTGCAGATGCTGGAGACCAGAGTTGGAAAATGAGATGCTGGAAAAACAGCACGCCAGGCAGCATTTGAGGAGCAGGAGAATTGACATTTTGGGCATAAGCCCTCCTTCAGGGCTGAAGAATGGCTTATGCCCGAAACGTCGATTCTCCTGCTCCTTGGATGCTGCCTGACCTGTTGTATTTTTCCAGCATCACATAAAAAAGCTAAAGGCATGTGACAAGTCAGCACAAAGACCAGGCCAGACAGTAGATGCCAAGGGCATCTTCCCAAGGCCAAAACGACGTGAACCATGCTGGAAAATGTAGGAGGATCACATGAGTTGGTCAGTGAAAAGCTTCTTGAAATCAAAAGCAAAAAAAATCCATTTTCCAAACAAGTGTTGAACAGCAAGATCAGATTCTTACTGAATGATGCAAGGTCTATTGCACACATTATTATGTAGTAACATCTAATCAATATCTCATCTCATTGCATTAATGTTTCTTTTTCTCATAAGCACTCAATAGAAGCTAGAAAATTGCAATTCGCAATACACAAGTCAGAGTAGTAACCTGCTGACTCCACTTGCTCCTCCAGCCCTCAGTCATGGACACACCAGTCTTCACCTTAGGGCACACACCAATGGCAGCACGCACAAACAGGTCCTGACCATCGACATTAGCACAAGCATCACCACACTCTCATAATGCATCTTTGTGCAGTTAAGTCTTCTCCAGCTCTTGGATACAATGGAAACAAAGGTTGGTCACGAGAGGGGCAATTATATACAATCCCTACAGTGTGGAAGCAAGCCATTTAGTCCACTGAGTCTACACTGACCCTCCGAAGAGTATCCTACCCAGACCCACACTCTATCATATCCTTGTATTTCTACATTTCCCATTGCTAATCCACTCATCTTGCACATCCCTGGATACTATGGACAATTTAGCATGGCTAATCCGCCTTGCCTGCATATCTTTGGACTGCGGGAGAGAACTGAAGCATCTGGAGGAAACCCACACAGACACGAGGAGAATATGCAAACTACACAGACAGTCACCCGAATATGAAATCAAACCTGGATCCCTGATGTTGTGAGGCAGCAATGCTAATTACTGGGCCACTGTGTAACGGGATCGTAGAAGGTGGAGACTTCACTTATACTAGATCCACTCCTGATCCTCTGCATCCCTCCACCCTCACCCTAAAGTGCTACCTAATGCCTCCTGTCTCAACTGTTGACTGTGAACCCATTAAAGATGTTGGTGGGTAAGTAGATAGTGAGGGTTTCATGGGTGTCAAAACCAAAAGGACATCAACCAAGAGCATCAAAGCTGTGAGGGCAGTGGAAAGAGCAGCTTACCTCTGGCTCTGCTAAGGTACAGAGATGGCACTGTGAAGAAGTAAAGTGAAGAGAAACAATTGGTGCTACTCAAACATTTGTTTCATATAATTTAACGTCAGGTATTTGTTCAACGTTTATGAATGATAAAGTTTACTTCAAAGTTAGTTGTCAAGTCAATCCCATGATTGCCTGTTGCCTGTTAAACAGCCTTCAGCATTGAGGAAAATGGTAAGACAGGAGGAGATGACCGTAAGAGCAGGGACACCAGTGACCAGTGGCCCAATGTGGGGACGCCAGCGATCAGCCGCCAGAGCTGGGATGCCAGTGGCCTAGTGCAGAGCATGGTGTTAATTAGCGGTCAGACCACACTGAAGACCTCCTGCTGTGGAGAGCCTTTGGATGGAGACTGTGATATTTGTCTTTTTAACTTTGTTTCTTATTTTTCTGACCTATGGTTATACTATGTATAGCTGTAATGTAACCTTTTTCATTTCTCTGTTCCATAACCAAGGATTGTACCAGTTGCAGGAAGTGGCAACTTATAAACTTTTCATTATAATAATTTGAGTTCAAGAAATAGAAACAACTTTTTTTTCCAACACAGAATGGTCCATATGTGGGATGAACTTCCAGAGGACTCTCCCTCTGACCTTGGTAAAACTGTGCCAAGGAACGTCTAATCATATCTGCATTTTGTGTGCTAGAATGACACACGGAAAGAACTGGGTGGAAAATATGTGCAAAATCTCTGATTTTCTGGATAAACTGTAACTTGGGTAGAATTCAAAATTCATCCCTATATGTTGCATTTTTCTCTACCACTTTCCTATGGTAGTGAACATTTTACATAGCACCCCAGATTGTATGTAGAATAGCATCCTCCCATTTGACATACATCAATACATCTATTAATGCAATTTTCTCTCACGGCCATGTGGTGGGATGATGGTTTAATTGTTTATTCCACAAAAATTGTTAAATTCCTCTTTGAATATTACTTCTCTTTTTTATTCACTTAATTTGGATTTGTAACCCACTAACCGCTCTCAAATTTTATTAGTTTGACCTGCATTATCTACAAGAGTAAACAGAGCTATTGCAGTGTAAAAAAAATGTTTATATAAGAACTTTAATGGGCAAAATGGTTTCACTCATTTGTTATGAGAACATTTTGAGTCAGAGAATTAATAAGTTGGCATGACCTATTTAGTGTCTAATGTTTCAACCATTGACAGAAGACCTTTAGCATCATAACTGGGTCACGTTGACCTCCCCAACCAATTCTCCAAACACAAGCTCACAGTAAGTGACATCGTGAATGAAAGGACAGAATTTTCCCAGATCCGGAGTGGCAAGCTTTTTGACATTTGATTGCAAGATCTTTGGGGGTGGGGTGGGGGCAGGTAGAGTAAAAGATAGTTCCCCGGCAGCAGACACTTGTTGAACGATGCCATGATGATGTACTCCTGATTCTAGTGATATTAGCCGCCTGCTAGCTGTTTTGCAGCAGTGTGAAGCCCATCACCACGTGGCAACCATCAGTTTAATGGAGACTTCCTCCTTGCGATAGTCCAATGGGATAACACTGGAACCAATGGTTCCAACACAGCTCCTGCAGCCTCAGTGAGGCTCAGTGGTTTCCCCACCAATGGGCCACATGCCTATTTGGTCATTCTGGAAAATCCTATTTTAAATTTCCCCACATTGAGGTGTTAAGAAACCCTTTCAATCCTCCACCTGCTTCAGAACCACACTGAACGGGCTGCAATGTTTCCCAAACAGTGGACTCTCTGATTTGACCTGCAACAAATAGGAGAAAGTAAGGACTGCAGATGCTGGAGATCAGAGTCGAAAAATGTGGCGCTGGAAAGGCACAACAGGTCAGACACAAGTTAAGTGATGGCCAGCTCAGTTTCTTGTTACAGTGCTAGTATGCAGGTTTGGTCCTGATGTCAGGTACCCAAAAGGCACAGGAAAATACTGTCCAAATCCACAGGAAAATATACTAATGTAATCTTAAAACAAAAAGGGTACACTGTACCTGCAATTCATTCATTTTTTTTAAATTCATATAAACCCATTCAGCAAATGATTATTGTATCAAGCAATAATACTATTTAATAAACCAGAGAACATTCTAATTAAATCTGGGAATGAGCAATTGTGTTTGTCTTAATTAACTATTTAAGAACCGCCTGAATAGTTTGGATATTAAATTTCTAAGATGTATACAATCTAACAGTTAAATTAATTTCAGCAATGTTAACTTCTGAAAATATATATATCCATATGAACATTCCATTACTTGGGAATAATGAAATGCTACCTAACCAGGTATTGAAATCTCTCCAACAATTCTATACACAAACAACAAAGATCATTCCACTGCAAGCAAAGGGAGAAGTTAAACAACAAACACAATTAATCCACTTTAGTGTCTGTTAGATTGTGTCCAGTTCTTGGAAGAAACCTTCAGCCATTTTGAAATATACAATTCAAGGATCAATCACAAAAAGTCCATACCAGCTATAACTGGACAGGTATTTGCATAATTAAGTCCTGAGGCAATGAGTGGGAGATGAGCTCAAAGTTTAGTACCGCATTGCTGAAAGTGAATGCACTCTGCGCGAGTTTGCCAAGTCAACAGTAAATATTCCAGTAGTATTCATATAGAATTTCATTTTCAGTACAGAATTCTTGTGCTTTGAATTAAAGATTAGATTGAATTGAGAAACAGGCCAGCGACAGCTGCATTTTTTTTACTCTGAGTCTTTTCAAAGCTCATTCTGCCCATTTTCCTCTGTAGTTTTAAACATGAGGATAGAATTGTAGATTTTCAGAGCTGGGCCCAGTTTAATGCTCATTATCTTCACAATGTCTGTCTGTGTCAGTAGTAGAAGTGCTTCTCCATCAATTTGCTAAAAGACAAAATTGCAAGTATTAATTTAGAATCAATGTACTTTGTAACAACATTCATTGTTTATCATGCTTTGAACAATATAATTCAAAATGATAAAGCTCTAAACATTCAGAACATCAAAACAAATATCTATGAACTATACATTTAGATAATGCAGTTTCTTCATCTAACTGAGTCAATTTCAAAGTAACTTCCTTTCACAGGATGTGGGCAGCACTGGCAATGCCAACATGTCTATCCCTAACTGTCCTCAAACTGAAAAGCTCGCAATGTCATTTTCAAGAGCAGATTTCTTCCTTAAAAGGAAATTATGATAATCAACAATAGCTTTATTACCAATGACTAGCTAAGATTAGCTTTGAAATCTTTATTTATTAACTGGATTTAAAATTTCACCAGCTGCTGAGCTAGTGGGTTTTGAACCTGTGTCCCTACAGCATAAATCAGAAGTTTGAAAAACTCAGCAGATCTGGCAGTATCTGTGGACAGAAAGCAGAGTTAACATTTCTGGAAGGATTTCTGGTAATCCTTCTTCAGAACGGATTGTAACTAGGAAACGTTTGGTAAATCAATATGTAACCAATAGCAGCATAATAGACTGTTTTTTTAGAATGTTTTAGATTTAGATTACTTACAGTGTGGAAACAGGCCCTTCGGCCCAACAAGTCCACACCGCCCCGCCGAAGCGCAACCCACCTGTACCCCTACCCCTTACCTAACACTACGAGCAATTTAGGATGGCCAATTCACCTGACCTGCACATCTTTGGACCGTGGGAGGAAACCGGAGCACCCAGAGGAAACCCACGCAGACACGGGGAGAATGTGCAAACTCCACACAGTCAGTCGCCTGAGGCGGGAATTGAACCCGGGTCTCTGGCGCTGTGAGGCAGCAGTGCTAACCACTGTGCCACCTTGCCGCCCACTGTATTAAGCATCTGAAGAAACATGATATCCGGAGGCTGGGAAGGGGTTGCAGGGGCAATAAATGATGTGTGGTGAGGGAACCCAGGGAGCGAGAAACAGTTGGGCAGACAAAAGAATGGCTAAAGGTCAGTCTGGGAGAATCAACTGTTGCTAAATCGGGACAATTGGTGGCTGATCATGGGCTGTTTATAGAAGTAACCTATGTGATGCTAACGCCTGATATGTAGGGGCTGGCGAAAGGACATGGGAGAAGGTGCTCAGGTCCTAAAATTATTGAACTCGATATTGAGGCGTGAAAGCGGCAGGGTTCCCAAGTGGAAAACGAGGTGCTGTTCTTCTAGCTTGCGCTGAGCTTCACTGGAGCACTGCAGCAAGCCTGAGACGGATGCGAGCCAGAGAACAGGGCAGTGTGTTGAAGTGGCAGGTAACTGGAAGTTCAGGGTCATTTCTGCAGACAGTACATAGGTGTTCTGCAAGGCGGTCACCCAGTCTGCACTTCATCGCCCTAATGTAGAGCAGATCACATTGTAATCAGCAAATGCAGTAGACTAGATTGAGTGAAGTACAGGAAAAGCATTGTTTCACCTGGAAGGTGTGTCTGGGGCCTTGGATAGTGAGGAAGAAGTAAATATGCAGGTGTTACACCATCTGCAATTGCATGGAAAGATGCCATGGGGATGTGTTGTGATTGACGGAGAAGTGAACCAAGACGTCCTGGAGGGAATGTGAGGGGAGGGGAATGTGTCTGGTGGTGGTAAACTGCTGGAGGTGGCGAAAATAGTGGCTAATGATCCTCTAGATGTGGATGCTGGAGGGATGGTAGGTGAGGACCAGGGGGATCCTATCGCTTGTATGATGGAAGCGAGGGGGTGAGAGCCGAAGTACAGAGGATGGGTTAGGCCCAGCTGAGGACCCAGTCAACAACAATGGTAGTGAATCCTTGGTTGAAGAAGGTGATGGATATTTCAGAGGCTCTCTTGACATCATTGGAACAGATACAACAGAGATGGACAAATTGGGATAATGGAATCAAGCCTTTACAGGAAGCAGGGTATGAGGACGTATAATCCAGGTAACTGTATAAGTCAGTGGATTTGTAGTGGCTATTGGTAGCCAGCCTATCCCCAGAAATGAAAACAGTGATGTCAAGGAAGGGAAGGGAGGAGTCACAGATGGACCAGGTGAATGTGAACTGGGTGGAAACTGGAACAAAATTGATAAACCTTTCCAATTCCAGATGAGAGGGGGAAGCAGCACCGATGATGTCATTGATGCACTGGAGAAAGAGTTGTTGGTGTGAACCCTGAGTGAGGATTGGAATAAGGAATGTTCTATGTACCCCACAAAGAGACAGGCAGAACTGGGGCCTATGCAGGTATCTATAACTACCACATTGATATGAAGGAAGTGGTAGGAATAAAAGACAAGTTGTTCGGGTTGAGGATGAGCTCAGCTAAGCAGAGGAAGCTGGTGGTGGATTGGGACGGTTCAGGCCTTCTTTCCAGGAGGAATTGGAGAGCTTTGAGACCATCCTGATGGGAGATGGACATTGAAAGGGATTTCACGTCTGTGGAAAAGAGGTGATGGCTAGAGCCCACAAACTGGAAATATGAAACGGACATAAAGCATCAGAGGAATCGCAGATGTAAGTGGGAAACGATTGGACAAGCAGAGAAAGAAGTCAAGTCGAGGTGGGAAGAAATGGGTCCGCCCATTACAGAGAAGGTAGAGGCAGGCTGTGTGGGGTTAGGAGACCATGAGCTTGGAGACAATTGGGGGGTGGGGGGCAGTGGGCATCATGGTTGAGGAGATCAACAGATGAAAGAAATGATATTATTGGCTGTGGTGGACTCTGCTGGGGTCATGGTCTAGGTGAGATAGGAAGAGGTGTCCGAAAGCTGGTCACAGCGTCTGCAATATAGAGATCAATACACAAGATAATAACAGCTCCACCCTTGTCGGCAGGCTTCATTACAACGTCAGGGTTGGATCTAAGAGCACAGAATGCAGTTGGTTCAGAGGGAGATAGTTTCAAATGGATAAGATGGAAGTAAAGAGATTGAAATGGCCAATGTCATGTCGACAGCTCTTGATGAACAGGTTGAATGCAGGTAAAAGGCCAGAGGGAGGAGTTCAGTTGAGCAAAGAGTGTGGAACTGGATGAAGCTATCTGTGGGATGGGGAGATGACTCTTGTATAAAGAAATGGGCACAGAGGTGAAGGAACAAGAGTCCAATGTTATGTCGTGCCCAAAATTCATGGGGGATGGGAGGGGTGTGGAATCAGAGGGATGAAACTATGGCCTTCGCTGAGTGCAAAATGTTCAGCAGAAAGCAGGCAGTCAGAAAAGATAGTAAACCCCATAGGAGATGGAGTTACTTGGTGATGTCACCACCAGACACATATTCCCCACCCCCACCCCCATCCCGTCAGCATTCAGCAAGGACAATGCCCTCCGAGACACCCTGGTCCACTCATCCTCACCTCCCACATCCTTGCGGCACCTTCTCATACAATCGCAGAAGGTGTAGTGCCTGTCAGTTTACTTCCTCCACCCTCACTATCCAAGGCTCCAGCGCTTTACCTGCACTTTACTCAATCTAGTCTATTCCATTTGCTGCTCACAATATGATCTCCCCTACACCAGGGAGATGAAATACAGACTGGGTTAGGGTTAGGGTGAGGACTGTTTTTTCTACATTCTGTCTGTAAAAATGACCCTGTGTTTCCTGTTACCTGCCACTTCAGTACACCATCTTGTTCCCTGGCCAACATCTGTCTCAGACTTGCTGCTATGCTCCAGCGAAGCTCAGTGCAAGCTGGATGCACAATATCTCAACTTCCACTTGGGATCCTATAGCCTTCAGGACTCAATATAGAGTTCAATAATTTTAGGGCCTGAGCACCCCCATGTCCTTATCACAATCCTCACACAGCAGGCCTTGTCATCACATGGGCTGCTACCACAAACAAGCGGCTGTTAGCCACTAATTATCCCCATTAGCAGTTACCGGCACAACCCACCCAGTTTTTCCTCATAAGAAAATCCCTCCATGTAAAAAGTCAGAATTCACAAATAGGTGTTTAATAAATGCACATTATAGGAGAACTTCCTGTACTTGTGACTGCATTAAACCATTATAGAAAGTTACTCTAACTTACAGTTAAATATCAACATTTATTCTTGATTGGTTCTGTTCACAAAACCAAGAAGTACACAATTCAGTTCTCAACCCTGCTTCGCCATTCAATAAGATAGTGATTGATGTGTGTTTCAAATTCTTTATTTCCATCTACTCCAATTATCAATCAGCTCCAATAATCCTTGCTTCGAAAGAACGTATTCATCTCGGACTTCAAATACTCAATGGCCCAGCCTCCACCAGCTTCTCCAGGAAGACAGCTCCACAGTCTTGAAAGAAAACAAAATCTCCTCATCTTGGTCTTAAAAGCACAAGGCCCACTTTTAAAACAGAGGCACCATGTTGAAATGATATCACTCATCGTGTTTTTTAAAATCACTCGTGGAACATGGGCAGCTCTGGCTGAGACAGCATTTATTACCCCTCCATGGATAGCCTCGAGAATATGGTGATGAGCTGCCATTATGAACTGCTTCAGTCCATGTGCTCAGGGAGATTCACAGTGCCACTAGAAAGTGAGTTCCAGGATTTTGACCTAGCTTATATTATTTAAACTCAAATTTTATTGTAGTCTGTAAAGCATTCGAGGTTACATATTTACAACACAAAACTTTCTGCTTCATTTTTAGAGTTGCTTCATGTTTAACAATCTATACAGTTTTGATACTTTGTTTAGAATTTGTTCATTATCTGGACTTTAAGTGGTCATTGGGATGACACAGTGGCTCAGTAGCTAGTACTGCTGCTTCACAGCACCAGGGACCTGGGTTCGATTCCAGCCTTGGGCGACCGTCTGTGTGGAGTTTGCACATTCGCCCCGTGTCTGCATGGGTTTCCTCCAGGTGCTCCTGTTTCCTCCCACAGTCACAAAGATGTGCAGGTCAAGTGAATTGGCTATCGTGTTAGGTGCATTAGTCAGAGGGAAATGGGTCTGGGTGGGTTACTCTTTGGAGGGCCGGTGTGGACTGGTTGGGCCGAAGGGCCTGTTTCCACACTGTAGGGAATCTAATCTAAAAAACCTAATCTTCGTACTGTTCTGTATTGACAATTACAAGCATGAGGAACCCTCTCTTAAATATTCAAAGAAAATGTTTCATTAAAAGCTAAAGTCCCATGACATTTGTTGCAACGATCAATCGGCAACAAAGACCAGCAGTCTTGAATTATATCTTCACTTTGAACGGGTATTTTGCACTTTAATTTTGTCAATGTCTCCAAGGTATGTTTGGGAGTATTTCTCTAGAATGCTCTTTCTTTTATTATTTGCATCAATAACATCACCCCGGATTACTATGTGACCCCTCCCTTTTATGATATCTATGTTGGAAGATGATGAAGAGGCACAACAGCCAGTCTTTCAAGGCAACATTAAAGATCCTGAGACCATAAGACATTTGAGAAAAGTAGGCCATTCAGCCCATCAAATCTGTTCTGCCATTCAATGAAATTCTCAACATAA